>NC_087443.1:16542793-16850692 GCF_036321535.1 Camelus dromedarius
TCTCCAAAGTGCACTCAGCTGTCCTTGGGGCTCAGCCAGCCCTACACACAGGAGGGACAAGGCCCGCAGAGGCAAATGTTCAGCCACACAGCTCGCGGCTTCCATCCCAGGCGCCACCCAAGCCTCTTTTTAGAATGTCTTTCTGTTTATGCAGTATTAGCTTTGTGGTTGTTTACAAAGATTGTCCTGATGATACATTAAAACCACATATTGTTTTCCCAGTTTAGAATTACTCAGAGGTGGTCTGTTCTCCAGGGGTGACATTTCCAGGGCTGCTGCCTGGGTGCCTCAGAGAAGACCCTGACTCAGCCCCTGACAGAGTCATTCCCCTCTGGAAGGAAGACAGACTGACTGGGAACCCTGAGTCTGGAGTTTCACAGGGCCCTGCCCGAGTCCTGCCTTGTACTTGCTCCTGTGTGACCTGGGGCAAGACACTGACCCTCTCTGGGCCTCTGTTTTCTCATCTGTAATGAGAGGAAACTATCCTTGTCTAGCTCCCCATGCTATGATGGTTTAGTGGAGTGTCTGACTGCGAGCACTTGCGACAATAATGATGATGCTTATGCCATGTCATCGCTGTTTCCAAGATGTCCCCAAACAGCCAGATCTGAGGCCTCCCACAGACTGGCTCCTCCTGACTCCTAACAAGCCTGTTCTGCACTCATGTCCGCATGCTGCCCAGTCTCCACAGGGCCCTCTGCTGGGCGTTATTCCTCCAAGGGGCCAGTGCTGCTGCTCCCAGGGACAAAGGGCTGGGAGGAGCGTTCTGCAGCAATTTTGGCTCCTCAGGCACCTGTGAAGGTCACCACCTTTACCCTCTGCTAGGGCCTCACTGTGGCTCAGCCACCAGCATCAGCCTGGCCACAGGATCCCACCCCAGCCAGTGGGAGCTGGGGGAGAAGGAGGCCAGTTCAGGCCATTTCTCTGAGCCCAAACCCAGTGTCTGTTGGCTTCATTTATTAATCAGCACTGGACCAGCCCAGGAGCCTGAAATCAGAGCCCGCTCTACACTGGAGTGGAGACCCTGGCTGCTACCCCACCAGCTGGAGTGGGTGTGCCCAGGGCCTGAACCAAGGCCTCCCACAGCCTGGCCTCCTGTGCTCCCAGCCTGGTGTAGTGCTGGTTGGTGGACAGCATCTCCACATGGGCTCAGTGTCTCCCTGTGAGCCCCAGTCTAATGTTCAGGAGTCTTCCGCCCTTGTCTGCCCTCCCCTCCCCACTCCTCACTCTGGCTCACGTGTCGGAGCCTCTGTGTCTTTTCTCCTGGGGCAGGCTGGGCCTGAGAGGGTGGGAGGGACATGGAATGAGGGGGCAGCCACTACAGCTGCTGCATCAGGATGGGAGCCAGAAACCCCCAAGAGGGAGGTCTGAGAGGCTGGGAAGAGCACCGATGGTGCACTGGGCAGATGCGTCATTCCCGAGCAGAGGTTTCCTGGGGACAGCAGGTGGCCGGGTGTGCTGGCTCGCAGGCTCAGAGACTGAGAGAGCAATGACATCACAGGGCTCCAGCCTCTGGTCCAGAGATCCTCCTGGTGAGGTGCCCACTGTGGGCTCCATGGATGGCCAGCCTGCTCTTAGCCCAGACCCACTGGGAGGAAAGGGTTCTTCTTCCTCTGGGCATCCTTCCCAGCTGTCCCTGGGCCCAAGGCCACCAGGACATGGGAAGGGGCAGTGATCACCACGGCAAACATCTCTGAGCACTCTCTGCCTGCCAGGGCCCATCCCACAAAGGTCGTGGGCACCATCAATCCTCATAACTCCACACCACACAGCCAGAGGGGCCCTTAGGATAGAAGCCAGTTTATAGGCCTCCTCTGTCTCTGTGTGGTTCCTATTTCAGAGTAAAAGTCAGATTCCTGTGTGGTCTGAGAGGCTTGGCAAGGCGGCCCGCTGCCCCAGCCTCCTGGGCCTAGGTACGGCTGTCCTGAGACATGGGGGCCGGGGCCTGGCGGGACCCAGGTGGGGCCTCAGCCCACACTGGCTCTTGTCTGTTCACCTGAAGAGCTCTTGCACACCGAGGAGCAAGATAGGTTGAAGGCTGGCCTGGAGAGCTGACCGAAGTTGGGGGCATGCATCTGGAACCATGGGACCCGGTGGGGTCAGTTAACCTGGCCCGGAGCAGCACCTCATAGCTGGGACAGTTGTCTGGCCAGAAGGACAGGGGTGCTCATGACCCCTTTTGGGGGGAATCCTCAGGTTTTGGTAATGCCTTGGCCACCCATGGATGTAAAAGGAGGTGCTTTCAGGTCCCACAGGAGGGCTACTCCACTGCCATGTTCAGCTCAGCGGCCACCTACCCAGCCGGGCCATGCTTCTGGCGGCAGCCTCTCTGTGAGCTCCCACCCTGGGGACACCTAGCCATCGGCCACAGGTGGCCTCCACTCTTTGCCCATAATAGGACATCTGTGTTTTCTGGTCTCCCTGGCTGCTAAATGAGGCCACAGGCCTCTTCAGTGGGGTTGTCAGGAAGATTGAACAAGACATTGTACTAAAAATAACAGCACTGATATTATTCACTACAGTTGAGTCTTTTAGCTTCTTTGACCCCGACTTCCAAAGCCTGGCATTAGACCCTGGGCATTGTCCTCATTTTAGGGGTGAGGAAACAGAGGTGCTGAATTATTCATTAAGGCAAGTGGTGGTGCCCGATCAGAGGCCAGGCGCCAGGCCTTCCCTGCTGCGAGTGAGCTTCTGGGGCTCCGGAGGGAGTCCGCTTCCATGTGTCCTCAAGGAGGAGCCTTTCCAGCCCACCCTCCCGGGACTTCAGCCACAGACACATGATTGGTGGCCACTGTGACATGGCTACTCCCTGGTGCCCTTCTGCTCAAGCTCCAGGATTCAGGAGTCCCCTGAACTTTAATGGGAAGAACATTACATCTTAGGGGTACGACTACCTAATGGAAGTTCAGCATTTGGGCAACAAACTGAAACAGTAGAAGCAGTAATGGTGGCTTGGCACCAAAGGACCTCTTGTTTTCACAGAACATTATGGACGTTTAAAATGTTGCTTATGCCCAAAAGTACTTCAAAAAGAGAGCAGTTACTGTTAGACCCGCCCACAGATCTCACTGCTTAACATGTTGATAAAGAAGCCAACGGACTACTATGTCTCAAATCTACTTTTAACTATTTTGATGACTGTCTATTTATTCGGCTTCCTCTGTAATCACATACATATGACTTTTTTACTTAATGCATTAAGAAGCATTATTCTGAGAAATGGCCCAGAGTCTCCACCAGATTCCTAAAGAAGGCCGAGAGGCCTGCTCTGAAGGCTTGTTACCTCCTCCTGTTGAATGCCTCCATGTGGTGCTGGGGACGGGCCTGCCCCCAGGGCAGCTCTGAAGTGTCACGGGCCTTCAACAAAGGACTGATCTTCCTGCAAGACAGACCCCCAACCAGCCCACTAGTTTCAAACTTCAACAAGTTGTATCGCCTTTCTGAGCCTTTTTTTTTTTTCAACTTTCTATGTTGAGATAATTGCAGGTTCTCATGCAGCTGTAAGAAATGATACAGAGAGATCTCCTGTCCCCTGTGCCGTTTTCCAGAATGGTAATGTCTTGCAAAACTGTAGTACAATATCCAAAGCAGGATATAGACACTGAGACAGAACATTTCCATCCCCACCAGGATCTCTCCTGCCGTCTTTTATAACCACCCCACTTCCCTCCTACCCTCAGCCTTAACCCCTGGCAACCACGAATCTGTTCTCCATTTTTACAAGTTTTCATTTTACAAAGGCTGTATGAATGGAATTATTATATTATGAACCTTTTGCCATTTTTTTTTCCACTCAGCCCCTGGAGAGCCATCCAAGTTGTTGTGTGTATCAATAGTTGATTCCTTCTTAACAGAAATTAAAAGTACTGACAGTACTCCATGGTGTGGATATACTGCAATTTGTTTAGCCAATAACCAATTGAAGGGCATCTGAGTTGTTCCTAGTTTTTGGTTATTATGAAAAAGCTGCTATAAACTTTTATGTACAGATTTTTCTGTGAATATGTCTTAATTTCTCAGAGCTAAATGCCCAGGAGTGCAGTTGCTGGGTCATATGGTAATTGAATGTTTATTCATAAGAAACTGACAAACTGTTTTCTGGAGGGACTGTACCATTTTCCATGCCCACTGGCAATAGACACATGATCAAGTTTCTCCACATCCTCACCAGCATTTGATGTTGTCATTATTTTTTATTTTAACCATTTTGATGGATATACAGTGACATCTCATTGTGGTTTTAATTTGCATTTCCCTAATGGCTAATGATGATGAACATGTTTTCATAGGTTTATTTCCCATCTGTGTAGATTCTTATGTGAAAAGTCTGCCCATGTCCTTTGCCCATTTTCTAATTGGATTATTTGGGGGTTTTTTTACTACTGAGTTTTGAGAGTTCTCTATTTATTCTAGAGACTAAAAGCCTTTGCCAGAGATGTAGTTTACAAATACCTTCACCCAGTCTATAGTTTGTCTTTTCATGCATTTAACAGGATCTTTCACAGAGCGAAAGATTTTAATTTAGAGGGAGTTCAATTGTTTTGGTGTCAAATCTAAGAACTCTGGCTAGTCCTGGATTCAAAAGTTTTTAGCTTTTTTTTTCCCAAAAAGTTTAGTTTTACATTTACCTCCATGTTCCATTTTAAGTTAATTTTCATATAAATTGTAAGATTTAGATCAAGATTTCTTATTTTTGCCTTCATGTCATCTGCTCCAGCACCATTTGTGAAAAAGCCATCCTTCCTCCCCTGTATTGCTTTTGTATTTGTCAAAGATCAGCTAGACACATTTGGATGTGTCTATTTCTGGGTCTTACTAATCTATGACATGCCTGTTTCTCTGCTGATACCACACTTTCTTGATTAATAAGCCTTAATATCAGGCAGAGTGATTCCTCACATTTTATTCTTCCTTTTTGAGATGGCTTCTGCTGTTCTAGGGCCTGTGCCTTTTTAGAATAAGCTTGTCTGTGTCTACAAAAAAATCTTGCTAGCATTTTGATCAACCTGTAGATCAATTTGGGAAGAACTGATCTTGTTACTATGCTGAGTTCTGTACATGTTTTGTTATGTTTACACCTAAGTATTTCATTACTTTTGGGGGTGATTATAAATGATCTTGTTTTTAATTGGTTCATTGGTGCATAGAAATGAGATTGATTTTTTGAATGTTGATCGTGTATACGACAACTTTGCTGAACACACTTATCACTTCTAAGAGTTTTATGTAGAGTCCTTGGAATTTTCTGTTCAGACTATCCATTATCTGCGAATAAAGAGAGTTAATTTCTTTCTTTCTGATCTGCATGCCCCCTCTTCTTTCCTTCTCTCCCTTCCTTCCTTCCATTTCTTTAATGCACTGAGTAGAACTTCAGTACTATTTTGAGTGAGAGAAGTGAGAACAGACATCCTAGCCTTGTTCTCAATCTAAGGAAAACAGTTTTTCATCATTAAGTATGAAGTTAGCTATAGAGTTTTATTTTTTTGTAGATAATCCTTGTGAGGTTGAAGAAATACCCTCTATTCCTTGTTTGCTGAGAGTTGTTCTCATGAATAATTGTTGGATTTTCTCAAATGCTTTTTCTGAGAACCAGACTTGCATATCTGGAATAAGTCCCAAATGGTCATGGTGTATATTTCCTTTGTTAGGTTGCTGAATTTGATTTGCTAATATTTTGTTGAGGACTTTTATGTTGAAATTCATGAGAGATATTGGCCTGTAGTTCTCCTTTTGTGCACTGTCTTTGTCTGGTTTTGGTAGCAGGCTAATACTAGCCTCATAAAATGAGTTGGGAAATATACCCTCCTCTTCTGTATTCTGGAAAAGATTGTGTAAAATTGGCATTAATTCTTCATAAATGTGTGGCAGACTTTTCCAATAAAGCCATCTAGGCCTGGAGATTTCTTTTAAATTTCAAATTGACTTTTAAAAACTATTATAAGCCTGCTCAGGATGTGTACCTCATATTGGCTGAGGCTTGGTAGCTTGTGGTTTTTGAGGAATCGGTCCATTTCTTGTATTTGTCAAGGTTACAAATGCAAATTGTTTGTAGTATCCCCTGCAGGGTGTGTAATGATATCTGTTTCATACTTGATATTAGTGATTTGTGTCTTTTCTATTTTATCTTCGACAGTCTTGCCCGAGGTTTATTTTTTTCCCCAAGAACTAGAGTTTTGTTTCATTGTTTTTCTCTCTTATTTTCCAGTTGTCAGTTTCATTGAATTTTGCCCTTATCTTTACTGTTTCCTTCATCCTGCTTGCTCTGGGTTATTTTACTCTTTTTTTTTTTTTTTTAAATATTTCTTGGCACAGTTATTTAGATTATATCCACTTGAGACTTCCCCTCTTATTTTCTTTCTTCCTTTCTTTTTCTCTTTCTTTCTTCTTCCCCTCTTCTCTAATGTAAGCATTTAGTGCTGTACAGTTGTGAGCTTCAGATAATCCCATTTGCCAATGAAAGGTTAACCAAGGCCTGCAGTACAGAAAAGACAGAGGGAACTGGTTAAGGGAGGCCCAACTCTGTTGCCTCTCAGCCTGGTCCTTGGCTTGGTTATTTCAGCTCTCAGGGTTTCCTCATCAGAAGATAGAGATCATATGCCTGTTGTGATAGACTTCCAGGAAGACTGAGGTTTCTTATCTCAGATCATGGTTCTTGCACTGAGCAGATCCTCAGCAAAACTTTCTGCTGCAATAGTTTGTTTCCGTGATTAACTTAAAATAACATTTATTTTACATTATGAAATAATTCCATTCTCATTGGAGAAAATTCAGAAAATATCAAAGCCTATAGAGAAAACAATGTATTTTAAAACTTTGCCCTTCGGTCACTCCTTGACCTCTGCTCACCTCAGGGAACAGCCTCCAGGCATTTTTGATATGAACTTTTTTTAAATAAAGTGCATATGTATTTTGAACAGTTTCTCTTTCACTTAGCAATATCTCAAGTATATCTTTGTGTTATTAAATTTTTTCTAACATATGATTTTTACATACAAGGATATATACCATAACTTCCCAGTTAGTGTATACTTAAATTTGTTTCTAATTTTTGCCATTATAAGTTGAGTTTTGTGAACAAATCCATGCATAAATCTTTGGGTGTGTCGCTGATTGTTTCCTTAAGATAAATTCCTAGAAGGAGAATTTTTATGTCAAAGGACATGATCATTTTTAAAATCGCCCTGTAGAAAATTTACGCCCAGGTCCACTCCCACCCAGAAGTATGCCCTACATTCTACGTGAAATGTTCAATTATTTTTAAAATATTACATTTGCCTTTAGTATTAGTGAAATCTTATACCTTATTGTTTGAATTTGCATTCCTTTTAGTAAATCATGTGTAACTCTCAGTGCATAATTCACAGGTTTGAAGAAAGTTCTCATCTTTTTCTTTCTTAAAGCCAACTTGTGCTCCAAGCTTGGAACTGCCCTGTGGGGCAGGTCCTGAGGTCCTGAGGTCTCTTACAAATGGGTCTCTTGGTGACCCATCTGCGCTGATTACCACTGAGAGCCCCAAGGTCCTCGTCCACACAGACCCTTCAGATCTGCAGTCTTTGCTGCTCCTGCCCCACCTTGGCCATGAGACCCTCTTGCCCCAGCTGCAGAGCCCACATCCCTCAGGCAGGAGCAGGGCTCTGGATCCTTCTGCTGGTGCCGCACCCAGACCCTTGCCTTACTTCCATGCTCTGCGAAGCCTCTGTCCCCTTTCTGCTTCTCAAATGCCCTCTCTGCCTACACCTCCCAGGACACCCAGCATCATTCACTCAGGGCATTAAGCTCTTAAGATAGTGGCTGCCACTGGGCTTTTTCCAATTCCTGAGGAGGCAAAACAGAAAACAACACCCAAATTAGCAGATCACAAGAAAATAAAAAAGAAAAATCCCACCTTGCTGGGTGAGCCAGGCTCCACGTCGCTGGCCTGCCTGCCTCCTCAATAATGTGACCGCTTTTGTTCCCAGCTCCGGCTCACCGTCTCCTTATTGAATTATAACAGCTCTTTATAAAATAAGACAACAATCCTTTGGTTATCTTTCATGTGACAACATTTCCCCCGAGGGCAATGTTATTTGCCTTTGAACTCTGCTGGGAGTTTTGTGTGTTCATTTTGTTTTAATTTTTAATTTTGATGTGAGTTGAATCCTTCATTTTTTTTTAAATGATTTTTGCTGTGCTTTTGTGATTGAAAAGGCCTTCCCCAAGCTCATCTCTTGGCTTTTTGTTTTGGTTTGGTTTGGTTTTTTTAATTAATTTTATTTTTCATTGAAGTGTAGTTGGTTTATAATGTTAGTTTCAGGTGTACAGCAAACTGATTCAGTTACACGTACCATTTGGCTTTTTATGGTTTCTTGGTTAACTTTAGAATTTAAATTGATCTGGAATGCATTTCGGGGTATTATGGAGTTGGGGCGCTCCCATTTTCTCAGGAGGTATTGGACGCATACGGCGCCGGCTATGAAAACACCTGTGTATGGCTGGCACTTGCCCAGCTGAGTGCAAGACCCTGGGTTTCCCCAGGGGGAGGAAGGCAGTGGTATAGAAGCCCAGAAACACCCACTGACAGGAGCCCCCACCCCGCAGCCCCCCATGGTGGCATCACCCCGCAGTAGCCGATGCCCAGCACTCCCGGATGCCCTAAACTGTGAGGTGGCCACTCACTCCTTCCTTCCTGTGAAACAGAGGATGAGGGGCTTTCCTTCCCCCTGACATCCGAAGCTGTCTGCTGACCCCTCCTCTGCTGCTTGGGTAAGTCCCTCCGAAATGGTTTCCTTCCCTGCCCCAGGCCTGGCAAACGTTCCCAGGGCTCAAGAGAATTTGTTCCCAACAAAGAGAACTTGTCACGTAAGACAGAACAGAAGCTGCTAGGTGATGGCCAGCGTCGCAACCTGGGCGGGGGCTCCGGAGATCAGATCCCTGAGCTCC
Source organism: Camelus dromedarius (assembly GCF_036321535.1). Classification (NCBI taxonomy): domain Eukaryota; kingdom Metazoa; phylum Chordata; class Mammalia; order Artiodactyla; family Camelidae; genus Camelus; species Camelus dromedarius. The sequence goes on from NC_087443.1 coordinate 16,551,713, forward strand.
TGGCCGTGGCAGGGGCTGGAGTCGCCTGGGACGGGGAGCCCATCTCCCTTCCAGTTCTCTGTTCTGTTTCCCACTTGTGTCGTCACCAAAACTGTGCGGGATGGGGCTGGTGGAGAGGACGAGCAAAGAGCAGATGCAGAGCAGGGGCCGAGAGCAGAAGCGGTGGGCTTTGAATGGGCGCGGAGGCCAGCGCTGCCTTCCCAAGGCCCGCCGCGCTGGGGAGCGGATGTGATCCTTCTTGAGATGTCATCTCAGGGTCCTAAAGTAAATTAGGAGGCACTTTCAGTCACTGTAATTAAAGGGGAGACAATTACCCAGACAAGGAGCCCTTAACCCCGCGGAGTTCGTCAATGGCACGCCCGCGGGTCCCGTCTTTGTTGTCACCCCGCCCCCTCTAGCCGCTGCTGGGACTGAGCCTGCCCTCCGGTCCTGGGCAGCCCCTGCCCAGATCGTGTCGCGGGGCCCAGCCCCTCAGCTGACGCTGGGGGAGGTGGTGTGTGAAGCAGCCGCTTGCTGACCCCAAAGCACCAGCTTGGGGCTCAGATGCAAAGAGGGGGCATCTATCTTGTGTCTGGCATCTGAACAAGACGAAGAGATCCATCATGTACAATTAGGTGAACAGCTCCTTCCTGCTCTGTGTAGCTGACTAATTCAATAGGAGCCAAACCAGAGGCCTGGGCCGGGAGGGGCGCTCCCAAATCAAATGAAGACCTCACTTCTGCAGCGCGGCCCGAAAGCATTACCATGTCAGCTTCCGCTCAGCCCAGCCTCGCCCAGGAGTCAGGCTAAGGCCATCCCCCACCTCAAGAGGTACCAGGGCCATGCTGCCACCGTCCCGGCCTCCTCCCCACGAGCACCTTTCCGTCAGGCATGGGGCTCAGTGCTGCGTGCCTGGGGAGGGAAGAGGATTTGGGACACCATCCACAGGGCACAGGAAGCACCCCAGCCCCGACGTGGGTAGCTGTCCTTGTGCTACAGTGTTCCTTTCTCGGCAGTGCTCTGTGTTCTGAGCAGTGTTGTTCCAGTTGGAGGAGAGGGTGGAAATAGTCATGGGGGGCAGTGTGGGGGACAGGAGGGGCTCTGTGCACAGCTGGCCTCAGGCTCCAGCCAGTCCTGCCTAGGGGGAGGCAGGGGAGGCATGGGAGAGAGGACCTGTGGCTCCTCATTTGGGGTCCAGGCCCAAGGCTGTGTCCCAAACACCCTCTGTGTCTCAACACTCAGCCTGGATGGGTTCTTTCACTGAGCTCAAATCTTAGACCCAGAGACTCTGGCATCTCAGGGGATCAGAGACCATCAAGTTTAATTCCTGCATACCCCACCTGGGATGCAGTCAAGAGCAAGGTCCTGCCAAGGGGTACCAGGAGCACTAAGTCCAGCTGAGGTTCAGGAGATGCAGAGGCATGAGACTGTTAGGATGTATTAAGGATGAGGCACTGTAATGTTTGCTAACTGGTTTTTTTTTTTTTTCCACAAACAGGTGGGGTCTATTTCAAGAATACAAGATTGATTTAATTTATGAAATGCAAACAATGTAAATCATCAGAGTAAAATATTAAAGGAGAATAATTATATGATCACTTTGATATAGAAAAAGTGTTTGATACAATTTACTACTCATTTACTATAAAAATACAGACTTAGAAGCAAATTTCTGAACATGATAAAGAGTATCTAAGGAAGCCTGACAAGCTAATAAGATACCTAACTTTGAAATATTGAACACATTCTCCCTAAGATCAGGGTAATGCAAGGATGCCTATTCTTTTTTAAATTATTATTATTGAAATATAGTCAGTTTACACTGTGCCAATTTCTGGTGTACAGAATAATGTTTCAGTTATACATATACATACATATATTCCTTTTCATATTCTTTTTCATTAAAGGTTACTACAAGATATTGAATATAGTTCCCAGTGCTATACAGAAGAAACTTGTTGTTTATCTGTTTTATATTTAGTAGTCAGTATCTGCAAATCTCAAACTCCCAATTTATCCCGTCACGTCACCTTCCCCCCAGTAACCATAAGTTTGCTTCTCATGTCTGAGAGTCTGTTTCTGCTTTGTAAATAAGTTTGTGTCTTTTTTATTATTCCACATATGAGTGGTATCATATGGTATTTTTCTTTCTTTTTCTGGCTAACTTAGACTGACAATCTCTGGGTGCATCTGTGTTGCTGCAAATGGTGTTATTTTATTCTTTTTATGGCTGAGTAGTATTCCATTGTATAAATATAACACCACTTCTTTAACTAGTCATCTGTCAATAGACATTTAGGTTTGCTAACTTCTTAATGTGTGTTTTATCAATCATTTGAATTAGAGTGACTAATTCAAATGATTAGTCACTTGTGATTGTGGCACATTCAATCCCACTGAACTTCCAAGGCACTTTCTGAAGAGAAAGGTGCAGCATAACCCTCACTAGGAAGCAGGCTGATCGAGTGCGAGTAATCCTTCACACCCACAACCTGGTCAACGTCCAGCACCCTCAGGGTACCCCCAGCACCCCGGGACCAGGGCTCACTGCTGAGCATAATCACTCCATCTCTGGACCAGCATGACTGCCGGGAAGCTCTTGAAACGATTTATTACTCACAGCCTTATGAGGATAAATAAGTCCATACCTTTGGCATCCTCTGTTGAAGTAATGGATTTTTTGTTGTTTTGTTTTGTTTTGTTTTGCTTCGTCTGTGTGTTTTTGTTATTGTTTTGGTTTGATTTAATTTAAAAGTTATACCTGCATGTGATAAATTTCAGACAATACTGAACTGGTGAAATACTTAACACATAAAATTAAAAGTAAAATTTCACCTTCCAATAGTCTCTCTCCCCTAGCGTAACTGCTGTTAACCATATATTGTGTATATTTTCAGAAAAAAGAGTTTATGCACAATCAGCATATGCACAATTAGCATCAGACTATACTTCTGAATCACAATACAAAAGTAGCTCCTTTTCTAAGGATTTGTAGTAGACTGATCACACGGGGATCCATGTCTCATGGCTAAACAAGTTGCCCACTGGTGGACATTGAGGCTGTTTCCAGCCATTGGCCGGCGAACAATACCCAGGACATCTTACTCATACAAATTTTACTTGGCAAATTTTGTAAGTGTGTTCTTAGGATAATTTCCTGGCAGTACAGCCCTTCAAAAAAATCTACTTGAGCCAAAGCATATGTGGAAATAAGTTTTGAAAGGATTCTCACCAAATTGCTTTTGAAAAAACACTGCATCAATTTACACATCTTTCAACAACACAGATTAGCAGTGCTTTTGAATGAAATGAGCATCTCATTCTATTTTGCATTTATTTACTTATGAGTGACATTTGTTTACTTATGAGTGCTTTTGAATTCTTTTACCCATGTTTCTGTTAGGTAGTCTTCTTCCATTCGGTGTGTGTGTGCGCTCGATCAGCTTAGGAAATTGGACCCCTTGTCTGTCCTATGCATAGTAAATATTTTCCCCCATTTGTTTGTTTATTTTATCATACCAAAGTTTTGACATTATTATTTTAAACAAATGTATCAATCATTTTAAAGTCAATTTTGTTTGGCATTGCTTAGAAAGGCCATTATTATTATTATTTTAATGGAAGTACTGGGGATTGAACCCAGGACCTCATGCCTGCTAAGCACACATTCTACCCCTAAGCTATACCCTCCCCTCTTTATTATTTTTTAACTCATGCTTATGTCTAGTAATTTTATGGTTTTATGTTTTATATTGAAATTTCTTTTATATCTGGTACTGAGTTAGAGTTAACTAACTTTATTCTATCCAGAATGTAGCTTTATTTTTCCCAAATGGCTAATCTGTTGTCACATCCTTATTTATTGCATGATCCGTTGTTGCCTCCCTTGCTACAATGCCACCCTGTCTTCTACTAAATTTCCATCTATTTTGACTCAATTCTGGATGCTGTTCTGTAAATTTCTTGTACAATATCAATCTACCCTAATTGCAGTCATTGTGGAGAGGACATTACTGTTCCAGTACAAGCCTTTTTTTGTCTTTGAGTAGAGTTCAACATTTTCTTCACGTGTGTCCTATACGTTTAGGGTTAAAATTATTTCTAGATATTTTTCTTTAATGAATTGTTTTTGTGTATGGGATAGGTTATGTCATTACATCTCTATTTTGTTGCTGTTTATATATTGGAAAGCCCCTGGATATGTGTATATTATTTTTGTTAGCAACTCTACAGAATTCTACTTTTAGCTGATTCTTTTGGGTTTATTGGGCAGCCAGCCATATGTCTGCATTAATGAGCATTCTGCCCCTTCCCTTCCCCTGTGATTCATTTCTCCCTCTTGATTGGCTGTGCCCTGGCCTCACCCCATTCAGTGGTCATATATCTGTGATTCTGTTGCCTTTTGTGTTGGTGCGTGTTTGCATGTATCCCCATCTGCTCCCTGTTTTCTGAGGCTGATGGCTGTTGAATTGTGTTAAACGCTTTTGTAGCATTTATTAAGGCTCATGTTTTCTAGTCTTCAGTGGTAATTTTGATCACTTACAGATTCCTAGAAAATCATTTTTTTCATCTAGATATTCATGTTTACTTCCATAGCAATTTGCGAAGCAGGCTCTTTACATTTTGCTTTCGTGGCTATTTCTCCTTTTTCATTTCTTCTCTTCTCTCCTGTCCTTCCACCGCCCAATTTTCCTCCTTATTCTCTTTGTCAGGAAACAATGGTTGCTGGCTGGCTGACCTCTGAATCCAGGAGGAAGCTTGCTGGACATGTGCTCTGCTCCTGCTTGGGCTGGCCAGACTCCACTCCTGTGCAGTCCAGGCTGATGAGCGGTTTCCCTGCTGGCCATGTCTGGTGCTGGCCAGGTCCCCTATCCCTTAGAGTAGGGATGCGAGGACGGCCCCAGGACTGGGGAATGGGTTGGTGTAACTGCCACTGGGGGATGCTGAGGAACATCTCTCCATCCCTTTGGGTCTGCCTTGTTTCATTTTATTATATTAACTCTTCATTATGGAGAATCCCAAACATATGTAAAAGTGGACAGAATTGTATAATGCACCCCTACATACCATCACTTGGCCTCCAAACAATCAATCTAGTCTTTCCTGCCCTCTCCATATCCCAACTACTCCCCTTTTTTGTTATTTTGAAGCAAATTCAAGATAGCATATCATTTCATCCATAAACATTACAGTACATATTTCAAAAATAGACACTTTAAAAACATAAGCACAATACTGTCATCACATCTGAAAAATTAACCATCATTTCTTATTTTCATCAGATATCCAGTGTTCACATTTCCAATTGTCCCACAAAAGTTCTTTTTTTTAACATTTTTCAAATGTTTATTTTAGCACCTTTACTGTGGTGCTATTATTCCTGTACAGTAAACTAGACACATTTCAGCTATACAATTTGATGACTTTTGATAGATGTATACACCAATGAAACCAACCACTACAATCAAGATAGCTAACATTTCCATCGCTCCCCAAGAGGTGCAAATTTTAAATTCCCAACTTATCCTTCCCACCCCTTGCCCAGCCGGTAACCGTAAGTCTGTTCTCTATGCTTTGAGTCTATTTCTGTTTTGTAGCTAAGTTCACTTTTGTCCTTTTTTTTTTTAAGATTCTACATATAAGTGATATCACATGGTATTTTTTTTCTCTTTCTGACTTATTTCACTTAAAATGACAACCTCCATGTTGTTGCAAATGGCAATATTTTATCCTTTTTATGGCTGAGTAGTATTCCATTGTTTGTGTTTGTGTGTGTGTGTGTGTGTGTATACACACACACATACCACATCTTCTTTATCCAGTCATCTGTCAGTGGACATTTGGGTTGTTCTCATGTCTTGGCTGTTGTAAATAGTGCTGCTGTGAACATTGGGGTGCATGTGTCTTTTTGAATTAAGTTTCCCTCTGGATATATGCCCACGAATGGGATTGCTGGGTCATATGGTAAGTCTATTTTTAGTTTTTTGAGGAATCTCCATACTGTCCTCCTTAGTGGCTGCATCAATTTACAATCCCACCAGCAGCGTAGGAAGGTTCCTTTTTCTCCACATAGTCTCCAACATTTATCATTTATGGGCTTTTTAATGATGACCATTCTGACTGGTGTGAGGTGATACCTCATTGTAGTTTTGATTTACATGAAGTTCTTTTCAGTTTATTTGAACCAGATCCAAGAAAGGCCCATTCTTTTAGTCTATCTTTGCTGCCCCACCCCATCTTTTATTCTCTGGAATATTCATTGCAGAAATGTTTTCCTGAGGGTCCTCCCATCTGCATTTGGTTGATTGCACCCCCATGGTGGTGTATGTATGACATCTTCCTCTGACCTGTGTATTTTCTGCAAATTGGCAGTCGGATCCAGGGGCCACAGGACTTTTAAGCCTATCATAGTGTGTGCTTCTAATACACGGGGCTGGCAGGTTTTTCCTTGGAGACAGACAGGAAATATTTTCAGCTTTGTGGGCCACAGGGTCTCCGTCACAGCCACTTGAGTGAAAAGAGGCACAGTTAATGTACATTAGTTGTACAGACTGGTCACCCCTGGACAAGACTCATGGGTTGCAGTTTGCAGGCCCTTGACCATGAATCACAACAGCAGGAAAAGTCCCCTTGACACTGCCTGATGCAGGCCCATGCCTCCTGGGAGTGACATCCAGTAGGAGGACACGAGGGCCCGCACGGAGGACACGAGGACACAGAGTCCTCACAGCACTTCCCATTTCTCACATGCATTTGGCACCTGCCTGCTAGAAGCATCCCCAGGAAGGAAAGACTTCTTTCTCTGGGCACAGTCCGAAGGCAAAGCTAATGGCCTGGGCAACGGGCTCTCTCTTGGGCAAGTTGGCAGTGGTAATGGGGACAAGAGACTGATTCCCTGGCCTTGTCACCAGAGATGAGCTGGGCTGGGGGCAGACTGGCTGGAGGCTCTGTGGGCCCCCCCCTCCAACTCCCGCACAGTCCTTAGTGCAGCCCCGGCCTTCTCAGGGCCACCCCGCCAATCACGGTGCTCAGGCCGGGACATCTGCTCTTGGGGCCATACACCAGGGGCACTTGGGGTGCCACTTCTTTGGGGCCATGTTAAGCAGCCCCTCTGCTGCCTCAGTGGGTCCTCGCCAGGTAGCCTTCTTGATGTGGGCTCCTGCTTTCCTACCCCTTGTCTTTTGGGCCCGCCCCCTTCACCAGCTGCTGAGCCACCTAGAGAGCCCACCTCTCCTTCCTCTGCAAGCTGGACCCCTACTGTCAGCGTGGCCCGTGGGAAGGCCGGGCTGCTCGGGGAAGCCCCAGGAGAGTCCCAGAGAGGCCACAGGTGACAATTCCAGTGAGCTGGCCCTGGCAGGCTCCAGCATGTTCCTAGAATAGACCTGTCCAGTGCTGAGGCTGCCGAGGACAAGCAGAGGCCATGTGGACATGCCGTGGGCAGGGACCCGGCAGTGCTCTCTCCCCGACAGGGAAGCCAGGTCCAGAGGTGATGGAAAAGGCCAGCTCTTGCATCCATCCACTCCCTGCACCCCTGTGCACTCCAGGGTCCCAAGCGGTGAGGCAGACCTGGCTTCTAGGGAACCCTGACCCCTCTATGCTGGCACACAGGGCTACAGAGTGGACCCAAGGGAACAACTCAGAGGCCGGGAGGACCCCAGGGCTTACTCACCTGGGGCTGGCAAGTGTCCTCCAGGCATCCTGTCTCAGGCAGCTCAGTGCGCAGGTAGAGGCTGGGAACCCTGCTGTTGGAGGACACGGACGGTCTCAGCAGTCAGGTGCCACATACATATACACCCATACACACGCCCCTCACATCTCACACACGTATACACACACCACACACATACACATGCCACACATCACACGCAGACACACAGACACACACATACACCCCTCACATCACACAACTATACATGCACCACACACATGGCACACATCACACACAGATACACACACATCTCACACATGTATACACACATCATACACACATACACATGTGCCATATACACCACACACATGCACACGTGTACACATATACCACTCACACACCCCCTTTTACACAGGCACTACATGCACACATCACACATGCCACACACACACCACACACACACACACACCACACTCATATACCCACCACACGCAATTCGCACATGCACAGCTGAGAGGGACGTGAGGACACCCAGCCCCGTGGTCCCTCACGAGAATACACCAGACCCAGCAGGGGTGCACTGGGGTCAGAGTCCTTGCAGAAGCCCCAGGGCGAAGCTTCACATCTCAGACCTGAGTCTTTTATGTCCTCAGGCCTCAGTTTCTTCACCTGTGAACTGCAGAGTGTCTGTCTTTGCTCCAAAATCATCATGAGGGTGAGTTGAATGGACATCTGTGTGGTGTGGTGACCTTCCCTAATGAACGTGCCCACCACTCTTCCAGGGCGCACCAGGGAGTAGAAGGCCCTTATCCAAGCTGAGCCCATGCCACCCAGATTTCGATGCAGGAGGAAAGTGCTTCTCTAAAGAGCAGGACTGTCCCCAAGATGAAGCCCAGCAGAGCGTGGGCCTCTTCCCTTCTGTCAGGGGCCTGGATTCAAATATCCGTCTGTCCTTGACCCCACTGTCACTACTGGGCCTAGTGAGAGATCAGAGCTGGCCATATGACAATTTTGCTGTGTTTCTGCAGGCCCAAGGTCCGGGATCAGCTCCAGTGCACCCCTTCCTGTGACTCAGGCTGGGGATCCCTTCCAGGGGCAGCTAGGTGGGCAGTCCTGGGGCCCTGGACCACTGGCTGCCACACCCAGGTCTGCTCTTCTGGGATCTGGAGGGTGCAGCTGGGCTCCCCATGCCCCCAGCTGCTCACATGCTTCTCTCTGGCTGTGCCTACAGTTCTGGGTAGGCCTTGGGGCTGCTGCCTTGCGGGGGCTCCTGCAATGAGAACTTACTGTGGTCCAGCATTAGCCCCGTGGAGGGCTGTCTCAGCTCGTGTGCAGTGCCCTCCTGAAAACCTAAAGAAGCAATAAACTGGAGACAGAGGCTCAGTAAGGTCTCTTGGAGTGATCATAAACTGGAGTTTCCTTGCCTTGACCTTGAGGAGGACAAGGGCATCTTTCTGACTCACCAGGAAAGCAGGCAGCCTGGGCTTGACAGTCTGAGTCCCTGCCCGCACTCCTCCTGGAGCCGCAGCAGCTCTGATCTTCTATGGTTCCTGGAAGCCAAACTTTCCTCTTGGCCCAAAGGAAGCCTTGGGAAGCCAATGTGCCTGTCACTGGGGATCAGCCTGACCCTGGAGTGCTGTGAGGGTCCAGGACTCAGCACCCTCTGGGTTCGGGCTGGATGGGCCTGGGGAGGGGTGGGCTAGGGTGTACAGGCCCCCTCCAAAGACCACACGCAGGCTGGGGAGCCGGCTGGGGATCCAACTGGGCAGTTCAGTGCCAGGGTCTGGAACTCTCATTCCTTTATCAGAAAATTGCCACATTCCCCATTAGGAAGGACTGGACATTATCAAATTCAGCTCTATTGATTTCTTTTCAGAACACATTTAATTTGCGTCAAATGAAAAATACCCTTGAATAGGGTGCTGTGTCATGTGGAGCTGCTCTTGGGCCCTCCCAGGTGCTTTGCAGGGAAAAGGGCAGTACCACAGAGAGCCCACCTTTCACCTCTCCAGGGTCAAGGAGCCCTGCCCCAGCAAGGAAGGATGGCCCAGCCTAGGTGGGCGTGTCCAGAGACCAGAGCAACAGGGCTTTGCTGGCTCTAGGACGCACCAAGGAGGCTTCATCGTGGTGTGACCCACACAGACTTAGGCTTGGTTTTAAACGCAGCATAGGAAGAATATGACCCAGGGTGGGAAATGAGTGATGACCAAGGGGCACTGGGGGTGTCCAGGCCAAGCCTGACCCAGGTCAGTGCAACCACACTGTTTTGGGGGAAGGACAACAGCTATCAAGAGGGAATGGCCCCATGCCTGGTGTTGGCCACCCCCTCCCCCTGAGGCAGCGTCCCCTGTCTCCAGTGGACCAGGTAGCTGCCATCGGTTGTCCGCAGTTATCAGGTTCTAGCCTGGCAGAGAGCATCCCAGTCACTCTGGGTTGATAAAAGGGACATCAAATGAGAAAGGACAGGACCCTGCCATGTGGCTGTGCCAACACTACCCAGCAACCAGGAAAGGCTCCATGGTGAAGTGAGGCTTACAGGGGTGAAGGGTGGAGTGGGGTGAGGGAGGGGGGCTCCAGGCAGGGAACAGCAGGGATGGGACTCCAAGGTCAAAGGTACCTGGCGGGGCTGGCCCACGAGACACTTCCGTACCCCACATTTTGTAATGAAAAGTATCAAGCACAGAAGTTGGAGTTGAAAGAATGGTACAAACACACTTGGACTGAGCCATTGTTCAAACTGTTAACTTTTGCCACGTTAGCATTTCCTCTCCTCTCTCCCTCTGTCTCTCTCTTTGCACACACGCACACACACACACATACACATGCAGTACTCATCTATACACACAGATGCACAGATAATTTTACTAAATGACTGGAAATTAAGTTACAATTATCATGACTACTTCACCCCTATTTCAGCCTGAATCACACAAGAGTGTGGACATTTCCTTACATTCCATTATGATACCTTAGAAAATTAAGAATGGGTCTTCTCCATACTCAGATGTCCCAAATCAACCCGAGAATCTATTTTACATCCTTTTTTTAAATTTTATTTTTAACAACATTTTAAAGAACTTTATATGGAGTGTAATCTATAAAATTCTAAATCACTGTTTAACAACTGAAACTACCCCAATATTGTAAAATAACTACATTTCAATTAAAAAGAACACTCTTGTAACCACCATCCAGGCCAAGAAATTGTGCTTTTCCAGCCAACCCAGAATACCCCCTTCCCCTGTGCCTCATTCCAAACTCAACCAGCTGGGCTCTATCACTTTTTGCCTCTGAAACAGCTTACTTACCCCTAAAATTCTATTGGTTCCCTGGGCTCACTTCTGATTGGTTATTTCCTTCACTCATGATTGGTTATTACTCTCACTTCTGATTGGGTCACTTCCCTAACTTCTGACTGGTCCATTTGTAGTACTTCATTTGCATGGAGCTCACTCCTGATTGGTTATTTTTCTCACTCCTGATTGGTCTATTTCTACAAAGCTTGTTCCTGGTTGGTCAACTTCTGTTATACTTTGTTTGCATATGATGTTGCAAAGTGTAAAACTGGCAGCCTATAAAGGCCTGTGTAAACCTACAGACAGGGTCCAGGGCTTGGAGTGTTAACTCCTCTGGGCCGGCTGGCATAATAAACCTGAGTTCTTCAACTCTATTGAGTGCTGCTTGGTCTCTCGCCTGGATCCAGGTTGCTGTCACAAATGAGCTGTAACTCTGAGCTGTAACACGTTATTCCTCAACAAACCAGCTCCCTCCTTCCAAAAGTACTCACTGTTCTTATTTTTATAGTCATTGCTCTCCTTGAGTCTCTTCACAGTTTTTAGCACCCAATATAGACCATATAGATTAGGCTTGCCCATTGTGTTGATGTGTTTAAATCTCTTTTAGTCTGTAAGTTCCTTCTCCATCCCTTTCTCTTCCTTACACTGTATCCATGGAAGAATCTGAGCCCTTCCTCCTATGAAATTTTCCAGTATGGACTTTGCAGACTGTGTTCTCATGATGCAATTCAACACATCCTTTTAAAAAGTCCTGGGGGGAGGGTATAGCTCAGTGGTAGAGTGCACGCTTAGCATGCATAAGGTCCTGGGTTCAATTCCCAGTACTTCCATTAAAAATAATAATAAATGAATAAATGAATGAACCTAATTACCTCCTTCATCCCCCAAAAAACCAAACAAATAAAAATAATTTTTAAAATATAAAAAAAGAAATAAAAAGTCCAAATCAACCCTGGAACCTTTGGTTCTGACCCTGTGGTCTTTTTAGTTGAGATCAGCCCTGTTTACAATGTTGTCTTTTTGAAGACTCCAGGCCCGTTGTCTCATGGAAGGCCCATGAGCAGGACCTGCCTGATGGCTGACTCGTGATGTCATTGAACTTTTTCTTCTACCCACCATGTTATCTATAAACTAGAAGTTAGGCCTGGTGGCTTGATTAGATACGTAGCCCATCTGGGGGAGACTACCCCATAGGCAAGGCTCCCTTCGTGTTGACCAGGAGGCTCTCAGAGAGCTCACCCACCGCCAGTCCCCTTGCGTGGTGAGGTGCTGGCTGCTGGGTCTCCTCCATTGTAAGGGTTCAGCTTTCTTGAAGAGAAATATTTTGCCCCATCTCTTGGATTGACAGAGCTGGGTTCCAGCAGGAGATTCCAACTTGGGATGTCAGCATGCCTAACAGGATGAGAAAGTCAGGGCCTCCACGGACAACTGCCCAAAGATGTTCCATTGAGGGACAAGCAGAGGCTGAAATCTAGCCACTTCATGTTCTCCAAGCTGGCTTCTAGCTCAAGGCTGGCTTGATCCAGGAAGGGCCGGGTCGGAATGGAACATCCTGTCAACTGTGGGCCATGCTACTGGCTCTGACACCCTAGGGTAGGGGACCCGTGTGCCATGTCCCCCACCCCCACTCACTAAGCCTTTTACACCATCCAGTGGACTCACTACCACCCTAAGTCTGCACCCTTCCTCTGGGATGGAGTCTGCAGGTCACATGGTGTCTTCTCTTTCTTGTTCCCATCCCACATTCTCAGTAAGAGCGGGATTTGGCCGCCAAGACCGTGATACCATCTGATTCTGTCTCTCTCACACAGACACAGACACACACACACACACACACACACAATACATCTATGTTCATGAAGACTTTCATCACTGGGAAGGTGGGGCTTCTTGGTTGGGGGAAGAGCAGGCATCAAGAAGGAGAGAGAGTCCCCCTTCCTCTCTCTGCCTCCCTCTGGGCCCCTGGAGAGAGGAGGCTAGAGGCAGCAGTTGGTGGGCTGTTCAGAAGGACTTGGAAAACTGGGTCTGGCAGAGCCACTTTGGAGCCCATCGGTGAGGCCTTCTTCCCTCCCTAGGCCCAGACACCGAAGGCGTGTCCTGAGGCAGCCAGTCAGTGGGCAGTGGCCGAGGCAGAAGGTAGGGCGGGCAGCAGGGAACAAATGAGGCCCTGTAGATTCAAGTGCACCTTCTGGGGCCCCAGAAATGACCATGGAGCCCTGTGGAGAGGCTAAAAGTACATTGTCAAGGGGGTTGGTCTCTCAAGACGGTCCATTCTGAGATCTTTGCTGTTTAGAATTGCCCCTCCGGCACAGCTCCAGTCCCACTTTACAGAAGAGCCCGTGGTCCAGGGGAAGCAGCCTCGCTGTGGCTCTGCCTTCACGCTCTGCTGTAGCTGATTTCCAAAACCCATGGCCCTCCCATTGACCTCCCTTGGGGCCTTCCAGAAACCCTGCCCAAGGCCAGGACACCGGGGCTCAACCTCGACTCCTAAGAGAAGGGGAGAGAGAGCTGAAGACTGGAAGCCCAATCCCCCATCCCCTCTGGGCTCTGAGTGCCTGAGGGTGAGGTGGGCCCCCTGGGACCAGGGGGTGGGGCCCCAGGGCACCCTAGTGGGGCAGCCTGCAAGGGCCACCGGACCTCTCCCTACGGTGAGGTCAGGCCTGAGGGGCCACGTGGGAAGGGAGGGGCTGCTTCTCCAGCAGGGGTGCCAGCCTCCTTCCAAGCTGCCCTGGGTTGACCCTGAGTGATTTGAAAGGGCCCCTGAGATTTCCTGAGAGTGCATGCCCTGGAGCTGAGCACAGCCCAGAGGAATCACACAGGCCATCGGTCACTGGAGCCTTGAGAGCCCCTGCCTCCTCCAGCCTCCCCTGCAGGTGGCCCCCAACTTGCAGAGCCTCAGGCATCCCCACATTCCCTTCCTGAGGCTCTGCACCTCTGAAAGCCTCCAACTCCAGCACCCACACCAGCTCAGAGCCACTTTGGGGAGAACAGGCAGGGGGCAGACAGGGAGAGGTACTGTCCTGGGGACCGAGAACAGAGGGAGACAAAGGTAGGGAAGTGCCCTGACCTGCAGTGGGAGTTAAAGGCATCTCCCAGGCCTACCCTGGGCCCCGTGAGACACCCACACGACCGACTTCCCCATGCCAGTAACCCCAGGAGGGAACTGGAACCGTCAGGGCCAGTGAGTGACAGACTGGCCAGCCCTAGACCCTCTCAAGTCCAGAGAAGAGACCACAGAGTCAAGAGCAGGATTTAAAGCCAGGACGTCCCCCAGCTCCATCCCAGTGCCAGTTTGCGCAGCTGATCCATCCTTGGGGACACGCACAGTGCCACCCTCGACCACGTTGGAGCCCTCGTTGCGCAGCGGGAGCAGAGTAGAGGTGCTGACCAGGTTTGGGCTAGGAACTGCCTGAGGGGGAGCCCCGGTGTGCAGGATGCATGTTTCTGGGCAGAGGTAGAGGTCCACAGCCCAAAGATCCTGTCTCCCAGAAGGACAAGGAACACAGCACCTCCAGTGAGCAAGACAGGGCCGTGTCACCAGGCTGTGTGAATAGATGGGATCGCAGATTGGACCTATTGATTAACACTCACTTTGGGGACAGTCGTGGGCAGATGAGAAATTCCCAACAGCTAGATGGTCAGGGTCCCTGTGCCCCCATACATCAAGGGGAGGGAGATGGATTCCCCCACCGGCCACCTGCCAAAGGCCTGTGTATCGACGGCCGCTGCTGAGGGCGACTGATGGAGCCTGTGACTATTTCTGCAGCCACTTCCTGAGCACAGGGAGAAGTTCAGCCGGGACCTGGGGTTAATGCAGCCCTCCTTATCTCCGGCTCCACTGGGAGAGGACGCTTTTCTGAAATTCAGCTGCCAGCTCTCCTTTCTGCTGCCAGATAAGATTGATACAGCAAGGCTGTGCCCCTGAGAAGCGAAGCTTGTAGAGTAGCTCTGAAGGGGACGGCCTGTCCCTGCCAAGGGGCAGAAGCTGTGCCCTGGGCAGAGGCTGCCTCAGTGCCTGGAGGGAGGGCCAGGGCAGCCTGAGGCCAGCACCTGAGGGTGGAGGCTGGGAGTCAGGGTGCCCAGCTCAAACCCTCACTCCATCGCACTGTGCTGGGCTCCTGAGTGGTCTATTTATCCTCTCTGAGCCTTAGTTCTCTCATCCATGAAGTGATGGTGATGGTGATGGTGATGGTGATGATGCTGATAGCATCTCACAAGGATGAATAAGGAGGAAATGTACTTCCCTGGGAAAAGTATTTGGCGAGGAGCAACAGGGTGACGTTTTATGGAAGTGCTTGATGTTAGGAGGCCTGAGGAAAGACCAGGGAGTTTGACTCTGCTCCTGAAAAGACACCAAGAGAGAAGGCAGCTAAGTCTGGAAGTAGATCCTCCCTGTTTCAGATCCTTTGGTGAGAACTTCTGCTTCCTGAAGACCCCTGGAGTCAGAGCACCTGGATGGACACTAGATGGGGCTTGAGGCCACAGCAGAACGTCATCCTGTCCTCCGAGCCCTTTGTCTTGTGGGGAGCACACTCCCCACTGAGGGGGTCTCTTCTTCACATTTGTGGGTGAAGGAGTGACAACTCTGGCACATAGCAGGTGCTCATTCAACAAGTTGAGTGAATGATGAGCTGGGCAAGCTGCTCATTTGTGATAAATGTATGTGCTTCTTCATGCTGTTTCTTATGTTACATAGAGCTATATGGCTGGCCAAGAGCTTGGTCATCCTTAACTCTTCTTTGCTTGCCCTGTATCCCTGGAAAGAAAGCAGGCAGAGACAAGTAGAATTACTCTTACTGTTTCACAAAACACAGGCTGTCCAAACCACAAGGCCTTAGAGAGCACCCAGGTGCCCTGAAAACTTGAGTGGGTAACTCCACGGGTCAGAGACCAGGCTTGGAGGGCTGGGGAGGTGGGGGGCACCCAGGTGCCTGCGTTCTCAGAAGAGGGTTTCTTCCTTCCTTATCAAATGCATTAGTACTAAAAAAATAGAAATAGCTTTTAACTTTATTTACGTTTTTTAAACTTATTAATTTCTGCCTTTTAGCACTTCTTTGCTTTTTCTGATTTTTAATTTAAAAACTTCAAAATACTTGCTGTTCAATTAATCTATTCAAGGCTATACATTTTCCTTTAAATACTGCTTTAGCTGCATTCTACAAGTTTTTAATATACAGTAGTTTATATATTATATCCTGTCTTACTATGCTGAATGGTTTGAAATTCCATCTTGAGTTCAGTTGTTTAGGAGTAATTTGTAAATTGCCAAGCACACTTTCCTGTAACTACTTCTTAATTGTTTATTTCCAGCTTACCGTACTGTGGTCGAGTGTGGGCTGTATGATATCATTCTTTGAACTTTCAAGAGACTTCCTTTCCTTTTATTTACTAATTTTTTGTCCTTGAGCTATCCATTTTTAATTTTGAAATATTTTAAAGCTTCCACCGAGGGGCAAATTTGTACGTTTTATGCAAATTCTTGTGAATTTGCAAGATCATATTTTTAAGTGCACACAAGTTCATGATCAGTGAGTCATATTGGTGGACACAACTGTATTGTCTGTCATCCTCACTGATGCTTTCTGCCTTGCGTTCTGCTGTGTCTGCAATGACTATTTCCATGCCAGCTTCTTTTTTTTTTTTCACATTTTGGGCTAGGATTTTCTGGGTATCCCTTTTATCCCTTCACCTTTTTCTATGATCTGATTTTAGGTGCATCTGTGTTGTCACTCATGGGAACCAAGTTCTGCTCTGTTATAGGGCACTTAACTGGTCCTGAACCCTCAGGAACAAAGAGTCGAGCTGTATCTGTGCTTGTGTTTGTGCTACAGGTCCATCGTGCAAGTACACACCTCACACACATCCACACTCTTCACACACCACACACAGGAAGCAGTTTTAATTAACAGAAATTTTCCATTTAAAAATAGCTACCTGGGCATTGTAGACCCTGGAGGAGATGAAGGAGATAACTGCAATCAGCACAATTCATTATACACAGAAGGAGCCTTGGTGTGACCCTTCTCTCTGGGGGCTTTGTTCTCCCTTCACTAAATGAGGCCCATCAGAGGGCATTTCCTGCTGAGCCACCGGATAGGGGGTGCCGGAGGGGAAGTGCTCCCAGGGGGCTTTTGTTAGAAGGACGGTTAACTGCCAGAGGAGGGATGGGAGGGGCCTTTGGCGCAAGTGGCCAGTGGGGTCTGTGGTCCCCTTATCAGTCAGCCACACACCATGGATGCATGGACACAGGGTTCTGTCTCCAGGTGTCAGACCAGGCAATTTAATTAAACAGAAATTGAGCAGCCAGCAACGTGACATCATTGTCCTGGAAGCTGAACTGTAACCATAACTCCAGCAGCCCTTTAGGTCCTTTTAGAGTTTAAAAAAAAAATTTCTTTTTAATGTATATCTTTTTAGTGCTCTGAGCTTTGTTTAGTTACCTTCCCAGGGGCTGGCCTTCATGGGTTAGGCCCACCTGCTTGTTAGCAACCCCTCTCCAGCCTCACTGCAGTTTCACCAGTAATTAAGCCTTTTAAAAGATGTGGAAGCTTCAATATCAGTAATTCAATCTCTCCTGTTTACTGATCTCTGCCATTAGCAGAGTTGAAAGCAAAATGTTTTAATTAAAAAGATTGGCAATAAGTTGGTGTAATGCCATAATTTGCACAGGGCCCTCTAGAAAATGACTGCGCCCTGCCTTGGTTGCCATGACAACTAATGGACGTGATTGTTTCAGCGTGAGAAGCAGCGGTGGCGGTGGTGGGGACAGGGAGTGGGAAGAGGGGCTTCTGACCAGGACAGACCCAGGAGGTGAAAAAGCCAGGCTCCTCCAAGAGCTCCAAGGGGGGTCTTTCTACTCAGAAATTCCTTCTTGCATTTTTGCTTCCATCCCCTTTGGCTTGGAGGGTCCGTGCCCCTGGCTGGGAGACCAGTCAGAGTCTCTCTAGGTGCCTTGGCTAACGCTGCACAGTCCAGCCCGGAGCAGAGGATGAGACCAGCACCAGCTCACCTTGGAACAAGCTAGGGGAGCCTCCCTGCCTCCAAGCTGTGTATATACGCAGAGGGGCAATGGCAGCTCCGTGACAGGTGACACAGGAAAAAATGTGGGGCGAGAGGACGGCTGTGTCCCAGGTCTTGACTGAGTCCCTGCAACCTGCCCCGCCAAATCCGTGGCTTTGCGCAGGAAAGAATTCAAGAGCGAGCTACAGCTGAGTAAAGGTAGACTTATTCAGAGAGATGCACACTCCATAGACAGAGTGCAGGCTGTTTCAGAAGGCAAGAGAAAGGCCACGAGGTGTGGGGGTTAGGTGCTCAGTTTAAAGTAAAAGCAGTTACACTCCGTAGACAGAGTGTGGTCCATCTCACTTAGAAGGGAGAGCTAGTTTTATGGGCTGGGTAGCTTCATGTGCTAACAGGTGGGAGGCTTATTCCAACTACTTTAGGGAAGGGGGAGGGATTCCCAGGAACTGGGCCTTCATCCACCCTTTGACCTTTAATGGTCAACCTTGAAACTGTCCTGGCAGCTGTGGGAGGGCCATTTAGCAGCTATTGTATTACAAGAAGCGTACATTGAAGCTCAAGGTCTACTGGGAGCTGAATTTTCCACCATCCTGGTGCTAGTCGCTGTGTCATTCTTTTGATGGCTGTGCCTTGCCCCCTTCCCTCCAGTCTCATTGGCACTGTGAGCTGCCCCTCCCACACAAGGATGGCCGCGGCCAAATTAAGGGACTCTGGCACCAGCATCTGGCTTCAGTTGCTGTATGGCGGCTGGGACACCCAAGGCACAGACATGGGAAACCAACATACTGCAGGTCTTCTTCAGGTGCTGTAGAGCAGGAGACCCTCTGTGTCTAACCGTGGGGGAAGGTCCACATGGAAGAAGAAAGCCCCTTGTGGGAGCAAAGGAGGAGAGGCCTTGTGGGAAGGGACCAGAAGGTTCTGAACCTTAATTCCTCATCTGTGAAATGGGAATAAATGTATCTTTCAAAGTCAATCTAATGATTGACCAAGACCCCACATCGAGTCCTGTGCCTTTGCTGGCATGTGCTTGGAGGACTGGGGTGAACAGGAGCCCCTCTGCCAGTCAGACTCTAAGGTCCTTGTCCTCAGCTCTCCTGCAGTCTGCCCATGGCAAAGTGGGGGGCTCCAAGACAGAGCAGGACACAAACCGTTGGAGGTCTGGGCTTGAACACTACGAGGATCCAACCAGGATCCAGGAGGATGAAGAGGAAGCAAAAAGTGCATAGGTCAAATGGAAACCGTGAGACAGGAAGCAGCCCTGTGTCTTCACACAACAGTGTTGTGAATGGTGCCTGTCGCTCCTGGGGCTGCGAACCGATGGCTGGTCCTCAGTACCTTGAGCCACAGTGGAGAGGGAAGCAGACGAGCCACTATTCTAGGCACCCTGAGTTCATGCTGTGCCCCACACCGCTCCCAGCCTGCCAGGACAGGGAGCTCTCTTCTGACAGGTCCAGCCCAGGCAACCCACTCCAAAGGGCTGCCCTGAGAATGGTGAGGTAGCGACCTTGCACACAGGGAGGATGCCCCGTGCCAGAGGGGGGACCTCTGGATTGTAAGCTCTGGTGTGTGGCCCAACTGTGATGGGTGACATGTGAGAGCAAGTGGCTCTCACTCAGGAAGCCAGCGACTGGTGGCCTATGGGCATCAGGCACCCCAGCATCCTCCACTGTGACCAGAGCCACCTCATTCCCAGACCAGCCCCCAGGTCAGATGCCCAGGACCGCTGTGTCCCCACCCTGTGTTGCTCACCATAGGCGCTCATGAATGTTCCCCTCTGCTCCCTTCTGAGTCATCCCAGACCACAGGACAGGCTGGCAGAGGGCAGAACTTTCTAGAGCTGGGGAGGTGGGGAGGCAAGGAGGCCCAGGTCCTCAGCTCCGGCGCCTGAAGGCTTGTCTGACCAGGCCGAGAGCATGCCTTATCAGCTGCCAAAAGGGCGATCGATCACACTCCGCCGCACTGGTGTGGAAGGACAATAAAACAGATATTGACCACGATGCTAATCTGTCAGACGAGCGCTGGGCCCCACAGAGGAGAGCGCGCTGAATGATGGGTCCAGATGCAAGTGGAGTCAAGCCCACTTCTGAGCACGAATGAGATAAGAAAATGCTCTGGTTGATTCAATTTAATGGAACAAGCATTCAGAGTGTCTACTATTTGCTAAGTGCTGTGGGGGTGCAGAGACAAATAAGATCAAGTCTAGCTTTGTCTGTTCTGACAGTCAGGCACAGGGCCCCGCCCTGGTGTGAGTTAGGGGAGGCACGGTGACAGCATTCTGGGGCCTCTAGGGTCCAGACTCAAGGCAGGGGAAGGCTGGGGTGGGCAGAGGGGAGAGCTGTGTGGAGCTGTGTGAATTGGCAGAGTCCCGGGCAAGCCCAGAGGATGACCCAGAGCTTGAATTTGCTGCAGAATTTGCCTTCCTCTCCCTCTGTTCCAGAGGTCAGCAGTCCAGTTCCATCCCTGTCCCCCTGCCCTGCTGTGGCGTCATTCAGCCCCTTGACTCCATGCCACCTTGTTCTGGCTACTCAAACTCCTGCCCCAGGCCTCACCTCTCCTCAGGCCCCCACTCTCTTCCACTGGAGACTCACATGCCAACTGCACACTTTGCACCCCTTTAACCCTTACAGCATCTTGTACCCCACACAGAAGATCCACCCCAGATCTCCTCCCTGAACTGGCCTATTCATGTTTTTTTTTTTTCTTTTTTTCATTCTATTGAAGTATAGTCAGTTTACAATGTTGTGTCAATTTCTGGTGTACAGCACAATGCTTCAGTCATACATGAATATACGTATATTCATTTTCATAGTCTTTTTCATCGTAAGTTACAAGGTATTGACTATAGTTCCCTGTGCTATACACTATAAACTTGTTTCCTATCTATTTTATATATAGTAGTTAGTATCTGCAAATCTCGAACTCCCGATTTAACCCTTCCCACCCCTTTTCCCCCACCCTCGGTAACCGTAAGTTTGTTTTCTATGTCTGTGAGTCTGTTTCTGTTTTGTAAATAAGTTTGCTTGGCTTTTTTTTTTAGAGTCCACATATAAGTGATATCATATAGTATTTTTCTTTCTCTTTCTGGCTTACTTTACTTAGAGTGACATTTTCCAGGGCCAGGTATGTTGCTGCAAATGGCATTATTTTATTCTTGTTTATGGCTGAGTAGTATTCCATTGTATAAATATACCACAGCTTCTTTATCCAGTCCTCTGTCAATGGACATTTAGGTTGCTTCCATGCCTTGGCTATTGTAAATACTGCTGCTTTGAACATTGGGGGGCATGTATCTTTTTGAATTAAGGCTCCCTCTGGATATATGCTCAGGAGTGGGATTGCTGGGTCATATGGTAAGTCTATTTTTCATCTTCTGAGGAATCTCAGTGCTGTTTTCCATAACGGCTACACCAAACTATATTCCCACCAACAGTGTAGGAGGGTTCCCTTTTCTCCACACCTTCTCCAGCATTTATCATTCATGGACTTTTGAATCATGGCCATTCTGACTGGTGTGAGGTGATACTTCACTGTAGTTTTCCTTTGCATTTCTCTGATAATTAGCACTATTGAGCATTTTTTCATGTGCCTGTTGGTCATTTGTATGTCAACTGGAGAGTTGCTTGTTTAGGTCTTCTGCCTATTTTGGATTGGGCTGTTTGTTTTTTTCTTACTAAGTTGTATGAGCTGTTCATATATTCTGGAGATTAAACCCTTCTCCCATTCCATAGGTTGTCTTTTTGTTTTGCTTATGGTTTCCTTTGCTGTGCAAAAGCTTGTTAAGTTTAATTAAGTCCCATTTGTTTATTCTTGCTTTTATTTCTATTGCTTGGGTAGACTGCCCTAGGAGAACATTTTTGAGATGTATGTGAGATAATGTTTTGCCTATATTTTCTTCTAGGAGGTTTATTGTATCTTGCCTTATGTTTAAGTCTTTGATCCATTTTGAGTTTATTTTTGTGTATGGTGTAAGGGAGTGTTCTAGCGTCATTGATTTACATACTGCTGCCCAGTTTTCCCAACACCACCTGCTGAAGAGACTCTTTATTCCATTGTATGTTCTTGCCTCCTTTGTGAACTGACCCATTCTTGCTACTCGGGTCAAAATCCTTTCGAGTCCCCTCACCACTGTACCCTCGCTCCCCACATCCAATCCAAGGAAGCTCTGTTGCCTACCCCCAGAATCCCTGAGCATACCCACTCTCACCTGGACACACCTCACTTGGACCCCTCTCTCACTTGGACTCTCTGCCCTATCACCTCAGCTGCCACGCTGGTCCAAGCCAACTTTGCATCAGAATCTTCCCAAGCGCTTGTTGGGTCCCATTGCTTCTGGGCTTAATCCCATCAGTAACTGCCATTGGAGCTGAGACAAACTCACCCTCCTCACTCCTACACAAGCCTCTACCAGCCCTTGCTCACTTTCCACCTTCATCTCCCCTCCCACCTCTGCACCTGCATCAGATGCTCCAGCCACTGTTGCCCTTGTCAACCTGACCATGTTTGTCCACTCTCTGCATCTTTGCTTGGCTGTGCCTTCTGTTTGAAACTTTATCCTATATCTCTGCAGGCCACCTCCTTCGCTACACTCAGACATCCCCTTGGGGGCTTTCTCTCCAGCCCAACCAGAGCCCCTCCCTGGAGTGCCCCTCTCCGCCCTCTCACCACTGCCTGAGCTGAGCTGGCTCATGTATTTGTTAACACACTGATGGCAAGTCCCCCCTTACACCCTGACATGTCAGCTGTTTGACTCTTCATCTCATTCACCGTGGTGCCCAGAGCAGGGCCTTGAAGGTGCTCAGTGCTCCAGATATGCAGACTAAATGGCCCCCTGTGCCTCTGTATCCTCATCTGTAAAATGGGGGCATGGTTACCAGTAGGGGAAGGGGAGGAGATGATAAATTGGGAGTTCAGGATTTGCAGATACTACTATCTATAAAACAGACAAACAACAAGGTCCTACTATAGCACAGGGAACCATATTCAGTATCTTGTGATAGCCTATAATGAAAAAAATATGAAAAGGAATATATATATATGTATAACTGAATCACTATGCTGTACACCAGAAGTTAACACAACATTGTAAATCAACTCTACTTCAATTTTTTTAATTTATTAATTAAAAAAATAAAATGGGGGCAGCTGTAGTGTTGTTGTGAGGATTAAATGAGGGATGCCTCTAGGTCTTTGGGACGGTGTTTGGTCTGATTACTATTAACACCATTAATGTTGAGCTGCTTAATCTGTTTGGGACAATGCAGTCAGGGTGTCACAGAGAGCAGGGTGCACAGGCCCAAGAGGCCACTGGAGACGTGGCTCTGCTCAGAGCAGAATGTACCTTAAGCAAAATCCTTCTTTTTCCGGTTTCTTGTGCCTACCTGCCATTTCATCCCTCCCTCCCTCCCTCAGCAGTGTCCTGGCTCAGCCTGCCCTACCTCACCTCTCCTGGCTGGAGCTCCAGTCTCTTTGATTTGGGGCTGGGGGAGTAACAGGGGTGACACAGTTGAGGATCCCAACAGTTCCCACTAACATGTGTGCCATGTGGACCCCAGGGTCAGACTTATCTCCAGAGAACCAGGTCCCTGATTTGTTCGGGCTCTGGCCACCCTGGCATCTCTCACCCATATCCCGGGGCCTGTCACTGTAGAAGAAATTGTAGGAAGTAATTCTGTTTGAGGAACAATCACTCCAGCAATATGACGGTGTACTCAAAGCTAATGGAGCCAGTGTCCTTGCATACTAAGGACGTGTTTCAACTGAGCACAGGGTGTTCTTTAAGGAAGTTCTCATTAGCCATCAAGGGTCTGCCCTCGCTGAGCTATCAGCAGGCAGGCTGAGAGGAAGTGAAGGCTCAGGGTCGCCGTGTGCCCTCTGCTCCTTCTAGGGTCCAGGGCAGCCTGGGACAGAGGCTCAACCTGCAGGAGGTATGGGCTCTGTGCTCTGCACACCTACCCTGTCTAACCTCAGTCTGCCCTTCAGAGATTCTCATTGTTAGCCCATTTTACAGGTGAGCACATCGAGGATGGGAAAGATAAAGGAACATGTCCCAATCCACCCAGCTGGTGAGTGCAGAAGCTGTGAATCCTCCAGAAAATTGCTCCCACGCTCCCTAACTCCCACTTCTCTTTGACTGACTGGGTTTCCCACTTCCTGCTTGGTCCTGGCATTGCCCCTTCATTCTTCTGCCTGCATTTTATCCTCCTCCAATCTGTCCGGCCCACCTCCAGCTTAAACCTCTAAATGCAGAAAGTTCTCACTCTCCCAGTTAAAATTCTTCACTGCAGTTCAGGAGATGCTGGGGCTCCGTGATGCTGTGCTTACACCCCTGTGATTAGCCCCTACCTGCTTCAAGCCCCCCTCCACCAGCCGTCTCCTGGTCATGCTGCACCCCCCACAGGTCCTGTTCAGGCCTGAACACGTCATGCCTCCCAGCCTGGGTACCTGCTGCTCTGTCGGGGTGGAAGGCCTTCCCCACGTCCTGCCCAGAAAACATCTCCCCATCCTTTTGGGAGGGATTCCGCTGGGGCACCGCTTCCCCTGGGTCCATGTCCCAGCACATGCCATCCTCCACAGAAGTTCCCGCTCCCGTGGCTGCTCCTCATCTGCATGGGGGCTTCTACAGGGCAGAGACGGTGGGGTGCAGGGTTCTGAGCATGGTCCTCCGGCAGCCTGAGGGGTTCATGCCACCCACAGCGCCTGCCCGGCCTGCTCAGACTTCTTTCTCATTCATCTAACAGACATTGATTGAGGGCCCACTATGTGTCTCGGGGCCTCACACAGTAGTGACAAAAACAAGAACACTGCCCAAAGGGCAGTGTACTGTGTGTTTTTGTCACACAGTAGTGACAAAAACAAGAACACTGACCTTAGTGCTCACTGAGGACAGGCGTCCCTGAGGCAAGGTCAAAGAAGTTGCTGCGGGAGGAAGGCGGCCACTGCCAGGGCTCTGACATGCCTCATGCCTCAGAAGGACGACTGTGGCCTCTGAGAGAGGACAGGCTGTAGGACAGGTGGGTCCAGAAGAATAGGTAAAGGCTAGTGCAGGAATTGAGTCAGAGACCGTAGCTCGGGTAGGATAGGCAGGGAGGTGAGCAGAGGTCAGATTCTGGTCTTTTTGGAAGGTACAGGCCAGGGGATCTGCTAGAAGATGGGCTGTGGGGTCTGGGACCCCCACCCAGGGTCAGTCCTAGGGACCGTGGCGGACTGTGATGGGACCTGGGTACCATGCACAGGCCTGGCACGTGGGGGTACCTAACACATGTATTGTCCCTGAGGGTTGTCCCTGCCTTAGTGGACATTCTCTGGGAGCCAGTGCCCTGATCGTGGTGACGTGAGGGATGTGTCAGTGTCTTGGACTGGAGCAGGGGGAGGGCAGCCTGGAAGCTGCGGCTCTCAGTCACCTGCTGGCCCCCACGCATCCAAGCCCTGTGCTCCCAGGGGAGCTGCTACATACCTTCCCTGGAACCAGTCCCCTTGAACACCCTGCCTGTCACTACTGAGGAATGACTTTTCTTCTCTTTGCAAGCCGGCAAATTAATTCATACCATCTATTTTCCCGACTCGGATCAAAGGTTGTCAAATTCCTTTACCCACTTAATGATCTGTAATATACCTTTCTATTTCCTGACCAGGCTATTAGATGAAATAGAATTCATAATGGTCTCTCGGCAGCATCTGTGCACCTGTGTACATGTGCAGGGTCAGGCAGGACCCTAGAAGCCCCTTCAACCAGAATACAACTCTTTTCAAGAGATTGTACAAACCAGATCACAAGTCATATGATAATCTTGGTGCCAAACAGATTCTGTGGTTCATGTGAAGCTAAAAATATACAACATATGTGCCACCACTGCCCCTGCCATGCCCAAGGCAGACATTATTAATCAATTATAGATACTCTTCACCCCACTCTTCACTTAGTTCACACATAGCTCCCTTACACAGCTGTCAACATATAGTATAAGTCCCATCTGGACAAGGAAACCTCTTGACCATCTAGGCAAGAGAAGTTAATTAATGGCTTTTACACACTGCTTTTTTTCTTTTCTTTTCTTTTCTTTTCTTTTCTTTTCTTTTCTTTTCTTTTCTTTTCTTTCTTTTCTTTTCTTTTTTCTTCCTTCCTTCCTTCCTTCCTTCCTTCCTTCCTTCCTTCCTTTCTTTCTTTCTTTCTTTCTTTCTTTCTTTCTTTCTTTCTTTCTTTCTTCCTTCCTTCCTTCCTTCCTTCCTTCCTTCCTTCCTTCCTTCCTTCCTTCCTTTCTTTCTTTCTTCCTTTCTTCCTTTCTTTCCTTTCTTTCCTTCTTTCTTTCTTTCTTTGTGCATTATGATTTATGAACATGGCTAAAATTAGGTGACTCCCCTAGCTGAGCCTCCTCCCGGCTGTTCAAGTGGACTCAGCCCAGGACCCTATTCCAGGGCCAGGAAAGAGCAGCCCCAAGCATGCCTACCTCCCACGCCAGAGGGCTGTTGTATAGACCACCCCAGCTCCCGGGCACGGCAGCACCTTGCTAGACAAGACCAGGATTACTGGTAGTCAGCAGCGAACAGGGCGATCTTCAGAAGACATCAGCCGTGCTCCACTGGCTTTGTGACATTGAAGAGTGAACATCAAGGCTAGCAGTCAAAGCTGAGAAAAACCTACGGCCATGTCGTCCTATCTTCTTGAGGAAGGAGGGACACTTGGGCACCCTGAACTGGTTCCAACTTGCCACATGTCCCTTTGTCACCCAGTCCCTTCCAGGTCCTGGTGATTTCCATCTACCACGGCGTGGTCTTCCTGGACTTGCAGCCACGCTCCCTGGAGCAGTGAGGCCTGCTTCCCTCACCCCTGCCTCGACCTGAGCCTTTTAAGCAAATCAGCAATGTAATTATTGATCTGTAAGAGAAAAGGAATTAATACGGCCGCCCACATCCTTTGTACATAAGAGTATTTAACAATGAACTCTGCTTAAACTTCATAAAAGCCTCTTCAGCAAATCAGCGCACAAGTATTGATCTGGAAGCCCGCCCGTGAATCCCAGCTGTCTGCCTCTCCCACGGAAGGGCCATTAGTTTGTCTTGCCGGACTCCTTTTTACGTTTATGGCCTGGCGCTTACCTCCCGGGACGTTTCCGCTGCCTCTCAGTGCGGGCCGCGCTGCCCGGTTTTGCTGACCCTCCCTTTTCCTGGAGTCCAGGGTATCGACTCAGGAGCGCCAGGCGGGTGCTCTCGGCCTGGGGTTCTGCAGGCTTGTGCTGGCCCCACACCCAGAGGCTCAGCCCCCTACCCCTACCTCTGCCCCCCACATCGCTGGGGCACTTGAAGACATCTTCCTACTCAGTCTCCCAACAACCCTAAGCACTCCCAACTCCACCTTGCAGAGGAGAAAACCAAGCTTCAAGGTGTCCTGACCCTCCCAGGATTACACAGACGGTAAGGGTCAGATGCTGGGAGGCCCTTGGCCTTACGACAGCCTCACAGGGAGCTGCACTGGGAAGGTCCTCTGAGATAAGCTGCCCCTGCAGGCCCCACTGTTCCCACTTTGCAGGCCTGAATGGTCGGGGTACATCAATCTGCTTGGAGACATTCTGGGGAAACCGAGGATTCAATGGGTACCAGGTTTCACAGCATCCTTTCCCCACCCCCTTCCACTCCTGGCTCCCCCTGATGGGCAGAGGCAAGGTCAGATCTGAGGAGCCACCAAAACACTGCCCCTGTGTGGCCCATCCAAGGGCTGAGGGTCAGTGCCAGCCATGGGTCTGGCTGGATGAGGTGCTGTCCTCAGGCTCAGACAGCCTCTGGAGAGGACTGCTTCCCAGAGGCATAAGCCTTGGTGAGAGAACATTTACATGTGGGTATCACACCCCACTGGGAAGGGGGTGCTCCACTGGGCTGTGCGCTGGGTTCTCTGCCCTTAGTGACCTGCACTCATGAGGGCAAATGGGTGTGAGCTGGGCAGGGACCGCCTGGACCCCAGGATCTACGCATATCTGAAGCTTGTCAGAAGCGGTGCCATTTCAGCTCAGAGTCTGGGTCCCCAAGCTTTGTCAGTCCACCTTTGGGGCCTTCCTTAAAGTCAGGCAGCTTTAAGAGGGTGTTCAGACCTCAGCACCAGGGGTCAGGGGAGCTTCAGGTCCTCAGATTTCTGAAGAGAGAAGCTGAGGTCAGGGTAGCTGAGGGGGCCCTGCTGGTAGAGACAGGTGGCCCAGAGGGGCAGTTAGGGAAGCATTTTAAGGAGCTTCAGTGCAGCTTGTTCACCTCAGTCTGGCTCCTAAAGGTTGGAAACATTGTTGCAAGGGCAGGGAGAATTCCAAGAGGGATTCTGGAAAATGAGTGGCCCCACCCTCGCAGAGCTGACAGCAGTCGTGATTGGTCAAGGCACCCTGGGGCCCAGAGCTCCCCACGGGGCACCCTCCCAGGACCTCCCTGGGCTCTGCCCTTCCTCTGCAGACAGTCCCATCCAGGTCAGAGGCCTGCCCCCCATGGCCCTGCCCTCCCACGCCCTCGCCTGCCACCCCCAGATCAGGACACTGGTGTGTGTCAGAAGGGCAGCCCCCCCTCTTGACCCCCTCTGCTTCCTGCTGCCCTGAGATCAAAGGGTGTCTCCTGGGTGGCAGTGTCTGTCATCAGCCCTAATGGAAGTTCTCCTTATTAACACAGGGGCGGGGAGGAGAGGCAGCCAGGAGGGAGGTGGGAGCCTCATATCTGGGCCCTGGCCTGGGAAGGAGAGAGGGGGGAAGGCTCAGTTCTCACCCCCTGCGTGTAGTACACGATTTGAGAGGGCTGGATGCCTGGGCTGCGGGTGAGCCTGCCTCCAACCCCTGGCGCCTCCAGAACACAGTCTGCATGCAGGATTGCTGTGGGCCCCTGGTGTCTCAGAGCTCCCTGTGTGGAGGGGCCGTGGGGTGACAGAGTAGGGGACAAGTGCATCCTGCCTCAGGAATCTCAAAAGATGGCCATTCTGCACAGGGATCCTCATGAGTGTGCAGGGAGCCTGGGTGGGCCAAGAACCCGGGCCTGGGCCTGAGTCCTCCCTGCCACCAGAGGCCTGAGGTCCCACCTTCCTTAACCCATCTCCCCAGAGCATAACAAGGATGAGGTGCGCAAGGGAGGGCTGGATGAGACCCTGAGCACTGCAAGGGTGGGCCCCGTGGCTGTCTTTGCCCTTGTTCTGTGAGCTCCGTGCTCAAGCAGGGACAGCACGTCACAGACACCAATCGAGGCCCCGCCCTGGAGAAGTTTGTTGGGGAACCACACTGGCACCCGCATCCCTGGCAGAGTCTGATCTGGGCCTTCTCCTAGGCAGGGCGCTCGGGGACAGCTCCCAGGAGGGCTGAGGGCCTGGCACGTGACCATGGGGAGAAGTGAGGACGCCCGCCATTTCTGCTGTACTCAGAAAGCCTGGGGGCCAGCACATAAGATAAAGGGCAGGAGGCACAAGGGGTGGTGAGGAGGTCTCTGGCCAGGCTCGGAAGGGCCTTGCATGCTGACTCTGAGACGAAGAGTCCTCAGTGGTCTTGGAGGTGAGTGAGGGGCAGCTGCACAGAGTGGCCCGGCCACTGTGCTGCCGGGCGCGCCATACCCGCCCCTCCAGTGACCCCTCCATCGGACAGCGCCTGGATCACTCCCCAGCTGGACAGACGCCTCAAGGCTCAGGCTTGCTACATGCCCGCTGGTAGGCATTCCTGGGGCGTCATCACGGCCAAGTCACCCACGCCTGTCAAGCTTTCTGAACAGGACCACAGGAGGCCACGGTGGGCCACACCACTGCCCAGGCCCACCCAGGCCCACGGGGTGGCAGGCCCTCTTCTTGTGGGTGACACACCTCATAAGGAGGCCCACGGTCACCAGAGCAGCAGGCAAGGCTGTGGGTTCACCTCACTCTCAGGTCCTCTGCATCACTGGCCTTCTCTGGACTCAGGTTTGTTTGTTTGTTTCTTCATACACAAAAATATATTATAAGGTCCGATCCAGAGAACAGAAACCTTGCTGGGTAGACAAGATGGAGAAAATGTAATTCAAGGAATTGACTACCCAGGGAAGTGCTGACTAGGCAACTCAGAGACCAGCACCCATGGGACACTGTCCCCGCCCTGGGAGGTTCAGAGCCCCAGGACACAGAGCCACCTTCAGGAGCTGCTGGCCCCACCATGGCAATGGTGGCCAGGTGACTCTGCGCATGAGGACTCAGGTCATGTAGAGATGACGTCCTCAGGATACAAACTGAAAAGGCATCAGGTGGATTTACGGGAGAGGGCACAGAGACCAGAAGCAGAGAAAGATGAGAATGAAAAATGATTTGGGGAAAACCCACATTAAATATGCAGACCTGCCATTTTGACCTTAATGGGTTCTTGAAAATGTGCAATTGCAAAAGCTGTTCCTCCTAATGTGTCTGTGGCTCTGAACAAGCAGCATGGCTGACCACGCAAGCCGGCCTGGCCCAGGAGGCTGCTCTGGACATTGGTACCCAGGCTGCAGTGTAGCGCTTGAAGGTGTGTGGGAGCCATGGGGTAGACTGTGCTCCAGGCTTCTTCCCCACTGGTGGGGAGCTGCTGGGCAAGGTCTCCATGTGCATGTGTTGGGGAGGGCTGCCCTGAAAGGATGGGCGGAGCCTGGGGAAGGGGCGGGGCTGTCCTTAGGTGGGCAGATCAGGAGGCCAGGTGGTCCCAGGAAGGGGCCTGGCCAGGAGCCTCCTGGTTGAGCCTAAGGCATGAGCAGGGCCTCCAGGCTTCTGAGCCTCCTCCCTGACAGACTTCTCTTCCCCTGGGTTCCACTATGGCTTGGGTTTCCACACGACATGCAGGAGAAGTATCTGTGGGTGGTAGCCTCTGCCAAGGTGTTCTGGCACCTGTGGGGCCTGGTGGCCGTCATCTTTTCCTCCACTCGGACACCGTACACTGTGTCGCAACTTGGCAGCGTGTGGGGGCTGGACTCCTGGTTGGGGCTGGAAGTGCAGACAGGGAGTGCGGAAGGAAGGGTGGTGGTGAGGGGAGTCAGCAGGGGAGGGAATGAGTTCCCTGTCATGAGGCGTGAGCAAGTCTCCACTTGTAGGGGACACTGGCGAGGGGTGAGGTGCTCTCTGAGCCCCTGCCGGCCCTGACATGTGGTGAGTTCCCTTGCACTCCTTCTGGTGATGGGCACCCTTGTTCTGGAACCAAGCAGCAGAGTAGAGTGGCAGCAGGAGGTGCAGGGTGAGTGGCCTCCAGGCCCCTATGTGGATGGGGGAAGGGCCCACAGTGCTTTTTCTGAGGCCGAGGTGTCCAGAGGCCCAGAAAATGGGGGTCATAAAGTTCAGCCTCCCCTCTGGGCAGCACTGCCCCTCAGCCATCCCTCGACTCTCCTAACTGGGCCTCCAGGAGGACCCTGTCATCATTCCCCGGGAAGTGCCTGCTATCAGCAGCACCCAGAGTAGCACCTGGTCTCCTTGTGGCCAGTGCAGGGCCATGGCCAAGCCCACCCTCACGGCACCACCATGCCCAGCACTCTGCCGGCTCCAGACCCTGAAAGCTGGAGAGCTGCTGTGCTGGCCTGAGGCCACTAGAAGCCATACAAGACACACAAGCACAGGGACATTGAGTCTGACCAGGGAGTGGAGCCCAGGCCGGGCCGCAGACAGACAGCTGGCTCATGACTCAGGGGTCCCCAGCCTGGTCCAGCCCAGCCAGTTGTGTGGCCTTGGGTGGCCCCTCTCCCCCAGCAGTCAGGGCGTGAGGGTCACGGCACAACCTCGTCCTTTGGACACTCTGTGAGGCCTGGGGCCCTTTATCCCTCATTCCTCTCTGGCTGGGTCTGCTGTCAGGGCCTCAGAGCCTCACCAGGCCAGGAGGTTCGTGTCTGTCAGCTCCTAGCATTTAGCTGCCTCTAGCCAGATCCCCTCTGTAATTCAGTTTTGTGATATATGAGGACACTTTGATTGACAATGCTCCTATCGGGAGATGGCAGAGTGAGGACCAGCTGCACCTCCCTTACACACTGCCGGGCGAGGGGCTGGCATCCCGTTTTCAGCCCCTCGTGGTAACTCTGAGGACAGGGTGTTGACAGAAGTACGTGCAGTTATCCAGGCAGCAACTGGCCTCTGGGACTCCTGATAACAAGAGAGTCTGGGTCCCTGTGCCAGCCTGGCTGGAGGTTCAGCTGAGAGGTGTGTGGGTGGGCTGCACACTGGCACTGAGGGCCAGACCAGGCTGAGAGGCCAAGGAGCCAGAAGGCCTGTGCAAGGCGGTGAGGCAGCCACTCCCAGAGCTTTGATGGGGGTGGGGACTGGGGGTGCCAGTCAGCCCCTTGGAGAGGAGCCCACATCTCAGCTACATGCGGCAGGACCAGAGCTGTGGACCTCCTTCCCGTGTCCTGGGATCACAACACTGCCTGCTCTGGGCTGCAAAGCGAACCCCAGCTGATTCAGAGGACAGTGTCACTTCCTCCGAAACACCAGCTCAGAGAGGCACCAGTTTGAGAGCTTAACCCCCAAACTTTCAGCTCAGCAGGACCTGAGCACTCTAGGGGAGACCCAAGAATGTTGTGGGGGCCGCTTGTCTCCTCTAGGCCCCGGGCAGGCCCAGAGAGGGCTCACCATGGATGGGGATAGAAGCATGTCCACGAAGAAGAAGGAAATCCTGTTTGATGGCCACCCCCTCTGCCAGGCCCCGGCCCATCCCACACAGCCAGCCAGTCCGGACCTGCTCATGGTGAAGTGTCTGCAATGGAAGGTGAGAGGGTCACTCTGCAGCCCTGCAGACCCCTCTCCTGCCTGTGTGGGATGTGCATCTAGGGACCATCGTGTCCACCACATACCCCAGGGGGCTGCTCCACAGAGGTGATGAGAGGCAGGCCTGAGGGGCAGCAGGTGGCCAGAGACCCCCAGTACTGCCCCGTCACCACCAAGAAACAAGCCCTCTCATCTTATCTCTTCATTCGGACAGGTCCAGGAAAAGGCATTTTCAAATATGGGACATGTGGGTGGCCAGGAGGCAAGAAATAGCCTGCACAGTTCTGAGGGCCACTGAGACCCGCCACGGCTCGTTCTGGAAGGGATAAAGCCTGCGGGCCGGCACTCCCCGGAGAGCCCTCCTCCCACGGGCGGGATCTGCCTGGCACGACACCCACCCACGCGTGTCACCTGAGCTCACTCAGCGTGGAGGTGAGGTTCAGTGGCTAAGAGAAGAGCTCATTGAGGCAGCCAAGCCCAAGGCGAGGGGGATGTCAAAGACGGGGTGCAGTCCCAGGCAGGGGTCGGGGAGGTACAGCAAGTCAGAGGAGGTGATGGCGGGCTGCGGCCACCACTCCTGGATGGTTCACCCGGCTCTGGGCTGCCAGCTGGGCTACTCCCCAGAGCAAGTAGCTAAGGTGGCCTCAGACAAGGCCGTGCCCATAGCTGTGGCCTGGGGTGGGAAGGAAGCTGTGTTCCTCCCGGCACAAAGTGTTCAGGGAAGAACTCAGCCTTGGTCCAGCCAGGCCTTTCCGAGGTGCGATCGACCTGAGAGCCAAGCTAATGGGACCCTCTGGGCATTGAGTTCAGAGGCGGGGTTGCTGTGAGCAAGAATCTCGGGTGCTTCATCAGCAGGCTGCCTCATGCAATATGTAACAGCACATTAACCCGCACTCCCAGGACAGAGCCAGCGCGGCAGAGTCTGCCGGTCCTCGGAAGAAGAGGCGCAGAAACAGGCCTGGGTGGTTCCACAGTGCGCCGGGCCAGGGACCCGAGGTCTGGGCCCCACAGCAGAGTCTGCAGGCCCTTTCCTTCTTGCCGCACCTCCAGCGCTTCCATCTGTGGAGACGAGGTGGGCAGTACAGCTGGCACTTACACCAGAGGCACCCCTGCCTCCCCCAGGGAGGGCACTGGTAATCGCTTGCAGCCTCCACCTCCCTTCCGAGCCCAGATGAGTCCTCAGGGTCTTTCTCAACACAGTGCTCCAGGTAGTAGCAACCAAGCCACCCAAGCAGGCGAACAAGGTCAAAGCTGTTGGCCAGTCCCAACACCCTTTCCAGCTCTGACCCCCCAACTAATTCTGTCAGTGTACCTCACTCTGCACTAATACCTTCTCAGCACCTGGGAAAACCAGGCACAGAAAAGCCTGGACTTAAGAGAAGGCTCAGGGCAGGTGATATGATCCTGTTTTACATGCCAGGAGACGGAGGCCCAGAGGCCCAGAGGGAGCCTAGCCTTGTGCCACTTTTCCCAGACACCCGTGGTGGGAGAAGGGGTTGGAGGTGGCTTCCTGACCTGACTTTGAATTCCCCACACAGGTTTCTAGCATCCAGGCTGTAAGTGGTACCCCACTGCTTCTGCCCTCAGTGATGGAGACAGCCCATCTGAGGTGTGGGGAGCCACAGCTGCTGCTCCTCTGGCCAGGCTTCCCTGAGCTGCAGTGCTGGCTCAGGCCTGGGCACCCCCTGCCCTCTGCCTCACGGCTCAGCTGTGTCAGTGTATGATGCGTGGGAACACGTGTAACTGGAGACTGCCCATAGTAGGAGGAGCCAGGAGAAGGGATAAGTGCTCCAGCTCTGACATTTGCCAAATGGGGGAAGGGTGGGGAGCTGTTTTGCCACTTTGAGCCTTAGTTCCTCATCTGTAAGTGGCACCAATAGTGTAGTGTTACACCTGCTGTAGGAACCCCACTGTAGGTGGGGTTGTAGGTGCCCAGGGTCCCAGCTATGGGTAGAATCAGACATCTGAAGAGCCCTGGGGCCACAGGGGGGCTCACATCCCCTCCTCCTCATAAACACTTTGTGAACCTCGAAGAGGACTTGAATATTCAAAGGAAGATCCTTTGCTATTGGCTGAAGAGGCAGCAGGAGGCAGACCCAGGTTCAAATCTCAACTCCACCCCTAACCACTCCATGACTGTTATAGGGTGGCTTTCCTGCTGTGGGTCTCTGCTTCCCTGTCCACAAAAAGGACAGAGCAGGCTCCATTTCAGCAATCTGGAGACCTCAGAAATCCTCCACCTCCAACCCACCCCCAACATTTAAATGCAGGTTGAACTTTCGAGAGAGTGAAGGGCATTTCCAAGGGCAGAAATGAAGAGCAAGAAATCACAGAGTGTAAAGCCAGGCACTGATCTGATGCTGTGCCCGACCGGGAACAGGGCAGGGTGACAGCTGCCTAGCCCAGGACTGGGGCTGGAACATCCTCACAAAAAGACTGACTGCACCATGCGACCTTAACCTTCAGCTGGCCGAACATTCCTTACAGGGTCACCATGAAACAAAACAACAGCCAGCCAGCTAAAACGTCACAGAAAACTTTAGAAACTGTTAGAATTTAAAAACCATATCACCCAATAGCCACAAACTTTATTATCATCAAAGAAACAAATGTTTCTTAAATTGGTAGATTTGGCAAATTGGTCATCTGGCAAATTCCATCTTCAACAAACAGTTTTTTTGAAAAATTGACTTTCAGCAAATTGATTTTCCATGAATTGGCCCTTCGGTGAATATTGCATCTTGGCCTGCTTCCAATTTTAAAGGTCCTCACAGGAGAAGGGTCAAGAGCCTGGGCTGCTAAGAAGCAGAAAGCGGGAACTGGGAGCCACTACTTCCTCACATACACCCAAGTCAGGACCTTAAAGGCTTACAACTTCAGTGAAAAGGTCTAGCAAGCAAAACAAAAACGTTCTCATTGGCAGACGGTTTTCTGCTTGAGTTTTTAATCATAATCTTAGCATCTTGAGTGTCTAAGTTTCAAATATACACCACCTGCATGATTCTGGAAGCCCAAGCCAGAAACCACCATCAAGAGTGGTTCAAGGCCAGCAGGAGCCTCAGGCTATTAGTAGAAGCAAGTACACGACCTCTCTGCAGATGTGTGTCCCCTAGACACCACAGAACTCCCACAGCCCAAGCCCCATGTTGCTGCGGAGTGTCTCCTTAGAGAGAGTCAAAGCTTTGCTGAGAAAATCAATGGATGACTATATTTGACAACAAATCAGTAATTAATTAAAAAAATAAGCCCACAATCCCAAATTAGAGAGGACACAGGAGACAGGTCAACTAAAGAAAGGGCCCAGAGACACCACAGTGGCAGGATTCCAACACCCTTTAATGATGTAAATCCTCAGAAAACTAGGAATAGGAGGGACTTCCTCGACATGATAAAGGGCATTTATGAAAAACTCACAGCTAACATTATAGTCAGTGGGGAAAAACTGAAAACTTTCCCCCTTAAGATCAGGAGCCAGACAAGGAGCCCATTTTTTCCACTGCTATTCAATATTTTCTGGCAGTTCTAGCCAGAGCAATTAGGCAAGAAAAATAAATAAAGGCATCCAGATTGGAAAGGAAGAAGTAAAACAATCTCCATTCACAGATAACATGATCTTGTGTATAGAAAATCCTAAAGAATCTACAAGAAAACCGTTAAAACTGATACATGAATTCAGCAAGTTTGCAGGAAACAGGATCAACAGACAAAAATCAATTATATCTCTGTATCTTGCAATGAACAATTTGAAAAAATATTAAGAAAAAAATCCGCTTATCATCAAAAAGAATAAGATATTCAGGAATAAATTTAACAAAAGATGTGCAAAAACTTGTTCACTGAAAACTACAAAACATTGCTGAAAGAAGTTAAAAACCTAACCTAAATAAATGGAAAAACATTCCATGTTCATGGGCAGGAAGACTTAATACTGTTAAGGTGTCAATGCTACCCAAAGCAGTTATAGATGCAACACAAACCTTATCAAAATTCCAACAGTCTTTTTAACAGAAATGGAAAAGCACATCTTCAAATTCATATGGAATTGCAAGGAGCCCTGAATAGCCAAAACAATCCCGTAAAAGAACAAAGTCAGAGGATTCACACTTCTTGATTTTGAAACATACTGCAAAGCTACAACAATCAAAACAGTGTGAACTGGAATAAAGATGAATATATAAACCAATGGAATAAAATCAAGCCCAGTCTATGTTCCATTGATTTTTGGCAGAGATGCCAAGTCCACTCAATGGGGAAAGAGTAGTCTCTTCAACAAATGGTTCAAGGACAACTGGATTTCCACATGCAAAAGAATGAAGTTGGGCCCTTACCTCACACTAAAAGCAAACAAACAAACAAAATTCAAAATGAATCAACAACCTAAATATAAGAGCTAAGATCATAAAACTCTTAGAAGAAAATACATAGGTAAATCTTCATGACCTCAGATATGGCAATGGATTCTTAGATATGACATCAAAAGCATGAGCAACAGCAACAGCAAAAACAGATAAATTTGAACTTTATCAAATTTAAAACTTCTGTGCATCAAAGGACATTGTCAAGAAAGTGAAAAGACAACTTACAGAATGGGAGGAAATATTTGCAAATTGCGTATCTGTTAAGAGTTTAATATCCAGAATATATAAAGAACCTTTAAAACTCAACAACAAAAAGACAAAACAACCCAGTGTAAAATAGATAAACAAATTTATACTGTAGAGCACAGGGAAATATATTCAATATCTTGTAGTAGCACGTGGTGAAAAGAATATGGGAATGAATATGAGGAATTGTGCTGTACACCAGGGGCTGACACAACATTGTAAACTGACTATAACTCAATAAAAAAAATAAAATAAAAAAAAATTAAAAAAAAAAAGAAGGAGAGGGGAAATAGAAGTCTAGAAAAATCCAGGACAAAAATTAAGGGATAGAATGAACTTCTCACAGATCAGTAAAAAGAATAACCACAAACGGACTCTACAGAGACTGTCAGATGGGACACAGAAGGAAAATCTAGCCTTATGTTGCTAACAAGTGTCACACTGAAGCATAGAAAGGTAGAAGGCAAGAGGATGAATCCTGTCACATAAATTCTATATGTGGGTGTGTTTATCCCCCCAAAATGCAGACTTTCAAACACCAGGTGTCACTGGGGATAAGATGGCCAATCCGAGAAGACATAATGGAGAAAGTGAAGCCCGCTCTGCTCTACTGAACCCTCACTCCTACAAGGGCATGTCAGTCACAGCAGGTGACCTGGCTTTGCAAAAGAAAAAGGCATTTCCCTGAAGGTTGTGGGATTGTGTTGAGATCAGCCCAGTGCAGCCTGGTTCCCACTGAACAGGCAGACCAACCCTGTCCTCCTGGGACCGGGCCGCCTCGCAGAAGCCTCAGAGCAGCTTAGTGAACGGCTGAAGAGCACACCTTGACTCCTTAAGCCAGAAACTGCCCAAACCATCTTCATCCTTCATCCCTATGTGTCATCTTCATAGAGACTGAGTTTGGAGGGGAAAAGAAAACCCAAGTACACCGAAAGACTGCTAGAAGGCTGACATTGCTTAGGATGAGACTAGGTTAAAAAAAGTGAGTAGAAGTTGTGGTATATTTATACAATGGAATACTACTCAGCCATCAAAAAGAATAAAATAACGCCATTTGCAGCAACATGGATGGACCTGGAGATTGTCATTCTAAGTGAAATAAGTCATAGAGAAAGAAAAATACCGTATGATATCACTCACATGTGGAATACTTTTTTTAAAAAGACACAAATGAACTTATTTACAAAACAGAAACAGACTCACAGACATAGAAAACAAACTTATGGTTACCAGGAGGGAAAGGGAGTGGGTAGGCATAAATTGGGAGTCTGAGATTTGCAGATACTAACTACTATATATAAGATAGATAAACAACAAGTTTATACTGCATAGCAGAGGGAACTGTATTTAATATCTTGTAATAACCTATACTGAAAAAAAATATGAAAAGGAGTATATGTATGTGTGAGTATGACTGAAACATTATGCTGTACACCAGAAATTGACACATTGTAAACTGACTATACTTTAATTTTAGAAAAAGGTTAAAATTTTTTAAAAAGTGATTTGATTTATAGGAAGTGATAACAAAGCTAAAGTGATATTTGGAGAAGGAGACCTGGCCCCTGGGGTCCGATGTCGGGAAGTGACCAGAGCCTGGCTGGTCTTGGCACCTGGAGCCTGGCAGGACCCCGCTCCTTTCCCTCAGGGGCCTCATCTGGAGGACAGGGGGTGAATGCACTGGTCTCTAAGGCCTGGAGGCCGGGAGCACTGTGTGCAGCCAGGTCTCACTGTGAGCAGCCATGAGCCAGGACTTTCCCTGATGGGGATGCTCCTTGTTTATCTCAACAGCCTCCATCTCTGGGTCCTGAGCTCACAAGGGCCCTGTCAAAAGTGGGCCAGCCTCAAGAAGGAACCCTAGATCCACCTTCCAGGACCTCAAAGGCCATCCTTTGTGGTTGGAAGGTTTCTCAGGACCACTCCAACACACGCACATCCACACACACACACACACACACACACACACAGGACTTTGGACTCAGTTCTACAAATCTTAGTATGTACCATAACTATTTCGGTATTGTAAAAGCCTGTATTGATTTTTAGAAGGAGCCATTTTTAAACTGCATGTGAAGACCATTATGTCTGGAATCTTATGCCAACTCTAGGGGGTCTCCATGTAGGGGTCATCTCACCAGGGCATGGGGAGACTTGCACCTTTTGAGGGCATCCAGCCTCCCAGTGATTGCCTCTCCTGGACAACCCCCTGCAAGGCCAGCCCCTGATGGGTTCAAGGGAGAGACATGGTTCTCTCCTGGTAGGGGAGAGTCGTCCTCTTCACCCTCAAGACCCCCAACTCTGCCTCAGCTTCCTGCTGCACATCCCAGACTGATCCAGGGACCCAAGGCTGGCAGGCCACCCAGCTTCAGAAACAGCCATGAGCCAGCAAGAGCAGGGAAAGCTCACAATTCCCTAGCGGAAGGCACGGAACCAGAACACCTGGGTTCAGATCCGAGCAGCACCTCTGACTGACTATGGGACCTCTCTGAACCGCAGCGCCCTGGTCTGTACACTGCGTGGGTTGCCGGTTATGGACAGTACCCTCACGTACAGAGGAAGAAGGAGGTTCAGAGTGTGAAGGGCATGCCCAGGGGACAGGATGTTAAGTGGTCTCACCCACATTCAGGCCATACAGCCAAAGCCTGTCCCAGAGCAGGGCGTCTGGATGGATGCTGGCACACACTCAGGGCTCCTGGGCCTGGAGGCTCAGAGCTCATGATAGTGAATTTTGTGTCAACTTGACTGGGCAGATGGGGTGCCCAGATATTTGCTCAAACAGTTTTTCAGTGTTTCTCTGGGGGGTGTTTCTGGATGACACTAGCATTTGAATCAGTAGACAGAATACAGCAGATTCCCTGCCCTGATGTGGGTGGGCCTCATCTGATCAGTTGAAGGCCTGAATAGAACAAAAGACTGATTCTCCCAGGAGCCAGAGGAAACTCCTCCTACCTGACTATTGAACTGAAGCATCAATCTCTTCTGGGCTTCAGACTTGAACTGAAGCACTGAGTCTCAAGCCTGTCGGCCTTCAGACCAGAACTTACATCTGTCCTGGGTCTCCAGCTGCCAACTGCAGATCTTGGGACTTCTCAGCCTCCACAATCATGTGAGCCAATTCTTTATAATAAATCCTGATAGATAGATAGATAGATAGATAGATAGATAGATAGATAGATAGATAGATAGATAGATAGATAGAATATCTTATTAGTTCTGTTTCATTGGAGAACCCTAATTCAGGGGGTGGCCCTGGGGTCACTGTACCCAGAAAGTGTCCACTCCTCTGTGCTCCCAGGAAGGATCCTCCATGGAAGGTAGGCTGTGAGGTGAGCAGCCACAGACTGAGGGAACCACCCCCAAAGTCTATGCGTCTATGAAGAGAGGCAGTCTGAGCTGTGAAATTCAATGAGTTGAGGTGTAAACCTGATGCCGACATGCAACCAACTGTGGCCTAGAGGCAGCTACTTACCTTCAGTTACCTCCCTGTGAGATGTGGACTTGAGAGCACTCACCTCACAGGGTTTTAGAAGCCCAGCACAGTGCTCGGCACACAACTGACAAGTATTGGACAAGTATTAGCTGGTGGCAGAAAACTGGAAAGCAGACAGCTGACCTCCACAAACGGGTCCAACTTGTCCCATGCCTGGCCATGCACAGAGGGTTGAGCCCCGTATCTGAAAAGCCCAATGTCCAGGGCTGAATGCCAAAAGGCTCCTGGTCCAGGACACTTGCAACTGTCCATCAGATGCATCTGGTGGAAGTAGGAACCCCAGGGGACCCAGAGGGTAACAACAGAGACCCTGACCTTGAAATCCTGGTGCCTCTTCACTGTCTGTGCCAACACCTCTGGGAGTGCCCAGGAGGGTAAGCCCACACTCCCCTGGGAGACATCCAGGGCCTGCCTCTGTGCAAGGGTCACACTCTGGCTGCTGGAACCACTGGTAATCTCTTCTCAGCTCCCCAGCCAAGAGCAACACCCCCAACATGCCTGTCCTCTGACAGCTGGCCCTAGAGCTAACTTCCAGGGAGGTGTTGGTCACTTTGCACTTTCAGCCCTCAACACTAGTCCTGTCATCAGCTTGTCATCAGTCACCTCAGGCACCTTCAAGGACTGCTCAGCTACACAGTCCTTAGCCATGGCCCCAGTATGTCCCCAGCTTCAAAGGGGCCCTCCAGGGGAGAGGTCCTGCCAGCCTCAGTCCACATGGGCCTGCCCACTTCCAGGCACCTGAGCTATCTGTTCTTCCTGTTGATCACACCCCCCTGCTGCCCCAGCCTCACAGCCCAGAGCATCCTTCTATCTAGAACATTCCTACTGGGCCAATTGTATTAGTCAGCTAAGACTGCCACACAAAATACCACAGATGGGGGAGCTTAAACAACAGAAAGTTATTTCTCACAGTTCTGGAGGCTGGGTTGGTTTCTGGTGAGGCCTCTCTTCCCAGATTGCAGGCAGCCACCTTCTGTGTCCTCACATGGCCTGACCTCTAAGCATGTGGAAAGAGGGAAACAGAGTGTTGGAGAGTTCTCTGGAGTCTCTTCTTCTTGTTATAAGGGCACCAGTCCTACTGGATTAGGGCCCCATCCTTATGACCTCATTAAACCTTAATTGCATCCCTTTAGGCCCCATTGCCCAATACACATTAGGGGTTATGGTGACAACATATACATTTGAGGAAGACATGATTTAACTCATAAGAGCCATTGTGGCATGTCCCCTGCCCAACTGCGTGCTGGTGACCCCTAGGAGACCCAAGGCCCTCGGGTAGATCTGGGACAGATCCAGGGCACCTCCAGGGGTCCTGCCTGCCTTCCCTGGAGCCCAGAAACCCTGAGCAAACCTTCCTGTAGAGAGATGGAGATCAGCAGGCAACGAGGGTCCTTGGTCCCCAACTCTCCTCTCCCTTTGATTTCACCACCACTATGCTGACCCCATGCCTGTGAGCCCACCTGGTGACCCAGACAGGAGCTGGTATTTCCATGAGACATGCGGGACTTGCTGTGGTCCTGGAGAGGGCAAAGCCCTAAAAGAAGGAGAGCCTGGAAAACCGCATCCCACTTCAGATGCTTCAGAGCAGGTCCAGGAGCCCATGCAGTCCATCCAGGGGGCCCTGGCCTTAGTCCCTCTCCTGAGAGCTCCTTTCTGTGCTCTGCAGCTTTGGGGCCTCATCCAGGAGTTCCTTAGGGCTCCCCCAAGCAGTGGTGCTCAGAGCTCACCCCTCCTTAGACTGGACCCCAGGCTGCCTTGGCCCAGTAAGGACACTCCTCAGTGGCCAGCCCAGCTTGCACCTCCAGGCTGAGGTGGGGGTGTGGGGTCAAGGGTAGCAGGGCCTGAGATCCAGAGCCAGCCTGAGCCTCCCAGGCCATCGAGCTCTCACCCTGCTAATGCTCGGTACCCAAGGTCCCTTCGGGTGAGGACATCCATGGTGTGCTCGCCTCAACTGAGCATCTCTGACCCACCCACTTTTGGGGTGCAGACAAGAGAGCCCCATGGAAGGCCAGGCTGCAGAGTCATGGCCCTCTGAGTCCCCCGAG
Source organism: Camelus dromedarius (assembly GCF_036321535.1). Classification (NCBI taxonomy): domain Eukaryota; kingdom Metazoa; phylum Chordata; class Mammalia; order Artiodactyla; family Camelidae; genus Camelus; species Camelus dromedarius. The sequence goes on from NC_087443.1 coordinate 16,594,478, forward strand.
GCTCGTGCAGGGGCTGAGACCATTACTTCTTTTTAGAAAGAGCTCTTTGAAGAGGGAGAGCTTTAGAAGGAGGAGCTTCCCAGCAGAGATTTCAAATCAGCCCCTGGTGTGGGATTTGTATTATTGATTTTATTGATAAACAGAGAACACAGCTTGACAAGAAACAAGGGAGGGCTGTTATAAGCACCTGAAGATGGAGCAGAGCCCATTTTCCTGTGGGAGTGGGGCCGTCAGACTTGCCCTGAGACGCACCTCGCTGCTGCCGGCCTGAGCCTGGGCCCTGCATGGGGAGAGGCTGGGAGAGGCACTGGGCCCCTGGCATTTGGTGGTGACCTTCTCGGGCGGCCTCATCTGCTTCCCTGTGAGGCCGCCCAGGGCTGCTGCTCTGGGCTCTGCCCAGGGAGCTCCTTCCCCTGTGTGGGCAGCACCTGGCAGAGGCAACCGACATAGAGATGATGTCAGTGCTGGAATGCAGTGAGGAGTGCACTTGGGGAATGGCTGCGGGGGCCCTGGCAGGAGAGGGCATTCAGCAGAGGGGACGCTGAGGTCAGTCCCAGGAGCGGGGGTGCAGATACGTGGAGAGAGGCCTCCCCTGAGCAGGAGCTGAACCTTGGATGGAGGATGACCACTCACCCCAGGACGGGGCTGGGGCAGGGCTACCTCCACTGCTCCCCTACCCATCCCCAGCTAAATGGACCCAACTCAGGTCGGCCAGAGGCTCCACTGGACTCCAGGGACTGAGTCGAACTGTGAGCAGGAGGAAACGCCCTGGGTACTGCCGGGGTCCGTGAGTGCCTGCACCCCTCCCTGGCTGCCTGCGTCCACCCCGCTGCTCTCCCCAGCAGGGCTCCCCAGGGCAGGCCGCAGAGCCAGTGGAGAGCCCTGCAGATCATACCCACTTCCGTGACGACAGGAGGAGACAGTGGTGCAGTCCAGCTGCAAGGAGGTGAGAGGACCACGTGGTCGTCTGCATTTTTCACAGTATGAGATTGCGAGGAGGGAAAGGCCTTTCAGAGGGACATTCAGCCTGGCCCCAGGAGGGAAGGGACACTAGCTCAGACAGACTCTCTGTGTGCCAGGGGCAAGTCTTAGGCCAGCCTCTCCTGGTCTGGTTGTCACCCTGAGGAAAGCAAACTGACACCAAGGCCGGTGGGCAGCTGGGAGTAGAATCCCACACGGCATCTTCTGGCTCCAGGGAGGGACAGAGCCCTGAGTATCAAAGACTCCTAGAGGCAGTCTCTTAAGTTTTTTCTTGAAGCTTCACATCCCATGTTCAGGCTGCTTTGGCCTGAGTGACAGTATTTAGGTTTCTTTTTGTGAGGAAAAACCCATGGAAATTGACTACCTTTTTGTGTTTCCACTGAGGTTGCCGCCTACACCTTAAATGTGAGTATGTCAGGATACAAGGGGTCAGGGGACTTGCTGAGTGACTCTTCCTTGGAGTTGTGCAGCAGGGCAATGGGAGTGCCCCCGAGCTCTGCTGTCCCACTTGGGAATGGGACAGGGTACTGGCCAGCTTTGTGACGGTGACTCAGGCTCTGCTGAGAGGCTCCTGTGGGCTCCGAAGATATCAGAGCTGCCACAGAATTCCCCAACCATAAGGAGAGACCTGCTACCTACCTGGACAAGCTGATGCTCAGAGAAACTCACCTGTATGGTCATCTTTCCTTCAAGGTAATAAGGTCATGGGTTTCCAGGGGACTCTGGGGTTTTAGGGAGACTGGGATTCTGACCTTGATCTTTTAGCTCCAATATTTTATCTGCCCATTTTCTAATTAGTTTTTGTTTGACAGGAGCCTCAGGGCCAGCACTAAGCCCCAGGATCTTAGGGTAGGAAAAATCATCCCCCAGATTTCCTGTGGAATATTTGATCATGGTGGAGGAACAATAAAACTTTCAGTTAAACTTGGCTAATTGAGCATTTCATTTATTTTTCACTCTTTCCCCAAATCCTACCAACACGATCATAAATCAAAAGAGAAGTTTTAAACCTACAAAGACAAATGAGCAATGAATCAATCAAAACTTAGGAGAAGAGACAACAGAACAACGGGTACCAACACTTGTGGGAACATGGAAAGCAGATGATTTGGTGGAAACAGCCCTGAGTCCCACGGAGGGAAATGGATGAGAAGCAGTGAGTGAGCTCCAGAGTTAAGCTGCAAGACCGCACCCATCCCACCCACCCAGCCCCGCAAGAGGTGGGAGGTGTGTTCCCAGGGAAAGTGAGCCAGAGAGGTCCTCGTGTTGGGAATATCTGGTACCTACTGAGAAAGGGAGGCACCAGGTGGGTGAACATTTACCTACTGAGCAATGACATAACCTCCCCACTCCCTTTCCCGCACGAAGCAGCAGTCCAAGTAGCAGCAACCAGACATGTACTCCCCAGGCCAGAGATCAGAGGATTTTTCTCCAGGGAAATGAAATTGTCCCAGAGAAAAAGCATTTAGGGCAAGATCCTTTACTTAAAAGTCTGGCACATTGATCACATCTCTCTATACAAAACTTTCAATCTATTTTTTAAAATAAAATTTTTACTTTAGAAGAGTTTCCTATGTCCAGAGTTATTGTGAAGATAGTACAGAGAGTTCTCATATACCCCACACCCAATTTCCTTTATTATTAATGTCTTCTGTCAATACGGTACATTTCTGACAACTAATGTACAGATATCAATGCACCATCATTAATTGAACAGCACACCTTACTTAGATTTTCACAGTTTGACCTGATATATTTTCCGGTTTCAGGAGCCCATCCAGGACACTACATTGCAAGTAGTCGTCATGCCTCCTTCAGTTCCACTTGGCTCTGACAATTTTTCAGACTTCCCTTGTTTCTGATGACCTTGATAGTTTTGAGTACTGGTCAGGTGTTTTGTAGAGTATTCGGCGGTTGGGATATGTCTGATGCTATCTCATGATTAGAATGCGGTAATATGTTTTGGAGAGGAAGACCGCAGAAGTAGAATGCCCTTCTCATCAAATTGTATCAAGGGTCTTTGCTGTCAATATGACTTACAACTGTAAGTATTGAACTTGGTCACCTGGCTGATTTAGTATTTGTCAGATTTCTCTACTGTAAAGTTACTCTTTTCTTTCTTTCTTTCTTCCTCTCTTCCTTTCTTTTCTTTCCTTTTTTACAAATTACACTATATTCCACAAAAAGAAGTAACTAAGAGCAGCCCACACTTTAGGATTGGGAATTATACTTTACCTTTAACTGTGGCGTATCCACAGTTGTTTGTGATTCTTCTGCATGGGATATTTGTCTATTCTCCCATTTATTTATTCAGTCATTGATTTATATCAGTAAGGAATTATCAATATTAATTTTATATTTTAGGTTATAATCCAATACTTTATTTATTTTGTCACTCAAATTCTTCCAGCTTTGGCCATTGAGAGCTGTTTCAGTTAACTTCTGGGTCTCCTTTACATAGTCCCATCATATAGGTTTTTTTTTAACCACTTCTTACTTTGGGGCACTACAATATGCTCCAGGCTCATCTTGTTATTTTCCACCCCAGACAATTTCAGTCATTCTCCAGGGTGCTCTGGTTCCTTTTATTGAAGAATGGTTTTAGAAACCAAGATCTGAAAGGTGAGTATGCTCATTCCCACTGGGATGTTGTTGCTTCTAGGCCCTCTTAGCTGACAAAGCAAAGGAATAAGTGCCCACACTGTTGTGGAAAAATGTGTTACAGCTCAGTGTTATAGCTCAGTTGTGACAGCAACCTGGATCCAGGCGAGAGACCAAGCAGCACTCAGAGAGTTGGAGAACTCAGGTTTATTACACCACCAGGCCCACAGGAGTTAACACTCCAAACTCTGGACACCAGCTGTAGGTTACACCAGCTTTTATAGGCTGCCAATTTACACTTTGCAACATCATATGCAAATGAGGTATAACGAAAGTTGACTAATTAGGAACAAGCTTTGTAGAAATGGACCGATCAGGAGGGAGAGAAATAACCAATCAGGAGTGAGGGAAATGGACCAATCAGGAGGGAGAGAAATAACCAATCAGATGTGAGCTCAGGAAACCAATAGAATTTTAAGGGTAAGTTAAGCCATTTCAGAGGCAAAAAGTGAGATAGAGCCTCTGGGCCAGGGAACTGGATGGTGCCAGCAGGAGAGTAGTGGCCCTGCCTGGGGGTCCTGCCTGTCTTTTTATGGTGCTTCCCACCTCAATACTACATGTAATGGTCAATCTTCTGTGTCAGCTCTGCTAGGGTATAGATCATTCTACCTTCCCTTCCTTGTTCATTTGTGACCTCCCACTCCAGCAGTGAGAAACCTGGCTCCTACCACCATCTATCCATTTGTTTAATTGTCCAATTTTTCTATATATGTAGAATGGTTTCAGAATTGTTAATCCATACTTCTATGGGGAACAACCATATCAGCTAGAATATAGTGCTTATGTACAGTTCTTTTTGTCTTCAGTCTTACAAACTCCACTTAGTTATAAAGTTTTCTACCAACTCTCTTCAGTGAAATAATGTCACACTTGTAGCACAGTTAAATTCTTTCATCATGTTCTGCACTCCATCCTAAGATCTTCCAACTTCATAAATGATTTTTTTTAAATCTGAGCTAACTGTGTATGAACAGCTCTATGCCTAAGGCATTGGTTGACATCAATGAGCAGCAGTTGTTCTACACTGCAGCTGTCTGAGGTAGCAATAGTAGTTGGGGCCAAAAAGAGGCTGAATAAAAAGTTTAAAAAGAAAACCCAGGGAATGTGATTGTCTATAAGGGGCTTTAAAAAGCTCTGACTTATTCCTAGGAGTCTAAAAGATCATATGCAAGTGCAAGGCTATGCACAAGCTTAGGGAAAAAACCTGATAAGGATCTAATCTTTTGCTCCTGGATTAACTTGAGGCTCTCTGCAAGCAGAAAGCAAAAGTTAAGGCAGACTTGTAAACAGCATGCCTGAACATTGAAGGTGTGCTTGCTCTCTCTCTTTCTCTCTTTTTCTTTCTCTCTCTCTCAGACACACACATACACAGACACACAGACACACAGACACACACACACACACACACACACACACAGAATTCCTCAGCAAAGTTTAGAGTACTTATTGGTTCAATGCATTTAAGGAAATCTCTTCCCAGCCATTAGCTGATCATTGATATGTTAATTGTAATCTGCAGAGGCCCATTAATAAAATAAAAAATACAGTAACAGAAACAGCAAGGACACCAAAACAGTATACTGGAAAATATAATAGAAAAGAAGGCTGTAATGGAGGAACAGAGGAACAAAAAAAGATAATACATATAGAAAACTAATAACAAAATGACAGATGTAAATCCAGACTTATCAGGAATTACATTAAATGTAAATGTACTAAATATGCCAGTCAAAAGTCAGAGATAGGTGGAATAAAATTTTTAAAAAGGATTTAACATGTGCTGTTTACAAGAGACACTTTAGAGTTGAAGATACAAATAAGTTAAAAAAAATAAAAGGATGGAAAAAGATATTCCATGCATACAGTAAACATAAAAGGGTTAGATTGCCTCGATCAGTATGCAAGGTATACTTTAAGGCAAACTAGAGACCAAAAAAAAAAAAGACATTTTATAATGACAAAAGAGTCTACCCATCAGAAAGACACCACCATTATAAATATGCATGCACCTACCAATAGAGCAATAAAAATTATAAAGCAAAAGGGGCCAGAAATGAGAGAGAAAGAGACAATTCAACAATAATGGTGGGAATACTAACTACTATATATATAAAACAGATAAACAACAAGGTTTTACTGTTAAAAAAAGTTTAAATTACAAAAACAATAATGGTGGGATATTTCAACATCCAACCTTCAACAATGAATAGAACAACTAGTCAGCAGATCAACAATGAAATAGAAGACTTGAACAACACTATAAACCCATCAGACACCTATAGAACACTCCACCCAACAACAGCAAAATACACATTTTTCTCAAGTGCACATTGAACATCCTCCAGGATAGACACATCTATTAGGCCACAAAACAAATCTCAATAAAATTTAAAAGACTGAAATAATACACGTTATCTTCTCTGTTCACAATGAAATGAAACTAGAAATCAGTAATAGGAGGAAAACTGGAAAATTCAAACTATGTGAAAATTAAACAAAACACTCCTAAATAACGAATGGATAAAAGAAGAAATCAAAGGGGAAATTAGAAAATAATTCATGCTGGATGAAAATTAAACACAACATACCAAAGTATGGGATGCAGCTAATGTAAGATTAAGAGGAAATTTTATAGCTATAAATGCCTATATTATAAAAGAATAAAGATCTCAAAGTGATAACCTGAGCTTCTACCTTAAGACACTAGAAAAAAGTAAACAACCCAAAGCAAACACCAGAAATGAACACAATATTGTAAACTGAGTATATTTTAATTTTTAAAAAGTTAAACATAAACCTACCATTAAAAAACCCAAAGCAAGCAGAAGAAATGAAATAAATATTAGAGAAGAAATAAATGGAAGAAAAAGAATGAAGCTGGAGAAATAACCCCCCAGACTTCAGACAATACTACAGAGCTACAGTAATAAAAACAGCATGGTATTGGCACAAAAACAGACATAGGGATCCATGGAAAAGAATAGAGAGCCCAGAAATAAACCCACAGACCTACAGTCAACTAATCTTCAACAAAAGAGGCAAGAATATACAATGGAGAAAAGACAGTCTCTTCAGCAAGTGGTGCTGGGAAAACTGGACAGCAACATGTAAATTAATGAAGTTGGAACACTCCCTCACACCATACACAAAATAAATTCAAAATGGCTTAAAGACATAAATATTATTTCAGACAAGACACTATAAACCTCCTAAAAGAAAACAAAAGCAAAACATTCTCTGACATAAATCTTAGCAATGTTCTTCTAGGGCAGTCTACCCAGGCAGTAGAAATAAAAGCAAAAATTAACAAATGGGACCTAATTAAACTTACAAGCTTTTGCACAGCAAGGGAAACCATAAGCAAAACAAAATGACAACCTAAGGAATGGGAGATAATATTTGCAAATGATGTGACTGACACAGGCTTAATTTTCAGAATATATAAACAGCTTATACAACTTAATAACAAAAAACAAAAAAACCAATCCAAAAATGGGCAGAAGACCTAAACAAGCAATTATCCAATGAAGATATAGAAATGGCCAATAGGCATATGAAAAAATGCTCAATATTGCTAATTATCAGAGAAATACAAATCAAAACTACAATGAGGTATCACCTCTCACCAGTCAGAATGGCTATCATTCAAAAGTCCACAAACGATAAATGCTGGAGAGGATGTGGAGAAAAGGGAATCCTCCTACCCTGTTGATGGGAATATAGCTTGGTGCAGCCATTATGGAAAACAGTATGGAGATTCCTCAAAAAACTAAAAATAGATTTACCATATGATCCAGCAATCCCACTCCTGGGCATATATCCAGAGGGAACTCAAATTCAAAAAGATACATGCATCCCAATGTTCATAGCAATACTATACAATAGCCAAGACATGGAAGCAACCTAAATGTCGACAGATGACTGGATAAAGAAGCTGTGGTATAATTATACAATGGAATGTTACTCAGCCATAAAAACGAATAAAATAATGCCATTTGCAGCAATATGGATAGATCTGGAGATCGTCATTTGAAGTGAAGTAAGCCAGAAAGAGGAAGAAAAATATCATATGATATCACTTATATGTGGAATCTTAAAGAAAAGAAAGAAAGAAAGAAAAAAGAAGACACTAATAAACTCATCTACAAAAGAAACAGACTTGCAGACATAGTAAACAATCTTATGGTTGCCAGGGAAAGGGGGTGGGAAGGGATAAATTTGGGAGTTTGAGATTTGCAAATGTTAACCACTATATATAAAAATAGATAAAAAAACAAATTTCTTCTGAATAGCACAGGGAACTATATTCAATATCTTGTAATAACCTTTTATGAAAAATAATATAAAAATGAATGTATGACTGGGACATTATGCTGTACACCAGCAATTGACACATTGTAACTGACTATACTTCGATTTAAAATTTCTTTTGAAAAAAAGAAATGAAATGAAGAATAGAACAATTAAGATAATAAAGAAACAAAAGGTCATTTCATTAAGAAGATAAACAGAATTGGCAAACTTTAGGTAGACTGATGAGAGAGAGAGAAGACTCAAATTTACCAAAATCAGAAATGAAATAGGGAACATTACTACCAACCTTACAGAAACAAAAAGAATTATAAAGGAATAACATATATAATTGTGTGCCAACAAATTTAGGTACCTAGATAGAGTATCTATTTTACAGACTACTGCAATGGACTCAAGAATAAATAGAACATCTGAATAGACTTACAGTAAGTACAGAAGTTAAATTAGTAATCAAATTATTACTCACAAAGAAAAGCCAAGGCCCAGAGAGCTTCACTGGTTAATTCTATCAAACATTTAAAGATGAATTACTCCAATCCTCACATATTCCTTCAGAAAATAGAAGGGATCACTCATTCCCAACTCATTCCATGAGGCCAGTAATACCTTGATTCCAAAATTCAGCAAAGATACCACAGTAAGAGACTATTACAGACCAACACCGTTTATAAATATAGACACAAATGTACTAGCAAATCAAATCCAGCAATATATTTTAAAAGGATTATGTACCATAGGTAAGTGAGATTTATCCAGGAATGCAAGGTTGGTATAACATCCAAAAATGAGTAAATGTAAATAAAATACCTTATTAAATAGAATGAAGGGAAAAGATCTACATGATTACATCAAGAGATGTAGAATAAGCATTAGACAAAATACAACGTATTTTCATGTGCAAAACAATCAACAAACAGGAATAGAAGGGAGCTTCCTTAATCTTCTGAAGGGCATCCATGAAAAGCCCACGAAATCATACTTAATGATAAAAGACTGAGTATTTCCCACCAAGATAAGAAACAAGACAAGGATGCCTGCTTTCACCACTTCTATTCACCATTGTACTGGAGGTTCGAGCCAGGGCAAATAGAGAAGGAGAAAAAAAAAGAAAGACATAGATTGAAAAGGCAGAAGTAAAATCATCTCTGTTCGTGGGTAACATAACATAATCCCATGCATAAAAAATTCTAAGAAATTCTGAAGAAAACTATTAAAACTAATACCTGAGTTCAGCAAGTGTTCAGGATAGAAAATCAATAGACAAAAATCCATTGTACTTCTATATACTTGCAATGAACAATTTGAAAATAAGATGAAGACAAAATCCATTTAATAGACTCAAAAAGAATAAAATACTGAGAAAAAATTTAATAAAAGATGTGCAAGATTTGTTCGCTAAAAACTACAGAGCGTTTCAGAAAGACACGGAAGAGGACCTAAATAAATGGAAAGGCATCTCTACCACCCCTTGGTCAGTTAAATTCACATGAAGATCTGAGTTGAAACATTGAAAATCCCTGACAGAGTCGGCTCTCTGGAAACAGCAGTTGCTCTGATGATAGTGACAAGAACATATGTGAGGATTAAATAAATGAGATAACGCATTTAGAGAGCCCGGTCCAGCATGGCTGTGCAGGAAACCTGAGTTCTCTATATTTCCACTTCCCTAACGACCTTGTGCAGCCCCACCGCGCTGACCTCACAGAGCGGCTGTTAGTATCACAGAAGGTCCTGGGGCATTGCGTGTGTGTGTGTGTGTGTGTGTGTGTGTGTGTGTGTGTGCGCGCGCGTGTGTGAAAGAGAGAGAGAGACCCCTGAGGAGGACCTGGAGCAAGTGCACCATGGAAAAAGCCATGTGCCACTGTCCCCCGGAGCTAATGGAGCCACTTCCATCACCACCAGCCTCGGCTTTAATCATCCACACTTTCAAGTGGAAGGCAGCGCTCCCCAGACACCAGACAGGCCATCATCTTCCAACTGGTGATGCAGAGAAGGGCTGATGAGTGAAAGGAGAGACACTGGACCTTCCTTCCACATAGGCAGACCCCACTTGGGGCCAAGATTGCCTCCAGGCTGGGGGTGGGGCGAGGTGGTGACCCACAGCCACTGGTGTTGAAATCAAATGCGTCCCATAACCACAGCTCCCGCCAGCCTTGGAAGGGAGCAGGTGTCTTGTGCCTCCAGACAGGTCTGGGTGCAAGGCTGGCAAAGTTGAAGGCCAGTCCTGAGCTCAGTCCAGGGATTGCCTTCCCCACAGGTGTCCAGACACTTCTTAGCCTCCGAGCCATGATCAAATGAAATGTCATATGGAGGCCCGATGCCTAAAAGCTGTTCTGGTTGACACCAGGCAAGGGAGCTTCTCCCTTTCTGCCCTGAGCCCCGAATCCCAGGCTGTCCCTAAGAGGGCACTGAATAGCACACTTAAGGGCTTCACTTCCATCCTGTCTGTCCTCCCCACCGTGATCACACCTGATGTACAGACACCATCCCCCGGAGACCACGCTGGCCCCTTCTCACAGCCTCCTCTCTGACCACCCCCTTCTCCCCCACATCCTCCCACCTCCCCTATGCACGTGCCGTGTCTCTGGTACAATTTGCACCCAAGACATGGGCCCCACATTCCAAAGCCAAAGAAGATGTGCAGTTAAAGTTACTGATATGTGAAGCTTCTTCCTTTCCTTTTTGAACTTGCTGTGTTTTAATTTACTATTTAATGTCATTCTAAGAAAATTTTTAATTTTAATTATTAGCATGAATTTTACCATTCACCTTTCTATTGTTCAATGTCAGTTTTAAATGCAAATGTAAGAGCATTTAGCTCATACGCAGAAGTATCAAAATTTCTATAACTCGTACATGCATGTGTATTTTTTTCTCATCAGAAAAGTACAAATGCTTCACACAACTAACTCAACTGTTTTAATCTCATTTCTTGATATTAGGGCACATTCGACCAACACCCTCAACCTCAGCTTACTGGCAAGGAAGGAAGGCAGTCTCTCTCCTTCTATGTCATCGTTTTCATTGAGTGGTTGGCTGACCCAGGGAAGGGACACCAGAGAGAAAGGACATGATGTTTGTCCTTGTTCGGGTTTCTCAGACCGCCGATGCTCAGCACTTTCGGATTCTACAGAAAGCACGGCCCCTTGGGGCTGCCTCACCACCACCCTTACTCAGTCATCCAAGTGACAAGCTCTCCTTGTCCTCACAGATTAGCCAGCCCCCCACACAGTCCACTAGTACCCTGTGCTTCTGAGATTCCACGATGGTATGTGCGAACAGGTCTGCACTCATATTCACACGTCTCCCCTGATCACGCGTGCTCCCTTGTTCCAGAACTTCATAAGAGAACACAAGTTCAAAGATAAAATTGTTAAGAGTCTCAAGACAGCCAAAGCTGAGACCGTGTGGTCGCCTGCCCATGAGGCCATGCCTCCTTGTCCCTCGCTCTCTGCCTCGGTTGATTCCATGGCCACGTCACTGATCTTACAGGGCAGGGGCCCTCCTGTGCCCCTGGGCCTCTTCTCTCAGGGACCCCTTCTGCTTCCCAGGCTGTTCTGTTTATGGGTCTGGCTCTCCCCCCAGAACACAAGCTCCCAGGGGCAGGGCTGTGTCTGTCCTGTTGGCCACTGGCCCCAGTCCGGAGTCTAGCACCAGCACTGAATCACTATTTGCTGAGTACCTAGAGTGGGATGGGCACCTCTGGGGCCCAGAGATACAGATGATGTCACCGTTTCTGCCCCCAGGGCCTCCCACCCTTATTCCCACCTGGACAGCTTCTAATCTCAGGCTCTGTGGGGTGAGCAGGTTCCACAGGGCTGACCCGTGTTGCTGATACACAAGCCTGGTTGCCAGGAGCAGACCCAGGACACATGATTGCTGCCCTTTCGGCCCTGGGCCCTCAGGATTCAGACCCACAGGAGTCTGAGTATTAGGAGGGCTGGGCAGGCCTCCAGCTGAGCACCCAGCTCACCCAGGCCTCCCCCACTTCCCTGGGCTGCTGGGTTGGGTTGGAGCAGCCTGTGCCCAGAAAGAGGCCTCCTTGACTTAGAACTGACCTGCTCCACCTTCCGCTTTACACTTCAGAGCCTCAGACCTCCCTGAGCAAGCCTCCCACGTCCTGGGAAGGCCAGTAGGTCACTGGGGCCGCAGGGCACAGCCCCGTCCCCGCCTCCCAGGGGGAGTCCTCAGGCTTTCAGCTGTCAGCACCCAGATCACAGCTTCTTTCTCTTCCGTTCTAATCAATGAAAATAAAATGAAAATTATGGCATTGTGATGACTATAAAGGGCACTTTGCTCTTTTTTTAACTTTAAAAAAAAATAACCTCCAACTTAGAGAAAAGTTGCAAGAAAAGTACAAATGCGCACATACCCTCTACCTGGATTCAACAATTGTTACAAAACAAGGACATTCTCTTGCGAGAATGCAGCACAATGATCAAAGCCAGGAAATTTATCGGTGATGCCACCCAGCTTTCTAATATTCAGTCCAAATTCAAATTTCATCCATTGTTCTTTACAGCACTGTTTTTTTCCTAATACAGGACCCAACTCCAGACCATGCATTTCATTTACTTATCATGTCTCTTCATTAAGGACATTTTCAGAGAAAGAGCAGCCACAGCCCTGCCGTCCTGACAGGCCTTTTTCCCTGTTTCATGCCCAAGCTTCCCATGCATGTGCACGTGTGCACCCAAGCCCACACACACACACAGGTGTGCGCGCACACACACACAAACACACACATACACACTGGCCCAGACTGAGCTCTGAGGTCTGCCCACCAGGTCCTGTAGCCACCACCTTCTCCGCATGTTCCCCAATGGGGCAGCCATGGCTCCTAATCTCCCCTCTGGTGGCTGCAGGTGGGTCTCCTTGGTAGACGGACTGTGCTGTATTTGTTTGTAGATTTTTCCAGAGCAGGAGGAATAACCCCGCCTCCTGCTGGATCTGTGAGGGGGCTTCCCTGAGAGGACGCCCTCTGGATCAGACCACTGTTGTCTCTGCCATGGGTGTCCCCACCCAGGCCAGCTGGATTGTCCTGGTCGACCCTGCTCCCAGGGACATCTCCAGAATGAGGGACCAGGTCTGAGTGCTCAGCAGTAACCCGGACTGAGCAGGAGACATGGGAAGCTGCTGGCTCATGGCAGGAGCTTCCACTCCCAAGGAAAGCAGTTGATCCAGCAATTCTGTGACTCTCTACTCTGTGTGACCTCAGGCAGGTTCTCTGGCCTCTGAAAGCCTCAATTGTCCCCATCTGGAAAATGGGAAGAATCATATTCTTTGTTAAATGGGGTCATGCTCAAAAAAATCCTTCTCATCATCCTGGGAATGTATTAGGTGCTCAGTAAACCCTGACCACCACCCCTCATTTACCCTCCCTTCCCTTCTGAGAAGGAGCACAGAGTGCGGAATCAACATGCTGTCCCCGGGCGCTCAGGTACTCAGAGTGTAAGCATCCTTTCTCCTCTGTGCCACCTGAGGCCAGGAGTCAACACCTGATCTGGCAAAAGGATTCTCATTTCTCAGGAGGCCCCCAGACCTTCCTCTGCAGACCTTCCTGCTGTCTGTGCACACCCATACAGGTAGGGGCCACCCAGGAGCCAGAGCCCCACACCCTTGTGCTCTGAAGCCCCAGGGCACAGACGCCAGCCTGGCCAACATGCGTGGTGAGGTCCTTCCGGTCAGGCCCACCCACTCTCAGCATTCAGAGGCAGCATCTCTGGATGCCGCCCCTCCTTGGCTGTGGAAAGGACAGGGGAAGTGTCCCATAGAGGCCCAGCCCAGTTCAAGTCTCGAGCCCTGTGGGCTGTGCTCAACCCTTGCAGGGACACTGAGGGGCACTAGTCCATTCATGGTGATGTGTTCAAGGTGACCTGTTGGGCCAACCTGTGAGGCCAGGCTTCGGTGCCTCCAGAAGTCTCAGATACGTACATTCGGATTCATGCACCAAGACCAGGCCCAGACCCCGCCACTCCGACCCCCGGAGCAGCCCCCCCCCCCCCGTGCCACCATCCTCGTGTGACAGAACTGTGCCCCATGCAGGGTCAGGCACATTTTTGACACTTGGGACCACCTTGCTTGGCTGTGCCTAGGCCTTTCTTAGTGACAACGCAGGTGGTCACTGGTTTGCTTCCAAGCCTGTGCAAGACCAAACGTGAGTCTTCACCTGGATTTTATAACCAATTTGCATTTACTGATAGAACACCTACTGATGTTCCACTGCCCTGTTTTTCCTGTTTGTACACTTTCTTTCTTTTTGACTCAACCTTGTTTTCCCAAAGATGATTCTATTTCTAATAGATTATTTGAACTTGAGCATACGAACATGAATCCGGCAGACTTAGTTCTCACAACTTCGCTTCGAGACACTGAGCATGTAAGTGAGATGCCGTCTGAGATCAGAGAGTTTGCTTCCTATAAGAACAACCAGGCAAGCAGACGTCCTAGGGAAGGTGGCCTTGGAGCAGGCCCCTCTAGCTCAGAAGACAGTCATCCTGGGAAGGGTGACCTGCACGAGCACGGTGGGAAGGCGGGAGTGAGCACAGATGCTCCACGATATGTTTGAAGGGGGCCTGGCAGGAGCCAATGCAGGGCAGACGGATGGCGCGTGCCCCAGAGGGGCCTCAGCCACTGCAGGGGCTCCTGGTCCAGCTGTGTGCTGGGGTCGCAAGGCATGAACATGATACTGCGGCAAAAGCGCTCTGCACATGGTCTCGAGGTGGTGATTGCATTACTATCCTTTCAGGCTCTCCCCGGCAGACGCAGCAGCTCCGAGCCTCCGTCCCAGGGGTCCGCTGTGAGCAGACACTATGACCGGCTTCTCAGGGTGGGGGTAGGGGATACAGGCCCCAGAAAGGCAACCCCAGCTCCAGCTCCACTGCCCTCTGACATGCAAATATAGACAGTGTCCAGCAGGAAAAAGCAGATGTGACCACAGTTCTTTGAATCCAAAGGGTGTCGTGGGCCGTGGCGAGCACGGCACATGAAGCTGAGTCCCTGCAACTTACTTCTGTTCATGCTGAGGGCTCGTTAGAATTTGAGCATTGCTCCTGCCGGCTCTTGGGGTGGCACACCCGACTGCAGCCCCAGCCCGAGACCTGAGACCTGAGACGGCAATCAGGAGGCTAGGGTCAGGTGAAGCCTCTAGGTGCCCACGCTGTGGGGCTGTAAGGAGAGACCAAAGCTGGAGGGCAAGGGGACCTGCAGGTGACATCCCAGGACCCCCGCAGGGCTTACAGTGCTCATCTGAGGATGCCCTTAACAGCACTGGCCTGGGCCCTGCCTTTCCCAACCCTGGGTAACTCTTCCCTGCCCCCAGGCCCCTTCCTCCCGAGGTAAAAGCAGGGAAGAAGGGAGGCTCCCAACCCTGGAAGGGGGCCAGCACCAGGGGGACCCCTCATTCTTATCTCCACTCAGAGGTGAGTTCATCCTGACTCCTGTGTGTCAGGGGCAAAGCCAAAAATGTCACAATAATAACTTCCCCAGCCTTTTCCCCTCTCTCTGTCTGTTCTGGATTCTTTCCTTGCTCCTGGGTCTTTCCTTGCACCAGGGATTTCTCTCCTGGTGTTGGCTTTCACAGAGGGTGGTTTTGAGTTGTAAACCAGATGATGACAGTGAAGTCTAAGCACAAGATAAATGTGGGCTTTATTTTTATAACTCTGGAGTAAACCCGACTTCTCCTTCAGCCCAGAACAGGATGGGCATACGGAGGTCTGAGCTGGTCTGGGCTCTGAAATTCAATGTGGGCTGACCTCAGGCTGGGGCCGGAGCCACCAGATCTTCAAGCAGCTCCCTAGAAAAGGGAGGGCTGGAGACCAGACAGACTGCCCAGAGGCCAGAGCTGGACCCAAACTGAGGGCCTGCATGGCCTGAGCAAGCAGTGATTATAATCCAGGGTACCCATGGGCATTGTCCTCCAAGGTCAGCTGGGAGCCGCTGTGGACTCAGACCCAATCATGTGCTGGGTGAGTTCGTGAGTGTGAACCCCTGAATCAGCCTGGCACTGTTCTGAGAGTAGCATCAGTTGCCACCTTCTTCACTTTTTTAAATGGTTGGATTTTTTTCCAGTTAACTCCTTTGGTTTTCCTTTGGGTTTTCTTTTTTATCTCTGTCTAAAGTTTTAAAACTATAGAAACATACAGACCATAGCAGACACCAGTGTCAGAATTTATAAATGTTGAGACCTGCTCATGTTGACTTCAGAAGTTTTAAATTCATATAAAAGCAATAAAATGTTGGAGATTACCTTCCCTCCTGACTCCAGCTGCTTTCCATATTTTTGAGACATACAGACACACACATGCACACACACGTGCAAACAAGGTCCACGAGCAACGTGAGGACAGTGATGCCACAAATGCTTCAAACTGTAATCTAAATTCAAGCTCAACCCCATTGATACATATAGTTCTAATTCACTCATTTTAACTACTCCACAAGGATTCTATCTCATAAATACCTCATAATTTGTTTGTCTACTCCCCTCATGATTTAAGTTATTTCCGATTTCATGCTATAACATACTACTCCATCAGGAACATCCTGATTCAGCCTCCCAGGGGTACCCAAGGGCATGTACCCAGAGTGGAATTTCCGCATTTTCAAGAATGCACTTTTTCAAATTCACACATTTTTGTGCTCCGATCCTCCAGGTGGTTGGGTTAATTCACACTCCTGCCTGTGGCTGTGAAATCTCCCACTGTTCATCCGTCCAGCCTCTCTTGGGATTATTAGATACCATTTTCTTCCAAACTGATGGCCGTGAAATGAGCTTTCATTTTTATTCATTTGTATTTTCTCAATAGTGATGTTGAACATCTGCTTTCATATTTTTATTGGCCATTCATGTTTCCTCTTCGCTGAATGGTTCTTTTTTTTATCCTTTCCCACTTTCCTATGGGTTATTTGTATTTTTTCTTATTGATTTTTTAATTGAAGTGTAGTTGATTTACAATGTTTCAAGTGTACAGCAAAGTGATTTAGCTATTTAAATCATATAGATTCTAATTCAGATTCTTTTCTATTACATGTTATTATAAGATATTGAATATAGTTCCCTGTGCTACACAGTAGGTCCTTGTTGTAACTTTGTATATAGTAGGGAGTATCTGTTAACACCAAATTCCTAATTTATCCCTCCCCCATCCCTGCTTTCCCCTTTGATAACCATACATTTGTTTTCTATGTCTGTGAGTCTACTTCTGTTTTGTAAATAAGTTCATTTGTATCAATTTTTTAGACTCCACATATGAGTGACATTATATGATATGTGTCTTTCTCCTTCTGACTTACTTCACTCAGTATGATAATATTTAGGTCCATCCATGTTGCTACAAATGACATTATTTCATTCTTTTTTATGGTTAAGGAGTATTCCATTGCATATATATATACACTCCAACTTCTTTGTCCAGTCATCTGTCAATGGACCTTTACGTGGCTTCCATGTCTTGGCTATTGTAAACAGTGTTGCTATGAACATTGGGGTGCATGTATCTTTTCCAATTAGAGTTTTTGTCTTTTCTGGAAATATGCTTGTCTTACTGATTTTTAAGTTGTAACCCTTAGTTTTCTGCATGTACAGCAGAACATCTTGTCCCTGTTGGTTTTCTTCTTAAATTGTTTTCGAAGCATAGCACGACACAGCAACTGCATAGCTCCAAATGTATAGCTTCACGAATTCTCCAGAGTGCGTAAGTCCGGGTCACCCACCCAGATCAGAGCACCACCAGGCCCTGAAGCCCCTTCACTCCCCTCCCACCATCTGAGCCATTAATGAGCAGACTCTGTTAATACCCGTCCTAACACTGTGAGCCTTACTCACCAGAGGGACATCCTCCTGGTTGTGGAGTATTATTCTATTTGCTAATAATTTATTTAAGGTTTTTGCATCTGTCTTCATAGAGGAGAGTGGTCAGTGGTCTGGAGTTGTCCATTTTTTGCTGTTTATTGAATTATGGTATTCATGATGGGCTGGCTCTTTAATAACTATTTTTCAAATATGAGTTTGTCATTAACCCTGGAAACTGCATTAGGGGTAAGAGGAAGCAGCAAAGAAATGAGGTTCAAGTGAGGGTTTCTTGGTGGTCCCCAAGCTTGGGGTTGTGGCTCAGGAGACCATGATGGGGTTCACTGGTCACCCAGGACCAGCTTTTCAGGCAGAGTGGGGAGAGAGGGTGTCCCAAGACTCATAACCCCTGTGAAAGAATTTCAATCTAAAATGGAACTAGAGGCTACTGAACAGAAAATCTCAGGCATGTGCCCTCAGGAGAACAAAACTTAAGGACTGAAAGACTGATTTCTTGTAAATGCCTGATTTATGGAAAACTGATCATTATTGGAATTTTCTTAAATGATAGGGAGCTGATCAGGGGTGCCTCATATCACCCTTGGGGAATTGGTTTCCATAGGCATGAACAAAAAACTTATCTGGGTCAATTGGTCCTGCAAGAGAAGCTGAATCGAGCTTTGTATGTCTAAACTGGATTCGTCTGCTCGGGAAATTATCAAAGCTGGGCTCATTTGTTTTTCATTTTAGCAGGTTCTAACTGAATTCTCTCTGCTTTACACTCCTGCCCATAAATACAGCCTGCCTCAAATCCTCGACCAACACACCTGTAGCTGGTACAGTTTACGTGTCCCAAATTGCCCTTCCTCTGCAATTCCTGAAGAAACTCATCTTCCTGACAATTTTGAGTTTGCCTCACCCTTAACATCCTCTGCCTGGCACCGCCCTAAGGGCATCTCCAGGACCCCGGCTTTGTGGGGTGCTAATAGGTGTGGTGTCTCTCATTCTTCCCGTATTAGTCAGGGTTCACTGGAGAAACAAAACCAGCAGGATACATACATAGGTCTTCCCATGAACGACTCGTATGAATCTCCAAGAGTGGGACAGGCAATGATGCCCCCTTATGTCTTAAGACATGGGTTTCTTTGTTTCCACAGGACACACTGGATGGTGGCCTGGACTCAGCCTGTCACCTTCTCCACACTTATCACTTCTATCTCCGGGCTCCATCTTCCCCTCTGGAGGCCACTCACTGCTCTCCTCAAGTCCCTCAGAAGAGATCATCCCAGCCTGTCTTCACAGAGTGAAGGATCCACCCCATCAGCATAAGCCTGCAGCCCAAGGCAGGTCAATGTGGGAGCTCAGGGCCCTGGGACTCTGTGAGCAGAGAGTGACATGTGCCTCCAACCCACAGGCTCATGAACTGATCCTTCCCCAGTCAGGGACCAGGAATGTGGACCATTGGACGGAGTCTGTGATTCTGACTTCATCACCAGGTCTGTGACCCATTGGTCCAGCCCAGCAGGGCTTTGGAGAGGATGGGGACCTGGCCACTGGGCACTCATTCATTCAACCTGCCAGCATGGGCCGGGGGACAGGGTGGGCGACCCACAGTCTTTCCTTGAAGCAGAATAGCGTGGAGACACAGAGAGGCAGGGAGCTGGCCCTCTATCAGCAGAAGCTCTGGGCCTAAGAGCGGTGGTGGGAAGCACACATATTCTGCCCAGTGCCCTGCAGTGTTGAGTGAGGAGGGGGTCAGAGGCTGGCACCTAGTCTGGGGTCCAGGCCAGCCCTCAAGGAGTCCCACCAAGAAAGCATGGCCAAGTAGGCTCATTTTGGCAGCTGGATGGTCTCATGCCCTAGGGGACGTGCCCAGGTCACGGGAAACGGAGTTCAGGGGTGCATCCCCTGAGATGGCACATACACCCAGAGAACTAGAACAATCCGCCAGGCCTCGGGGAAAGCCAGCTTGGAAAGACCCTGGGGAACTCAGGGAAAAAAAGGCCCAATTCAGAAAGGAAGAGAGCTCTGAGGCAACCCCGTGTCAGGGCCCCGTTTCACAGGAGGGGAAGTGGAGGGAGAGAGGGTGAGGCTGGTCCACAGTCCCGTGGGCAGAGGCTGGGGGGGCTGCCCACTGGGCACAGACTGGAGCCCCAGGTTGAGTTTCTGGTTGGTCTCACACAAAGAATAAACTGTTCCAACATCTCATTACACGGGAGGCATTCAGTTCAGCCCAGAGACAGCAGAGTTAGCCAAACAAGGACATGGAGGGCAAAATAATAACCTGTGTGGCTTGTTTTTATCATTTTTATTGCTTCCATCCTTTCACACAGCACCATCCCTTGGACTTCAGATGGTCCAGGAGCGGGCAGCACATGCAATGCTCCCATGAGGCCGCTGAAGTCTGGGAGGTGCAGGGGGCCGCCCTCATCCAAAGGCCCCTACTCTGGGGACCTGGAGAACATTTCCCACATGCCAAGCCTGACTGCTGGGGGCGGGACCGGAGCACCTTGGAGAGCAACATGGACCCTGACAATCACTCCCCTCCCTCCAACCCTCCCCTGCTCCCCACCAGCCTCCACCTCAGGGGACACATTGTGCAGGCCTGCATACAGGAGGTGGCAGCAGGTGAGCCAGGGTCTGCCCTGCGGAGGAGACTGAGGGATCGGTGTGTGATACCAGCTACCCTCCCCCGCTGCTCCACAGCCCCCACCCCCCGCAGCCTGAGGAAACCCCTCAGCCCGGATGAAGGGCTGGTGTACACTCTCCCTACAGGGGAGGGCAGGTTCTGAAATTTCTTGCTTCTCTCCAGCTTCCATAGAAGCCCTCAGGATCCCCAAAGGTGGGCGCTCTCTGTCTTCCCAGGCTGCAAAATCTCAGGAGGCTCCAGGGGAAAGGGCAGTTCCTTCAGTTACTCCCTCCCCCAGCAGCTGAGGGCTGAACAGAGCTCAGATCTCAGCCACGATCATAAATGCCTCCCTAACTCCTGGCACTGGGCTGGCCTCCTCGGGCTGACATCCTACTGCGGACCTTCAGGGCTGCCTCCTGAGGTTGTCAGGAAAGAGGTCACCTCCTGAGGTTACTGGCTTGCCTGAGGTCCCTCCACTAAGTGGGCTGGACCCTGAGGTCTCCCTCCTGCCCCTTCCCAGTCCACTCAGCACGAGTGACTCTATGCTCAGCAGTGACATTTCCTGGCATCTTCTCCAGGCAGGTGCGGCCCTCGGCACTTGTCATGCTTCCGGGGAGCCTGAGAATGAGGTAGAATTGTTCCCCAGTTTCACGGATGAGAACACTGAGCACCTTCAGAGGTGGAACCGCTCGTTGGGCCAGGCACCAGGAAGCAGGGCCTCTGAGTTTCCAAAGCGCTCAGGCAGCCCATGGTGCTCTCTTTAAAAAGCAGATCACACTCGCTGCATCTCTGTGCCAGACCCTCAGTCCCAGAGGAGCAGCACATGCAAGCCCATGCACACGCATGGACACACGCACACCTGCCGGGGAGCCCACCCTCCGCCCGCCGCAGTCCGTTCCCCCTGCTCCGGGGAGCTAATTACATCGCAGGAAACCGCAGTGTGAGTCTCACATCATCGGTGGCATCCGCAGTGGAGGGTTCAAGACAGAACACATGTGGCAGAGCTGCAGGCCAGGCCCAGCTGCAGCAGATGTCTGCCACAGCTGGAGGGCAGCCAGGCGTCGGGCCATGTGCAGCTCGTCCAGGGCAGAGCCCCGGCCGAGGGTCCGCAGAGCAGTTGCAGCACAGGCCTTCCAGCCAGCGTGGGCTCCGCCGCCTCTCCACTCGCCAGTGCTCCTCCTGGGGCACGAGGTTGGAGGCAGTGTTTCCTGACCGATGGGGAGCTCTTCAGCACCATGACCCTCGGCAAACCAAGCCCATGCACGTAAGGGCATCACACGGTGCCCAGCACGGAGGTGCGAGGAATAGTGTCCACGACCACAGGGCAGCCTCTGCCCTCAGTCAGCTGGCAGCCTGCCGAGCGGGGCGAGACTGACGTGCCCGGAGCAATGGCCACTCAGGGCACAAGCCAGACAGGTGAGTATCCACCTCTCTTAGGAGAGAGCTGGCGAACAATCAATAAAGAAGATGCTGGCACACTCTGACGGGCAGGCGCGGTGAAGGGGACGAGCAGTTTGCTGGGGAGGGTAACTCACACAGAATGGCTGGGCATGCTCAGGGAGAGCCTCTCAGGACAAACGACAGCTGAGCTCAGACTGAAGGGAGAGCAAAGGCCAGACCGGAGAGGAGAAAGGGGACCCTGCAGAAGGAAATGTGCTAGGGCCCACCCAAGGCTAGGAGGATGGCCGGGCAGTGTGGTCCCCAGGAAGGAAGTGGCTGAAGAAGGAGAGGGGCCAGGAGATCACAAAGGGTTGCGGGGACCATCAGAAAGGAATGTGGAATTTATTCTACTGGCAACAGGAAGCTACTGAGGGGTTTGCGTGAAGGAGGGTTGGGTCTGGCCGTCATTTTGGAAGGCTCACTCTGGCTAATGTATGTGTGAGTCGGGGAGGTGTGGGAGCCCAGAGGGGAGCATGGAGGCCAGTGAGAGCTTCTGCTCTGGTCTAGGACTGAGATAGCGAGAGAGCAAGGGTGAAGAGAATCGAGGGGTTCAAAGGAGAAAGATCTGAGAAGACCCTCTGTGCTGGGCTGGTCGCCAGGAGGAATGCTGAGGCCAAAGTGGTGGGGAGAGCAGTCCAGGCAAGAGGCAGGAGGGGGCCAGCTTAGGCAGGGAGTTAGGAATGGATGAGGAAAGGAGGAGGGGTTCAGGGATGGGATCAGAATCAGAGAATCCCAGGAAGTTCAGTGGAGAAGGATCCAGTGGTTTTCAATCTCCTGAAGTGAGATGAGAGGCTGGAACTGGTCCCCAGACTCCCATGCATGGTAACCCATCCCTCTGTGACCCCTGAAGCACCTCCTGGGGAACACCTGGGCTCCACAGAACACGCTTTGAGAAGCCTGAGGTAGGCCATCTCTGTTGGTTTGGAGTTCATCGAGGCAGTGACCAGAGAGGGGAAGTGGGTAGCCCAGAACACACAGCGAGTTAGAGGTAGGGGGAGGCAATTCAAGGGCATAGGAGACCAGCCCAGGGCTCACCTACCTGTTGGAGCTGACTCCCACCCCGGAGGCCTCTCTTACCTCATTCCCAGCCTGAAGTCTCTCTGCCCGTCTCTGCCATCCCTGGCTTTGTCACCAGCTTCTGTTGCCTCTCCTCCCTCCCCCTGGGTGTACTAGGTCTTGGATGTGGAAGGCCGGTGGGAAGGCGGCCCCTTGATTTTCCCGGGTAGGAAGCAGTGTGGTTTGAGTGGGGAAAAGGCCCACTCCTTGAGGGGTTCCAACCAAGTGACCTCTCAGCCCTGGATCAGCCCCACCCAGCGCATGTACCTCCCAGCACTGGAAGCCCCTCTCAGCATCTCAGCCATGCAGCCCCAAGGGCTGGGGCAACTTCCCCAAGCTCAAGGCAGGCAGGGTAATGCCAGGTTTTGCCACTACCAGAGGCCACAGAAGGTGGTGAGCTGACCTCTGTGGCTGAGACGACCACTCCAAGCTGGGCTTCCCGCAGGAATCCCTGTGTGAGTGTCCGTAAGTCTGGTGCAGGCCTGGCCTAGAGATCTGATCACCCCAAGAATTCTCAAAGGTTAAGGAGCAGGCTCTGTCCTCTTCCCCCTGGTCCTGCACCTGCCCCAGCTGTGACGTCTTCAACACCCACTCCAAGTCTTCTGAGCTGCCCACGTCCACTTGTCTGAGCAGCCTTAGCCACGGTGGGGGGGTGGGGGTGGTAGACTCTGGTTTCTGTCTCCTAGTGGGGTTTATGTTTAAGCACAGAGGCACCAACCTGGGCTTCACTGGAGCTAGTGTGGGAGCAGAAATTGGTGACTCCTGCTGGACTCCCAGCCCCTGGGGCACAGAGGGCCTGCTCAGGACTGAGGACACGCTGTGGGAGCTGGTGATGCCGAAGGAATAGCCAGCTCCCAGGGACCTGCCCCGGCTCTTCCCTCCAGCCTGCCCCACGCCCAGGGGTGCTGCAGCCCGCTGCTCTGGGTGTCTGGGAGGGTCTCAGCACTGTCCCGGGAGACACCTCAGTCCTCCTGCTGGCCACTCCTGACAATGAGGTGCACCCCAAATGGGAAGCCGGGGCCCAGAAACAAAAGCTCTGTTCAATTAGATTCTAAGATCCTTGCCAGGACGTCATGACTCCCATTCCCTGGTCAGGAGCCAAATGGACCCTCAGTCATCACCTCCCCCAGGAGGGGTGAAGGGGGGCTCCATGCCTCCAGGGGGCCCTGGCTATACAAAGCCCCCTGACCCCTGTTTAGATGTGTCTTTGTCCCCTCTGCTTCAGGTTCTGATTCTGCCCATGGGCATACCCAGAACCATCCACATCTCTCTCCTCACAGGCCCAGAACCTGCCACGTTGAGTTGGAAGCATCCACCTGCCTTCCCATCGTCCTCTCTCCTGGCCAGCAGCCATCCCACTACAATCAGTGCCAGACCTTACCCAGGGGCCTGACAGCCACAAGCAAGAAGCCGTTCACTCCTGGTGCTGTGTGGATTCCAGAGGGGGGATCCTAGCATCTGGAGAGGCTCATATTGTCCCCTCCCCACGCCTCACTGGCCTCTCCCTGTCCCAGAGACTCCAATGGTTCCTCTGCTTCCGTATGGAAAGAGAGTCCCAGAAGGGAAAGGCAGGGTGGACACCAGGCCTGTGAGACCCTCATTCTCCTGGTCAGCTAAGAAACACCCAACCCACTATCCAGGCAGATGCCCAGGCCCCTCCTTCTCTTTCCTCCTGTGCCCCTGCCTTTCACCGGTCCCCTCCCCCCTCCCTCTGTGTCTCCTTCCTCTCTTCCTGCACCCTTTCCTTCCCCCCCTCTCCTGTGAGGATGCCAAAGGGGTCCAGGCCTGACCCCTCAGGCAGGCTCTCAGCACCTGGAATCCCCCGCCCCCGCTTTGTATGCTGACAAGACTAAAACTTTGCCCACAGGGGGGATTCCTGGCAAGTGGGGTCCCCCCACCTCCAGCGGGTAGAATCTGGGTTGCAGGGTGGAGGCAACCCACCCCATTCCCACCCCATTCCCCCAGCTCAGCCTACCTGGCCCACTGGGTGGCCCAGGCCCCACTCAGTCTCCTCTTGGGAAGGGGGCAGTTGTGCAGATACAAGTGTATGGCCCTTCCGTGTGACTGAGGACAGGATCAGTAATGGTGTCAGCAGTTGGTCTCAACTAAAGCCACACGCCAATTAAAATGGATATACCTCCCATGATTGGCAGGCAGGAGCCAGAGTGGAGGGCCTGAGGATGTTTACACAGAAGGATACTGCCCGAACCCAGTCCACAAGAATGAAAGCAATTCATTTCCCTGAGTCGGGCGCGTGTGTGATTTAATTAAGGCCTAATCAGCCCCAGTGTTTGGCTCTCTCTGTGGGTGTCACCGGATGGTGGTGTTGAGCGGGCCCCTTCTTTCCTCTTCCCTAGGATTCCGAGGGTGGGAACACAGCCTCGGAATGTGCCGATGTGCCCTCTGCTTGCCAGGCCGGCTCTGGGACCTGACACCTAGACCGCATTTCAGGCACAGTGGAGGAGACGGGGACCCCCAGGCCAACACCCCATGGAGGGTCAAACGTGGACAGTAAGCCCCCTGCTGAAGTAAGCTTAGGAAAGCTTAGCACGCCCAGGTAGGCAGCTGTGCAGGGGGCACAGCCAGTAAATGGCAGAGTGGGGAACCACACCCCAGTCAGTGTGACTGTGCCACCATGGTCTGGTGCTAGACCCGAATGCAGTCATCCCTCAGTAGTGCCTGGGAGAGAGCTGAGGGGAAGAGCATTCCTCAGGCCGCAGGTGCACCTGGCCGGGCTGCCTCAGGAGGGACGTAGTCCTTGAGGTAGACCTAAAAAGAGTACTATTATCAGCTCAACATGGAGCCTGCCAGCAGCCCGCCCACCCCTTAAGCTACCAGGGTTCCTGGCAGATGCTGACAACAAAGGCACAAAGAAGGGGGAAGGGCGAGGCGCCCCAAAGCCCACAGCAGACTAACTCGGGGCACAGCCGATGGAGCTGGACGGGGTCCTGCGTGGGGTCACTGACCACAGTCCCACCGAGGAGGCAGCCATGGTCTTACCTGGCCTTTGTCTGTCCTTTCCCTCAGAGTACAGCACGGGGCCAAGCAGAGACCTGGATGGTCCCTGCTCCTGCAGGGGGGCTGCCTAACACCCTTCGTTCTCAGGAAAGAAGGGCAGGGGAGAGGCCTGCACCCCTGCCGCCTCGCCCGCCCAATCAAGGTGTGCGGGCCTCGCTGCTCTGGGTCGCGGGGGACCAGAGGCAGAGGGTATAAGCTCTGTGCAAACATCCTGCCTTCTCCTCAGGATATTCTCTTTAATAAAAGAGCATGGAAATGTCAGCTAGTCTAAACAAATAGCCAGGTTTTACAGAGAATGAGCAGCCGGCATACAAGCTCCTCTGGGCCCGCTTTCTGAGGTGACTCTGGAAAATTGTGTGCCAGAAAGGAAGCTCATAATCCCTCCTGGTGGGGCAAGCATGGGGGCTCAGAGAGGTAGGGCTTACAGGGTTCCCAGGTGGAAGGGGCAGGCAGACCCTGAACCTGATGTGGGGTGACTGTCCAGGTGGCCCGAGGAACCGGACTCCCACCAGATGGGGGTTCCCTCCTGAGGACCCTGTGGGCAAAGGGGCGGGGAGGGGGCTGACAGCCGATGATTCTCAGGCTCAGTGTCCCTCCCTTCCTCTTCATCCCTCCACCAGGAAGAGGTCCACTTCCTGGAGCCCCATCTTCCTCCTTGTTCGTTATGCAGATCTCTGTGTTAGAAGAGGCACTGATGGGGTCTGATCCTGAGGGGCCTCCCAAGGTGAGATGGGACTCACGGCTTCTGCTGGACAGCAGGATAGGGAGGCCCAGAACTTGTGGGGGGAATTACAACCAGAGTCTCACAAACTGGGGTCTTCACCTGGCGGGAGCTGGGGGAGCAGCTAGTGGCTCATCCAGGCAGCATCCAGGGAGCTGAATCCATTCAGGGTTTGGGGTGTCCCCGAGAACCTGCCTCACACAGCAGGCCGAGGGTGCCCACACCATTGAGGAGCAGGTCCAGCTGCAGCCACTCACAGGGTGGGGATGGGCTGGGCCCAGGCTGTCACCATCGTCAAAGAAAAGCCCCATGTGGGTTTAGATGGCCTCCGGGAATTCGGTCAAGGCAAGAGCCCACTGTGAGGAGAGCCAGCAAGTCAGGAGCAGGTCAAAAGAATGAGGCCTGGACTCTGGCAGACAGGCTGGAGTGGCTCAAGTGGTCAGCGGGTCACTTCTAGAGCAGCAGCAAAGGTGGGCCACCTGGCCCTGGGGCCTCATTGCAGACACTCACTGATCGGTGAGGTCGAGCCCACCATAGACAAGGCTTCCAAGGCTGGGAAGGTGGGCAAGGGGCCAGGACCAAAGCCAATGGTCAGCTCCCCAGCCAAAGCAGGGTCCCCTGGCCCAAGGCATGGGGAGAGGGGTGCAGACTCTGGAGTCCTGTGGGCCAAGCTTGATTCTCAGCTCTGCCCCTGATGTGCCAGCAGAGGGACTTGGACAAAGTAAGACACAGACTCCCAGACTCCCCCTTTCTCATCTGTGAAGCAGGGAAGTGATTTCCACTTCACATGCTATTAAGAGGAGGGAGTAGGGTAATTTGTTTGGTGCCAGGCACAGGGCAGGGCACTCAGTCAGTGACCTCTCTGAAGTGGGCACCAAGGCAGACACCATGCAGAGGACGCCATCCCTGGGCCTCTGGGAGAGAGGGGTCCAGTGCAGAGGATGGTATTTTCCCAAAAAGACCACAAAAGTGTTCTCTGTTCCATATTCTCTCTCAGAATCTCTCACTCCCCCACCAAGAGGGAACCTGTTTCCTCCTCCTTTGAACTCGAGGTGGGTGCCAAGCATGGGAGGTCGCCCGCCCCAACACCCTCTCCACCTCTGGTCAGACAAACCCAGGAAAGCCCTTGCCCAGTAAGGCCTGACCCAGGAGACAGGGCCCCTGTGACCGTTCTGTCCCTGCCAGCCCAAAGCCCCAGGACAAGGCTAGATTCGGGGCCCAGAATCCCTCGACCCTCAGGAATAGAGCCCCACCTGTCATGGCCAGAGGCTTTGCCACTCACCATTCAGATCTGTCTCATTTAATCTGCAAGCAGATCCCATGTGGTCAGGCCTGCTATTTTTCACATGAGAAAATTGAGGCTCCGAGATCAGCTGAGTCCCTTGCCTAATGTGTCCCGGTTTGACCTTGGAAGGGACACACGAGGCAACGATTTAAAAGCCCCCACTCTAGATCACATCCCAGTGCCCCCGTGCCAGCCTCTGCCCTACATTGCTGGGGTGAAGCAGCAGCTCTCAGCCACAGGCGCCCCCATCAATCAATATTTTTAATTACTTACATGATTGACTAATAAAATTCTCCACCGACTAATTGATTTTGTTATCAAATGAGAGCCTCTGTTTTTATTAAAAGGCTACTTAGATGAATTTTTTTTCCCACTGAAATGGGAAGTTGTATTTCTTTTGGTCATTTCGGAAAAAGAAAAATGGGAGGAGGCAGGAACAGGGGGAGACCTAGAGGCCAAGAAGGTGATGAGCCCAAACCAAGAGTCCCTGGGATAAATGAATCGTTAAATTAACCGGCAACCCCGCTCACCTATTTGTCCTGCCAGATCCCCAGAGGCTCCAGCCGGCAGCTCAGGCCCTGGCCAGGGGGACTCTCGGGTCCACACTTTACCCAACCCAGGTTTGGCCAGAGCTGCTTCTGTTGTTTTTAAAAGGAAACTGTAAACTTTCCTTTGCATTTCAATAAAACTACTGGCTTTTCAGTGATAAAGTAACCCATTCTTCATACACAATTTGGAAAAAACAGGCAAATCTAACGAAACAACAAAGCAGTAAGAGAAGGTTCTCAGCCTGGACACCCAGCCTGAAAGAAAAGTTGATGCAGACACTGTGAGGAGAAACTGCAGGGCTGATGTCCACTTTTCCAGGGGCCTCGGGTCCCAAAGAACTGTCACCATCGAAACCACCTGGGTCCCAGGGCCCAGAGAAAGCTGCTCGTGGCTACTATGTCAGCAGGCTTTTGGTTTTTGTTTTTTCCTTTATCCCATTGATTTCCAACTAGTTTGACAATGTCCTGAAATTTACGCTGACCTTTAACATTGTGTTGTAAATGACCTGTCCCTGTGGTGCACAGCAAGGTCACTTTTCCTGGGTGGTGCCAGGCGTTGGTGGGGCCAGGGGCTTGGAATGGGCAGTTAGGGTGAGGGAGAATGGAGCATTTGGTGAAGGAGGGACAGGGAGCAGACAGGGGGTCTAGGCCTGGGAGAAGAGCACCCACTCATAGCCCTGGGCAGCTCCTCCCCTCTCGTCCTCAGACTCCTCGCCCAGTGTGAGGATACTTCTGCAAGGGGGCCCTAGGGCCTGGCCACCCTCAGTTCTCAGCCCTGGAGAGGCACAACGGATCCAACTGCTGCACCAGCTCGGTTCTGGTCCCCAGGCCCGCCTCTGCCCATCCCATCCACGGTCACAGCCATCCCACTGTTTCTGGTCTCACTCTGACCTCATCTTCTCTTAACTGCTACACACCTAGCAACCAGAATGGTGGATGGCACATGGTGGGTGCTCAGTGACTACCTGACAGGTGAATGCTGAATAAATAAATCCATATGAACCATGAATACTCGTGATGGGCTGCCAAACGGGAAAACGATGACCTCCATGCCCCCTTATGAAGGTCATAGCCGACAAACAGAATGACTGGCGATGACACGTCCTCTGCCTTGTGACAGCCCACATTGCAGAGGCCACTGTTCCGTTCTGTGGACAGAGGCAAGAACAGTCACAGAATGGCCAAGAGACTCCCCAGGGCCACACAGGCTATGAAACGGGTGTCTGGTTCTCTGAAATGGGTGAGAAGTTTCTCAGGATTACCCAGAGGTTCAGCCCCACTGAACCAATGCCCAGGTGACCTGCCCTCACCTGGGTATAAAGTCCCCAGACCCACGTGGGAGCCCTGAAGCTATTGCCAGCCCGAAATTGTACCTATGGGATCCAGATCTGGAACCTAACTTCTTACCTTTTTTTGAGGGGGGTGGGTTGGAAGTAATTTGGTTTACTTAATTATTTTTTTAATGGCGGTACTGGGGATTGAACCCAGGGCCTTGTGCATGCTAAGCACACACACGCTGTCACTTGAGCTGTACACTCCCTCTACTTCTTACTTTTAAATAAAATAAAATTCACTGTTTTTTTTTTCTTACACAAAAATAACATCTGTTCAAAGTGGAAAACTGAGAAATAAAAAAACATTAAGAAAAAAGGTCAGTTGTCCTGCTCTGAGTGCTAATGACATGGGAAAGAAAAGTGGGGACATTTCAGAGGTGCAAAGGCCCACGAGGGGGCTGGCCACTCCTCTCTGGATCTCAGTACATCTGAGGACATCTAGGTCCGTTGTGACCTCCACATTTTTGGCTGCCCTTGACTCTGTGAGTCACTCCCTCCTGGAAGCACTGCCCTCCCTGGCTGGGACCAGCGGAGCAGCAGCGGGTGGCCAAGGCAGCATCCCAGCCCACACAGATGGCCCTGGAGTCTCACCTCACCTACCACCCACCCCTGATGGTCCCCTGGCTGGCTTCACCCTCTCATCCTGACGTGTGGACTTTGGAATGTCCCGGGAGGCTCCATTATTGGTCCTCTTCTCTCTCCCCACTCCCTCCGTGGTGATCTCATTCAGAAGTGGCTTCGTGCATCTGTGCACTGATGCCGCCCACAGAGACTGCTCCGACCCTCTAAAAGGCACCTCCAGGGTAACTTGTGCCACCTCCTGACCCATCCATGGTGCCCACACCACTCCCCCCAGCCCTCCTCTCCACCGTGGCAGGTGCAGCCTCATCCCTCCAGGTGCTCAATCCAAAAGCCTGGGAGCTAAGTCACTGCGACGCTGCTGCTGTTCCCCACCCTCCATCAGCAAACCCTGCGACCCTGCCCAGGAGTCCCAGCCACCCTGGCCTTCAGCTAGACCACTGCAACTTCTTCTGACAGTTCCCCCACACCACCTGGCCCCCTACCCGTGATTTTCAGTTCAGTGATCCCGAGAGAGAGAGGAAGCCAGCTGAGTATTAACTACTGGCTCCCTACCTTCCCATGCTGCTCATCTCTCTCCCATTAGAGAAAATCCATAACTTTTGCCGTGGCCTTCAATGACCACAGAACCCAGCTGCTGTCACCTTGCTGGCCTCATCTCCCAACCCCTCCCTGCTCCCTGTGCTCCAGCCACGGTGGCCTCCGTGGGGCCCCTGGAGCGCACCAGGCATGTTGCCTCAGTCCCTCCACAGCAGGGCCTGCGACAAGGTCTTGGGGAGAGTAGGTGGTCTGAGAGGCAATGGCAGGAGGAAGAAGTGAGAGAGAGAGAAAAGCCAATAGCGAGGTGGTCATCAATGGGAGCTGGGGGCTGCTGAGACCCCCTGAGAAGCTTTCAGAACCACCCACTGGGAGGACGTGCAGCTGGACACTGTGTAAGGGTTGCCACAGCTTTACCTGTCGGTACCTTAGGGACGCCCCAAGGTGCAAAGGGGGAAGACCCAGGGCATGGCTGGAGGGCACACCAAGGTGGGTGGGAGTCTGAGCACACAGAACCATCTCCCACAGCTGTGAATGAAGAGGAGCCAGCCATAGGCCATACAGGGGGCACCTGAGGCCTTGTGTCTGAGTCCTGTCTCAGAGCTTGGCCTGGAACATCCTTCCTCCCATGGTGGGAGGCTCCCCACTCACTCCCTTCAGATCCCTGCTTGAATGTCACCCTGTCCCCTGAGCCCCTACCCATGGAGAAGCCCCATCTCCACCACCCTCCATCTTCCTGATTCTGCATGAATGGAGATATGACGGCAACTCTTATCATCTTCTAATGTGGTATCTATTTATCCGTTTAATTACCAGCCTCATCCATGAGAACACAAGCTCCGAAGAGTGAGACTTGCTCTGTTTTGTTTACTGTCCCTGGTGCCTAGAACAGACCTACACACAAGAGACACTCAATGCATCTCTTTTGACAGGATAAGTGAATGAGTTGGAACAAAATGAAAAATGGATGCAAAGGAAAGATGTAGGGTAAGAGTAACAGCAGTGGTCACATTTAAACATTGTTTGAACATTTATTATGTAAAAAGTTCAAACATACAGAGAGTAAATAGAATAGTACAATGAACACCCAATGTGCCATCACCGAGTTTCAACAATTATCGACATTTTGTCATTCATTTTTTTAAATGTTTCATGCCTTTAGGCGGGGGTCAGGGATTAGGTTTTTATTTATTTAATTATCTTCAATGAAGGCTCTACTGCTGAGCTATACCCTCCCCCATGCTTTTTTGTTTGTTTGTTTTAATGAAAGTACTGGGGATTGAACCCAGGACCTCCTGTATGCTAAACACACACTCTACCACTGAGCTATTTCCCTCTGCTGCTTTTGTCATTCTTGTATCATCTTTACCTCCATCAACTCCTCACTCTACTCAATTATTATTTTTGTTGGTAAAATGTGCATACAACTTGTAGAAATAAACAAAGACGCCCCCCAATTGACCCAACTGAGAAAAGCAACAACTATTTATTCTGAACTTACTATAGCAAGGGAGTGGATCATGGTTGCTTGCATGTTAGCAGAGACTCAAAGGCAGGCAGAGGAGTGGGAAAACGTTACAATGGAAAGAAGAAAAGGCCTCAGGAATGCCCTGCTTGGAGGCTGTTGACCTGGGAAGCTGTAGGTAAGCTAACTATACACAGGGCATCCCATGTGATTGCTTAGGTGTGCACATTTGGCTCTCTCTGGTTGGTCCTAAGTTGTAAGTAGGGACCAAGATAGGGAAGCTGTCAGTGATTAATCAAGGCCTTTCCATTTGGGGCCAATTGTTACAAAAGTTATTGTTTAGCTTCCTGGGTGGTCACCAGAGAGAGCAATCTGGTTTCCTACATGTCTGACTTACAGCAGACCGGCTCCCTGGGCTGGTTATTGTAGGTAAGAGCAGATTGCTGCAGGTTGTGGGTCAGAGTCCTATTTTTACATATGGTGTGGCCATTGTCCATTTGTGTATTCAATCTCTCAATTAAGATATATAAATATTAGCTGCATAATTTTGATAAATGGGAACAACCAGTGTCACACATATTCTTGACATGATAGAGAACAATGTTTACAACGTTTTTAATTGCTTAAAAAAATTGAAACTTAGATGTTCAATACATTTTGGCTGAATGGAAGAAAGATGAATGAATGAGTGAATGGAATGAGTGAATGAAATTAAAATTTCAGTTCATTGCAACATGGGAGATTATGAGAAGGGAAAGGGGAATAGAAGCATACTAGGACCCTTATTTCTTGATGGAGGAAATAAAGCTGCTTATTAAATTCAGACTTGATAGAAAAATATAAATCTAAATATTTGTATTAAACATTCAAGAGTAGCTACTAGAAAAATAGAAACAGAATGGGAGGGGAGACGTATAAGGCAATGGTAAAGCACGTGCTTAGCAGGCACAAGGTCCTGGGTTCAATCCCCAGTGCCTCCATTTAAATAAATAAATAAATAAACCTAGTTGCCTCCCCCTCTCAAAAAATAATAAAAATTAAAAAATAAAAAACAAAACAGAATGGGTAGTTTTTAGTAAACATTGAAACAAAGAAAACTTAGTTCAGTCATTTATTTGAATATATTTTTTGAGGGCTTACAATGTCCCAGACACTCTTCTAGGTGATGGAGGTACAGCAATCAACAAACAGACAAAATTCCCTGCCCTTGTGGAGGTTACATCCTTGTGGGAAAAACAGAAAATAATCAAAATAAGCAAGCCAATACATAGCATATTAGCTGGTGATAAATGCTATGGAAACAAAGCAGGAGAAGTGATGGAGAAGTGTCAGAGGCGGTTTGCAGTCAGAGTGGTCAGGAGAGGCCTCCCTGTCAGTAGAGACCTGAAGATGGTGAGGAAACACATCATGTGGATCAGAGGGAAGAGAATTCCAGGCAGAGGGAACAGGAATTGTAAAGCCTCTGCAGTGGGGGCTTGACTTGGGCAGCAAGGAGGCCAGTGTGGCTGAAATGGAGTGACTGAGAAGGTAGTGGAGGACACGTGGTAAAAGAGGAAGCAGCGGTGGCAGGGTTGGTTTGCTGACGGACTGGGTAAGGGCTGTGTGGCAGGCAGCTCTGAGATGGCCCTCAATGATCCCTGTGTCCTGGTATTCACATCCAGTGCAATCCCTGCCCCTGGAGTGTAGGTTGGGCTTAGGGACTCACTTCTAGAGACTAGATCATGGCAGAAGTGATGATATGTCACTTCCAAGATCAGGTTTGAAAAGACTGTGGCATCTGCCTTGGCTACTCTCACTTCTGATCACTCATCTAGGAGAAGCTGGCCATCATCAAGCTTACAACTTATCACTCATCTAGGAGAACACTCAGGCAGCATTTGGAGACGTCCAAGTGGTGAGAAACAGAAGTTTCTGGCCGGCAGACAGCAGGGAGCTGGGACCTCCCATGTGAGTGAGCTTAGAAATGGATCCTCCGCCAGTTGAGCCTTTAGATGAGACTGCAGCCCCAGCTCAACCATATCCTCATGAGGGACCTTGAGCCAGAACTTCCCAAATCAGCCTCTCTGACCCACAGAAATGATGACATATGAATGTTTGTTATTTTAAGGTGAAGTTTGGAGTAATTTGTTACATAGCAATAAATAATTAATACACCCAGTGTGACTGGAATAACTCAACAAATGGAGGCTATTGGCAAACTTGACTGGAGCAAGTTTAATGGGACAGTGGGAAATGAAAGCAAATGTGACTATTGAGTAATGTTGTTTAACACGGAATAAGAGAAGTGGAAGAGTAGCTAGAATCTAAAGGAGGTCAAGAAACTGGTTTGTTTCTTAGGGTGAGATAAATTACTATCTGTATGGTTATATAGGAAATATCTGGCAGAAAGGGGGAAATTGATGATGCAGGAGAGATTAACTAGAGAAAATTCCTTGAGTAGGCATGAGATGTTGGGATCTAGGGCACAAGGGATCTTACTAGGAGCAAAGACCGTTTATCCATAGAAGCAAATGTAGAAGGTATTGGGAGCATACACTGCTAGGTGGGTAGATATGAGTGGAGTTTGTGGACATTACAAACTGCTTCTGTTTTCTCTGTGAAATATAAATATACATAAAGCCAGGTATACAGCGTCTGCTGAGAACATGGTGTTTCAAGTAGAGAAGAGAAAATATAATAACCATCTAGAAGAATGGGGGAGGGAACTAACCAGAGACTAGAGCATGACTGCCAGGCAACTCTGTGAGCCATCTGAGGTTGGTGGCCCTGGATCTGAAGTGAAATCAGCTGGTCATGGGCTTTTCTCCAGCCTGTTAGGCTTGTGGGCACAGACACAGGTAAGCAGGGGTAGGTGTAACCAGGATGGGTCTTTGCCATGAGCAAGGGTGGAGGAGGGAAATGAGAAAATGAACAGTGAAGGGATAGTGAAAAATTGGCAAACCCAAAGGATTTTAGGTGCTCGTGAGATTAAGCTAAGACTTTAAAACAGAAGGAATAGGGGAAAGGAGATAAAAAAGCATAATAAAGAGAAAACATACAATAAGATGGCAGGAATAAGTCAAATCCTATCAAACTTCACAATAAATGCAAATGGGTTAAATTCCATTATTAAGAAAGGAACTTAAGAGATAAAACATTTGAAGCAAAAAAAAAAAAATGAACAGAACCTCAGGGACCTGAGAGACTATAACAAAAGACCTAACATTTATATCATTCAGTTCCCAGAAGGAAAGGAGGAAGAGTGTGGGCTGAAAAATCCTCAAAGAAATAAGAGGTGGAAACTTCCCAAATTTATTGAGAAACATAAGCCTGCAGATTTAAGAAGCTGAGTAAACCTCAAACAGAGGAAAACCAGAGAAATCCACGCCAAGACACATGATAATTAAATTTCTGAAACATAACAGCAAAGAAAAAATTCTTGAAAGCAGCTAGAGGGAAATGGCCCCTTCAGATGAAAGTGAATTCTTCATCAGCACATGGAGGTGAGCAGGAAATGGCATTAGTATTTCTCACATGCGAAAAGAATAGCCACCTCAGAATCCCCCAGTGAAAATACCATTCTCATTCTCATCCTTATTCTCAAATGAAGGAAAACTAAGAGAATTTGTCATCAGCAGACTTACCCTAAAAGAATGGCTAAAGGAATTTTTCTAAACAGAAAATGAGCAGTAAAAGAAGGAATCTTGAAACTTCAGTAAGGAAGGAAGAATGTGGCAAGCAAAAATACCAGCAAATGCAACAGGTTTTCCTTCTCCTCTCGAGATTTCCAAATGATGCTTGATAGTTAAAGCAAAAATTATAGCACTATCTTACCCGGTTATAAATGTGTGAGGAGGAAATATTTAAGACAATTACATTGTATATGAGAAAGAGTAAAGGATGTAAATAAAGGTAAGATTTCCATACTCAAAATGGCAAAACAATGATACAAGTATCCTATGATATTATAAATATACTATATTATGGTAATACCCAGAGCAACTACTAAAAAAGCCATACAAAGAGATACACTCAAACACACTAGAAATACATCAAAATGGAATTCTGAAAAAAAGTTCAATTAACCCAAGAAAGGTAGAAAAAACAAAATGGAAAAATTTTAAACAAACAAAATGGAAGACAAGCCCTAACATATCATTAAATCACATTAAATAATTATATTAAATGTTAATGGTAGTAGTATATCAATCAAAGACAGAGATTGGTAGAATGGATTTTTAAATATGACCCAATTATATGCTGTTTGCAAGAAACTCACCTCAAATATAATGATATAGGCAGTACAAATGTACAGTAATGGAAATAGACGTTTCATGCAAGAACTAACCAAAAGGAAGCAAGAATGACTATATTAATATCAACTAAAGTACACTTCAGAGCAAAGAAAATTACCAAAGACAGAGACTTCATATAATGATAGAAGTCAATCCACAAGGAAGACATAGCAACTCTAAATGTATGCACACCAAACAGAGCTACAATATACATGAGGCAAGATGCAATAGAACTGAAAATGAAATCGACAAATCTACAATTATGGTTGGAGGCTTCAACACTCCTCTTTCAGCAATTCATAGGACTACTAGACAGAACATTAGCCAGGATATCGAAGAATTCAACAACGTCATCAACCAGCAGGATCGTATCTTCATTTGTAGACCATCCAAATCAGAAGCAGCAGAACATACTTTTTTTAAGTTCCTACCAAACATATTCCAAACACATCATATCCTGGACCATAAAACAATCTCAGCAAACTTAAAAGAATTGGAATCAGACAGTGTTTTCTTTGACCATGATGGAATGAAACTAGAAATCAATAACAGAAAGATAAGAGGAAAATCTCTAAATACTTGGAACCTGAACATCATAGTTCCAAGTAATCCATGGGTCAAGAAGAAAGCATCAAGGGAAATTTAAAAATACACTGTAGTAAATAAAAATAAAAATACAACCTATCAAAATTTGTGGGACACAGCTACAGCAGTGATGAGAGGGGACTACAGCACCAAAGGCATGTGACAGAAAAAAGCTCAGATGGATTATCTAAACTCCCTCCTTGTATTAGTTTGTTAGGGCTGCTGTAAAAAGTACCAGAGACTGGGTGGCTTAAATAATAGAAAATTTTTTCCTCATGGTTCTGG
Source organism: Camelus dromedarius (assembly GCF_036321535.1). Lineage (NCBI taxonomy): Eukaryota > Metazoa > Chordata > Mammalia > Artiodactyla > Camelidae > Camelus > Camelus dromedarius. The sequence continues at coordinate 16,631,980 of NC_087443.1, forward strand.
AGGCTAGAAGTTCAAGATCAAGGTGTTAACACATTTGGTTTCTTCTGGAGCCTCTCTCCTTCACTTGCAGATGGCTGCCTTCTTATCATGTCTGTTTGTTTGTGTCTGGGTCCTAATGTCCTGTTCTTATATGGCCACCAGTCATGGGATTAGGATCCCATTCATATGACCTCATTTTACCTTAATTATCTTTTTAAAGGTCTTATCCCCCAATACAGTCACATTCTGAGGTACTCAGGTTTAGGACTTCAACCTGTGAATTTTGGAGGAGCAGAATTCAGCCCAAAGCACTCCTCAAGAACCTTAAAAAAAGAAAAGCAAAATAACTGGAAAGCAAGTAGAATGAAGGAAACAGTAAAGATAAAAACAGAAGTCAATGAAAGTGAAAACAAAAAACAAATGAGAAAATCAATGAAGCAAAGAGTTGGTCCTTGAAAAAGATCAATAAAATTGACAGACCTCTAGCAAGACTGACAAAGGAAAAAGAGAGGTCACAAATTACCGGTATTAGGAATGAAATGGGCTATCACTACAGACCCTGCAGACATCAAAAGGATAAAGGGAATCCTGTGAAAAACCCTACACACGTAAATTTGACAACTCAGGCAAAATGGACAAATTCCTTGAAAAACACAAATTATCAAACTCACCCAAATAAAACAGATCATTTGAATATGCCTATAAATATTAAGAAAAATAAACTTGTACCTTTAAAAACTCCCCCAAAGAAATTTTCAGGCCCCTAAGTTTGCGTTGGAGAATTTTACCAAACATTTAAAGAAAAGTTAACACCAATTTCACACAATCTCTTCCAGAAAATAGAAGAGGCGAGAACTATTCCCAATTCATTTTATGAAGCTAGTATCACCCTGATAGCAAAATTAGGCAAAGATGGTACAAAAAAAAAAAAAAAAAAAAGAGAGAGAGAAAACTATAGACCAATATCCTTCATTAATATAGATGCAAAAATCCTTAACAAAATAAAGGCAAAGAAAATTCAGCAATATAGAAAAAGAATTTTATACAATGACTAAGTGAGGTTTATTCCAGGAATATAAGACAGTGTCAACATATGAAAATTAATCAGTGTAATCCACCATATTAACAGACTGAAGAAGAAAAATCACATGATCATATCATTGACAAAGAAAATGCATTTGATGGAATTTAACACTCATTCCACAAAAAAAAAAAAAAGGCTTTCAGAAAAATAGTAATAGAGAGAAATTTCTCAACTTAATTCAGAATACCTACCAAAAAATCTATAGCTAACATTATACATAATGGTCAAAAACTGAATGCTTTCCCCCTAAGATATCCACTTAGAATGATGATCTCCAGGTCCAACCATACTGCTGCAAATGACATTATTTTATTCTTTATTGTGGCTGCATAGTATTCCACACTAAGTGAAGTAAGCCAGAAAGAGAAAGGAAACTACCATGTGATATCATTTATATGCAGAATATAAAAAAAGACACAAACGAATTTATTTACAAAACAGAAGCAGACTCACAGACATAGAAAACAAATTTATGGTTATCGAGGGGGAAAAGGAGTGGGAAGGGATAAATTGGGAGTTCAAGATTTGCAGATACTAACTACTATATACACAACAGATAAACAACAAATTTATACTACATAGCACAGGGAACTATATTCAATATCTTGTAGTAAATTATAATGAAAATGAAAAAGAATAGGAAAAGGAATATACATATGTGTATGTATGACTGAAACATTATGCTGTACACCAGAAATTGACACATTGTAAACTGACTATACTTCAACTAAAAAAAGGGAAAAAAATCTCTGAAATTAAAAAAATTAAAATGAAATAAAATAAAATCAGTGGGGGGAAAAGCCTGATCCTTAAAAGGAAAACTTAGTATGCTGAGTTTGATCAAAATTTAAAATTTTTGTTTTGCAAAAGACCCTGTTATGAGGATCAAATGCAAGATTCAGAATGGGAGAAAATATTTGTATACCATATATACAACAAGGAACTGGTATCTAGAATATATCATTTTGTGCCATTTGATAGAACATTTTCCTACTTAAAACTCAAAACTCAACAAGTAAAAGAAAATTAGGGGGAGGATATAACTCAGGTGGTAAAATGCATAGCTTAGCATGCACAGGGTCCTGGGTTTAAACCCCAGTATTGCATCCAAAAATAAATAAATAAACCTGATTACCTCCCCCCCAAAAAACAACCTAAATAAATAAAATTGCCTAGAAAATGTAAAGAAAAAAATTTAATAAAACAAGTAAAAGAAAATCAATTAGAAAACGGGCAAAAAACATAAACAGATATTTCACTGGAAATGGTATATAGATGGCAGATAAGCATTTGAAAAGATTGAACATTATAGGCTATTAGGGAAATGCAAATTAAAACCATAATGACATATTATTATCAGAATGGCTGAAATAAAAATAGTGACAACACCAAATGCTGAAGAGAATGTGCAGAAATTGTATTACTCGTAGATTCTAGGGATGTAAAATGGTACAGCAACTCTGAAAAACAGTGTGACAGCTCTTTTAAAAAACGAAAATAAAAACAAAAACAAAAAAACTAAACAGGCAATTACCATACAACCCAACAATTGCACTCCTAAGTATTTATCCCAGAAAAATGAAGACTTACATTAACACAACAACCTGCACACAAACAAAAATTTATAGCAGCTTTATTTGCGATAGCCAAAATCTGGAAAGAATCCAAATGTCCTTCAGTGGCTGAATGGTTAAGCAAACTTTGAGACATCGGGACCACAGAATACCACTCAGTAATAAAAAAGAACAAACAATTGATAGAGGTAACAACCTGGATGAATCTCCAGAGAATTATACTGAATGATAAAAATCAATCCTAAAAAGGTTACATACTCTATGATTTCATTTATATGACTTTCGTGAGGTGATAAAATTGTAGAATTGAAAACAGATTAGTGGTTGCCAGGGGCCAAGGAGGGACAGGATGGAGGAGGGGGAAGTGGGTGTGGCTATAAAGGACAACATGAGGAATCCTCATGGGGATGGAAATGTTCTGTATCTTGATTACATCAATGTCAGTATTCTGGTTGTGATATGGTACTAGTTTTGCAAGATGTTACCATTGGGGGAAAATGAGTAAAGGGTATTATTTCTTACAACTGAATGTGAATCTACAATTATCTCAAAACAAAAATTTTAATTTTAAAAAATAATGATGACATTAGAAGCAGACTTGAGTCCCAGCAATACTGTTTAACTACTAGAGATTAGGCATATTTTATATTTTTGCAGGAGCAAGAAAAGATGATAGATTTGACTAATAAAAATGTAAAACATTTACACAGCTCAAGACTATAAACATCCAAAGGTAAATGACAAAATAGGAGAAATATTCACCATGTACAGAAAAGAACTGTAATACAAATTCAGGGAGCATTCTGTTAAGTAAAACAAGAACAATCTAAAAGAAAAATGAGCAAAGAATTTTGAAGAGACAATTCACAATTCTGGTTTGTGTGATTTTCCTCCAGATTAGATCGATCACACATTTGGGGCAGGAATTCTCCAGAAGTGTTTCTGCACCCTCAGTACATCACACCAGGGTGGACATGGAAGTTTGTTCCATCACTGATTAATCAACATTGATTATTTGGTTAAGCTGATATTGACCGGGTTTCTGAATTGTAAAAAATGTATCACTTTTCCTTTTGTGATAAACAAGTACAGTGATTCCACTTTTCGTGTTCAGACTTTCACCCACAAATTTAGCTTCTGATGATGATTCTTGTCTGAATCAATTATTACAATTGTTGCCAAATGATAATTTTTCTACATTCTATCTACATTTATTAGCTGCCATTCTACTATAAGGACAAGCTTTTCCTTTTCTTCTTATTTAATTTCATCATGCAGTTTTAATTTCAATAGTTATAATTCATTACTGTAATTACTAATCTTGATGTCCCAGTTGGGTCAAGGGGAGCCCCTGTGTCCCTCTGACATGTCCCCATCATGTTTGAGTACTTCCTTACTTCCCGTCACAGCAAGCTTTCCTAAGCTCATTTTAAAATTCCCTGCCCCAGCCCTGAAATCAATCATTTCTCCAAGAGCCTTGGTTCCTGGTTCCTTTTGGTGGAGACAGCATTTAGAAACCAAGATTTGGGCACTGGATATTGTTACTGAGGTGTAACAAATGTTTTGCAACATTTTTAAAGATTCAGGGTATTCCCGATTAGTGAGGCACGGGTGAACAGCACCCTTGTTCTCAGTCAATGGAAGACTAACCGGTACAGCAGTTGGGAAGGGCGTTCGGCCATACCTGTCAAATGGTGCTATGTGTGCACATGGGCGCGGCCATGCAACTTGTAGGGGTCTCTTCAACCCAAACTAGCACGCAAGTACACAAAAGCAACACATTGGAAACAACCACACTGCCCACTGACAAAAAGTTAACTAAGCAAGTTATACTTCTTTCTTCCGTACCAACACTCAGCATACTTTGAAAACAGTGAGCCAGGTTTGTGTAAGTCCATTAATTATTTTTAGAGAAGAAGCAACTTGCAGAATGCCATGGAGTCTGATTTTTTAAATTTAAAATAAGAGATATGCATCTTACCTAGGTGAGTGTGTTTGTGTAGGGAACACTCTGAAAGGGCACACTCCAATCTCCTAGGGAGTGCTACCCCTCTGAGTTATGGGGGGAAGGTGTGGAGGTTAAAAATACTGGAGCAGAAAACTGTAGTTTTTATTTTGTACACTTCTGAACAATTTGAAGGTTTTATATCAGCCACGTGTTTCTTTCACAATTAATAATAATTTTTAAAAAGATTTAGGATAATAGGTGAAGAAGAGACAGTGAGCTCCCCAGCCTACAACACTCACCAGTATTTCTGAATACTAAAGTAGCTTGAAAAATATGTTAATCAGAAGTAGAATCAATCAGCTCTGGAAATGGAAGAAGACTAAAAAGAAGAGAAAATCTTGGCAGTGTCCACTCATACGTGCCCTGGAGCAGAGGAGGGGCCTTGGCCCTGGGTCTTGGCTGTCTTTGAAGGAGTCCTGCAGGCTCTCCCAGCTCACACATTTCAGATGTCACTTCCCCAGCTCTGATCCTGGCTCTCTACCCTCCTTCAGAAGGTAACTGGCTTTTCCAAGATGGCGGAATAGAAGGACACACTTAGCTCACCCTCTCCCACGAGTATACCAAGAGATACATCCATGGACTCACCCATTCACTCAGAACACTGGATGAACTTTGGTGGAACATCACCTACTTCAAAAGACAAGAAGATTCCTCACAAAATCTGAGAGCAGAAGGTAACTGGCTTCCAGGGATCAGTGTGTGGAGAGAGGGAATCTGGTGGCCATGAGGCTTGGGAAAAGAAGCCTTAATCTGGGCTGGGCTGTTCTTCTCTGCCTCCTGATCTTAGAGATAAATGGAGAGCACTGCACATGATTAGAGATAAATATAGAATATCCCACGTGATTAGAGATAGATGGAGAGTACCCTACGTGATCAGAGGTAGATGGAGAGTACCCCACATGATCAGAGGTAGATGGAGATTACCCCACGTGATCAGAGGTAGATGGAGAGTACCCCACATGATCAGAGGTAGATGGAGAGCACCCCACGTGATTAGAGATAGATGGAGAGTACCCCATGTTATTATGAGGACAGATCCTGGAGCCAGACTTTCTGAATTCACACCTTGGCTCACTGCTTACCAACTTGGGCAAGATCCCTCAACCTCTCTGGGCCTTAATTTTGACACACTGTAAATGTTCCCCACGAGGTTTTTGGAAGATCAAATGAGTAAATATGCCAAGTGCTTAGGATAATATCTGGCAGGTACCAAACACTCAAAAATATTATTATCATTCCTGGTGGTTTCAGTGGACACACCCTTGCCTCAAAACGTGATGGGAATGCATCTGGGGTCTCACTGTCATGTGTGATGCTGGCTGATAGTTTGACACAGTGGTGTGCTTTAGCTGCAATGCTTTCAGCTGCAGAAATTCCAAACACAACAGGTTAAACAAATAAGATTTGGTTCTACCTCAATTTATCAGAGGCCTGTGAGCAGACAGCTGCTGGCCTGGGTTCAGCAGCTTAGCATGTCAGGGCCTTGTCTCAGCAAGTGCTTAGCCTCTCTTCCGTGTGTTCCACCTCAGTGTTGCAACATGGCTGCCACAACTCCTGGCATCACACCCACCTGCATGGCAGAAAGAAGGGAAACAGAAAACTGGAAGTACCAGCCACATATGGCTCTTTTATCAAGAAAACAAGCCTTCCCTGAATCCCCCAGCTGACTGCCGGTTGTATCTCATTTACCAGAACTGTGTTATCTGGCCACACTTAGTTCAAGACAGGCTGGGAATAGAGTTAGCTTTCCAGCCTCAATAGTGCAGATCACAAGGGAAAGGAGGTTGGGAACAACCTCACAGAGCCTGTCGCTAGTTTCTTCATCCCATTAAAGAAAAATCTGTGTGACCACGTTTAGTAAATGGGGAAGTTCACAAATGTTTTCTCAGCAAAGGGACCCCCTCCTGCTTTAGGGGTTCATCTAAAGTGAGGCCCACCTATTGTGACACAAGAGGGAATTGTCCAGGTATGGGGTCCAGCTGGGAGTTCACATTTTCTTGGGAACTTAGCAAAGCTGAGAGCCATGCAGACCAGGATCCAGGGCTTCCAAAGCCCCCAGTTCCAGCTTCCAAACCCAGACACCTCTCTGCCAGAAACAGCCACTGCTGTCAGCTCCAGGCCAGTGAGGAAGCCGGGGGTTGCTGGGCCACCCAGCCCTTGGCAACAAGAGCATCTCTGCTCATTTCCTCCCAGACTGTTAACCTGTTTTCCATCTTCTGAGCTCTCGGGAGCACTGGGTGGGCCGGCCAGGGATTAAGGAGCTCCCATGTGTGACAGCCCCAGCCTCCCTTCATGTCTGCGGGGCAGGCCAGGCTGATGGTATCTAGTTCCTGAGACCCTGCAGTGAACTCAGACCTCAGATACTCTCTCTTGATAACAGCTTCACCTTTTCCATCTCTTCTAACAAATACCAACTCCTGCCTGAAACCCCAAACTCCTGGCTGAAAGCTCCTTTGCTGCTTCCCAGAAACAAGCCTGGTCTGAGCTGGCCAGTGGAGAAGGCTGGGCACCCAGGACTCCCCGCATGCCCCGGGTTACCTAATGCCTTCTCCGGGCCCCAGATCTGCATCAGTAAAGCAAAGGAGGCGGATCAGATGCTTCCTGGGCTGCTCTCCTCTGCACACACTCCGCAGGTCCCCCTAGGTCACCCGTCACAGCCAGCCACGGGCCAACTTCAGTAGGAGGGCCACGGCCACGGTCCCAGGCTTCAGAGGAAAGGCAGTTTGTTATTTCTGAGTTTGTGGGAAGTGCCCTTTGTACACATTTGCATCAATGGAGGAAATAATATCTCTCCCCAGAGGCCAGAAAAGAAGGAAAATTCAGTTGGCTGAGACATCCAGCCCTCGGGTCCTGCTCTCACTACCTGCTTTCTTGGCCATTGAGAGGCAGCAAATCCTTCTGGGCCCAGATGAAGAGGAAGGGAAACAGACGCTGCATCAAACAAGAGGTTTTTCCTTAATTTAGTAGCAAGTTTCCACTTGCATAGTGATTTTGGCCCCACGCAGAGCACCCTCCCCACCTGTGGGTGCCCCCCGGGTCCCACTCCCAGGACTATACAAGGTTACTACCGATGTTGTGCTCCTGCTCACACAGCCTGTGAGGGTCTGTTCTCAGTTGCTCCATTTGCCAGATGAAGAAACCGAGGCTTGAGAAGGTCAGCCCCTGCCTGAAACCATGGCAGGAGCCTGGCCCTGAGCCTGGTCTTGCAGCCCAGCATGCTCGGACCCCTGGCTGCGTCCTCAGTTCAGGCCTGTGCCCCTAGGGTCTCCTTCCTGCCCCCAGCACCTTGAGGCTGAGTCAAAGATGTCTGGGGTTAGCCTCTCCTCCCCTCTGTAAAGCTTATCAGCCCTTTTCTTTTTTTTTCCCCAGCTTCTCACAAACCACATGAAACAAGGCTGTAGATGCAACATGAGATTAAAGGCTGAAACTCATCCAGGTCAGGAAATTCCGAAGGCAGTCTCCCAGCTCGGCTCCAGCTCTCTCAGTCACCCCCAGGGTCTCTTATCCATCAGTATGGCAGGAAGTCAGGGGACCGGTACGTGCTGCAGGGGCATCCGCATCCTCCAGAACTTCCTGACGACCAGACGCTCTGATTTCCCAGCCGGCTCCCAGGGACGTTTCCCTCTGCCTCGCTCGGGATTGGTTCCAGCCACCACCCTAGCTGCTGCGTCCTGGTGTTTCACTCTCTAGCTAGACCGTCCTCATCCAGTACAAATATACTGTTATTTCCCCATCTTTAAGATATCCCTCTGTTGGACTCTCTTTGCTCTGACCATTGAGTTGCTAAGTGCCAGTCAGCACTTGACCTTGTAGTCACTCAGTGATTCAGCCCCGCAGCTCCACACTGTCCTGGGCCAGCCACACTCCAGGCTCCCTGCCCTGGCCCCTCCCATCCCTTGGTCCTCTCCTCACCTGTCTCCACACTCCCTCCTCTCCCGGGGCTCTGAACACTCTACAAACTGCTGCCCAGCCCAACTGCCTCCTCAACCTTCCACCTCAAAGTCAGACAGGCACCTAGGGCCTGTGAACCCCGAACTCCGGGTCTTCACACACCTGCCTGCCGTCACCTTCTCTTAGATGCCAGAACTCTTCCCTCACACCCCACCTGTAATCCTGTATCACCTTTACAGTAAACCAGGAACTTACACCTCTGGCCATCTCCCTACCACCTCTAGTACATCATCACCCACCTGGACCCTGTGAAAACGTACATCTGCTCAAAGTCTTAAAGCCTCCCTTTCCCCAAGCTCAGAGTAGAAGCCCAAATGACAAACCTGTCTGCCCTCCCCCCAGCCCCTCATCCCTCTTGTTTTATTCCAGCCACTTGTCTCCTGAGCTCCCACAAATTCATGTCCTGAAATCCAACTCTGCCCCTGGGATCCCCTGGCTCACTCTCTCCCTTCTTCAAGTCTTCTTAAATAACCCCTTCCCTCCCACCTTATTTTAAACTTCACCCCTACCCTGACACTCTCTATTCCCCTTTGTGTTAGTTAGCTACTGCTGAGTGACAAGTTAACCCAAAACTTAGAGTCTTAAGACAAGAACATTTGTACATTTATCTCACAGTCTCTATTTATCAGGAATCTGGATGTGGCTTAGCTGTTCCTCTGGCCCAGGGTCTTTCATAGTTTTGGTCAAGATGTTGGCTAGGCTGTGGTCCTCTCAGGGCTGGATCTGTTTCCGGCTCCCTTACAAGGCCGCAGGCAGAAATCGGCCCCTCTCGGGCTGCCCTCAGTCTCTTGCATGGGGGCCCACACAGCGCTGCTCAAAACATCAAAGTAAGCAAGGGAGAAAGGAAGGGTGTGCCAGTAAGACACACTGACTGTCATTTGTCACCTAGTCTTGGAGGTGACATCCCATCACTCTGCCTTTCCTAGTCATTAAAGGAGGTCCTAGGCTCAGCCCACACTCAAAGAGAGGGGACTGCAGAAGCATGCGAGCACCTGGAGATGTAAACGGCTAAAGCCACTTCTGAAACTGGCTACCACTCTTTTCCTGCTGCTTTTCTCATAACATTTCTTCCCATCTGACCTACTATTCTGTTCATTGTCTGTCTCAAGTGAAACGCAAACTGTGTGAGGCCAGCACTGTTCATGTTGTTGCAGGGCGTGTCTTCACCACCTACATCGTCACAGCACACAGCAGGCACTGCATAGATGCTTGTTGTGTGGTGCCGATGAACTCCAGGAGGTTCTTGGCCATGCAGGATGAGTAACAGCCACCCACCCTCAGCGACTGGACTTTCCTTTTCCTGTGTTACAAAGTGATCCAGTGACAGGCGCTAAAGGCTGATTTCTGCAAGAGTGAAAAAGGCTTGGGTGTGAGACTCCAGTGCTGGAGCCTGGAGTCCTGGTTCCCATGGCCAAGGCCAAGAAATCACAGTCCCCCACACCCTCTCTGAGACTCAGCCTCGCCCTTGTGAAACGACACTCGGTCCCAGAGCCTGAAATCACAGTCCCAAGGGCTCTATAAGGGAGTGGTGCTAATTTCATTCCTTTAAATATGTGTCTTCAAATATTTTGAAAATCATACTTTGTTAAAAAATGCCCTTGGGGGACAGTTTAGCACTGTCTACCAAGGCTGTAAAGGCACATACTTCTTGACCCTGCAAGTCCAGAGCCTGGAATTATTGACTTTTCACTATATTCACACATGATTGCAAAGATAGGTGTACAAAGATGTGCGATGCAAATTTATTTATAGTAGCAAAAGAAGAGAAATGGGAAATGCGCTCACGTAGAGGGGCAGGTAATTAAACTGCCGCATATCTACACAGTGGAACAGTACACAGCTATTGGGAAGACCCGGGTAAGCCGCATGTCCTGACGTGGGCGCATTACCATCTCATTTATTTAGTTCATTAACAGCTATTTCTTGAGGATCTACTATGGTCCGGGCATTGTTCTAGGCACCAGGGACACAGAAGCACAGACTTGCTGCCCTCAGAAGCTTACCTTAGAGTGTAAAATGACACACGTGCAAATAAGCATGATAGCAAATACAACCATGCAAATATAACGAGGTTCTAAGGAAAGCAAAGTAGGGCAGGGATAGTGTGGGAGCCTGCTTTAGAAAGCGTGGCCGGGGAAGGCCTGCCGAGGAACAGTATCTGATTAGACATCTGGGCGAAGTGAGGGAGAGATCAGGGGCATCTGGGACTAGCACCTCCCAGATAGAGGGGACGGCCAGTGCAAAGGCCCCACGTACAAACAGGCTTGTTGTATTTAAGGAAGAACATAGCAGGCCGGAGGAGCTCAAGCAGAGTGAGGAGGAGGCTGAGGCTGGGGAAGGGGAGAAGCACCCACTCATTAGAGCAGGCTCTGGACCACTCATCCTGCAGGCTGCAGACTCGGGGTCAGGCAAACTGGTGCGGCGGCTGAGATACCTGCCCCAGCAGGGTTGGGGCCTCAGCTCCCTCCTCCATGTGATGGGCCTTGTTTGTTTCCAGCATCACTCTGGGGCTATGGGGAGGACAGATTAGAAGGGGATGAGGGCAAAGGTGGGCGTTCCAGAGGAGGCCACTGCAACAGCCCAGAGAGGACGGCAGCTTAGACCAAGGTGGCTGTGACCAACGCAGGTGGTTGAGATTCTGAACATGTTCTGGAGAACCAGCAGAATATGCTACTGGATCAGATATGAGGTATGGAAGAAGGAAGGGAGTCATACGAAAAATCTTTGCTCTTTGTCCGGAGAAACTGACTGAATATGGTACCATTTACTAAGATGGGCAGAACAGAGAGAAAAGCAAGATTTGAGGGTGGGAGGAGTGGAAATCAAAAGTTTGTTTTGAATGCGTTAAACCTGAGATGTCTGTCGAGGGCCACACAGAGAGAGAGCGCAGAGGACAGGCAGCCCAGTAAGTGGACTTCAGGTGGCAGGAGAGGCTGAGAGAGCAGCTGGGGCTTGGGAGGGGGCGGGGGGGGCGGGTGTTGGAGGGGGTGGGCTGGGTTTAAAGCTGGTCCTGGATGAGGTCACTGAGAAGGGAGTGTGGGGTAAGCTGAGGGCCCAGGATGGGGACCCTCTGTGAACACTTCCATGTTTAGAAATGGAGACAGAAAGGCAGGTGGATGAGAAGAGGAGGAGGTGTGTCTGGGAAGCCAAGAGAGGAGATGGGGGGCAGGCAGATGGGCCCGCCCAGCACTACCGGGGCTGAGTGGATGTGGATGCAGAGGGTCACTGTGGGCCCAGCGGGGTGGAGACCTGCAGCCTTCAGGCTTAGACAAGGCCAGAGTCAGGGGAGGGGGGAACCCGAGGCACCACAGGGACCACAGGGGCCAGGAGAGGAGGCAGTTATGGAGGTAGCATCTGTCAAGGGAGCCGAGAAATGAGAGAGAGGCATGAGTTCTTGGGGTTTGGGTTTTGGCATTTCGGCGTGATTGTATTCTGAAGGGAACGATCCAGGAAGCATAAGAGGGGGTCTCAAGCTGCAGCAAGAGGATGTGCAGGGTGGACGGGGCAGTCTCATGAGCTGTGGCTGAATGTGTGGTGCAGACAGAGTGGACAGGTAACCAGCAGAAAGGCTGTTTCCTTCAAAGAGAGAGGGAGGCTCCAGAGGTGGGTGTGAAGGCTGGGGTGCCCCAGAAACCAGTGAGCAAATGAGCAGGGCGGGCTGAGATCGGAGGTGCCCTGAATGCAGGCAGCCTCGCTGAGCCTCCTCCAGCCTGGTGCAGGCTCAGGGAGGCAGCTGACCGGGCCCACCCAGGGATGGGTTTTGCCAGGTGAATAGGAGTGTATACCATGGGGCAGTGTAGGGGGAAGAGGGAGGGAGATGTCCGTGGCATGTCCTTGTCCTGCTCTGTACCAGGAGCTCTGCAGGTTTGCCGCACCCCCACCCTGGGGCCGGCTCCACTTTGAGCCCATTTTGTGCTGAGGACATGAAGTCTGCAGCTGATGGAGGGCTCAGGAAGTGGGCAAATTCTCTGTGAGGGGACACAAGGATTTGTGGCAGGGAGAAGAAGGTGGAGACCGGACCAGGGGTGGAATATGCTCCAAGGAGTCCAGGACCCCCACCTTCTGAGAAGCTCGGTGAATGAATGACCTTAGAGATTGCTGAAGTCCCTTCCAAGTCTCAAATCCAATGGTTATGATCCAGAAAAGGACATTCAGAGGGAACTCCAACTGGATGCAGGAAAGCAGCCCCCCTCTCTCTGGCCCCTCTGGGGTCCTTGCAGCAGCCCTGCCCAGCACATGGGCACAGCCCAAACCACCCCATCTCAAAGACCCTGAGGTCCAGGTCCTCCTCGGCCCTAATTTGCAGCCACATGTCAGTCCTCATTCTGAGAAAGACCAGGAGGCCAGAGAGGCCTCAGGTCCTAGGGCCCACGGTGCTGACCAAGCCCCGTGTGTGCCCAGCACTACTAGGCCTCATGGGAAAAGCTGGAGAAGGATGAAAGGGCATCCCTGCGCCCCGGCACCCAGCGCCCCCAGGCTTGGGCCTTCTGATGCATGTTGCTGGACGCTGGGTGTGGCCTGGGCGCCAGGTGAGGAAGGAGGCCTCAGGTGGCCAGTGAACACTGTCCCATGCCAGGCCGTAGAAGAGCAGGGTGTGGGCCTGGATCCTCGTGTGTGAACAGCTGTCCCTGCTCACCGGCCGGCTCCTCCCTCGTGTTGGGGTCCAAGAAACCAGGGCGTTATGCCACCAGCACAAGTGTCACGGGTGTGAAGGTGAGCTTGACGAGCGTGCAGACCCCATTCCACCCAAATATCCTGCCTGGGAGGAGCTGACGCCCCGGGGTCCCCGCCGGGGCAGGTGGGCTCCAGGAGCCCCTACGGGGGAGAAGGCGGCCTGGGCACAGGTCGCACGTCCCACCCACATGCCCTGGATCAGAGCATCGGCCCTGGCAGCATTATCTCATGCTGGCTGTGCTGTTACTAAAGGAATCACAGCTTGCCAGACGAAGCAATAAGATTTGTAAAACGCCCTAGGCATGACAGATCCTCCCCTTGAATGGGTCATTTGTTGAAGGAGTTTCCGCTGATGACTCATTCTGTCCTTTGGAGAGTCCTGGCATCATGGATGGCGGAAGCTGAGGAACCTTGAGAGAGGGTCACGGCTCGTCTTTGGGCTGATGGGCCCATGGGCCAAAGGGGAACACGTGTGTGCCCTGTGCAGTATGGACTCAGACTCAATTCAGCTGCAGTAGGGAGGCATTTTTGGACTCTGTCCCTAATTCCTGATGGTGAAACATATTGAGGACCTGTCCCCTTTGACCCAGACTCCCTTGTGTGACCTCCGGACCATGATGTGTCAGGCTGCATTTTCTAAAAATGACCACAGCAATATTTCTGCCCTATATGCTCTTCTAGAATCTCGCCACCACCCCCATTAAGCGATGGATTCTATTTCCCCTCTCCTTGAAATTGGGCAGGCCTTCATGGCTGCCAGGATGGAGAGAACATGGCAGAGGACACAGGGTGACTTGTGAGGCCAGGTCACAGAAGGTGCTACAACTTCGACCGCCATGTTGTAAGGAAGCCCAGATCTTACGAGGTGGCATGTTTATGTCCTGGCTGACAGTTCCAATGAAGGCAGAAGGTCTGGGCTGACAGCCAGCTCCAGAGACGGTCACGTGAGGGAGCCCTCGGGTGTTTCCAGCCCTGCCTGCAAGCCACCCTAAGCTAAGTCGACCGGAGCAGGGACAAGCTTCCCCATCTGAGCACTGTCCAAACTGCAGACTCACAAGCAAAAGGAATAAAGGGGATGAAGGTTGGGGAGGGATAAATTAGGGGTTGGGGATTAACAGACACACATTACTATATATTAAAATAGAAAAGCAACAAAGACCTACTGTATAGCACAGGAAACTATATTCAATTTCTTGTAATAACCTATAATGCAAAAGAATCTGAAAAAAAAATATATGTATATATGTATACATATAACTGAATCACTTTGCCATACACCTGAAACTAATATTATAAATCAAGTACACTTCAATAAAAAAAAATGTTTAATAAAAATTGTTTAATTAATTTAAAAAAATTTTTTTGAAGAAATAATGGAATACTTTGTTACTCGGCCACAGACGATGGACGAGGGACCCTAGGTGACCCCTCTGTCCTCCCTGGGATTTGTCTGCTCAGGGATGCAGCGCTCACTCACTCTGTGAATGACTGACTGAGGACATGGTTGGACACAGGGCTCCTCGTCCTGAGGGAGCTCCAATTGGTTTGGGTCTGAGAGAGCCACTCAAGGGGGTCGGCCATGTGTGGGAGGGGAGGTGCCTTATGCCTGGAAGCCCTGCCTGGAGGGGTTCCTATTTAATGAGAAATGTTTTCATGGTAGCAAAATGTTAGGTATTAGCCTTCAGAATTAGGTATATGGTCATTTTCCCAAAGTTGTGAGGTCTCTAAATCTTTCCTGCGAACCTACAGCCAGCTGAGTTCTGGCCTGCAGAGAAATTGCCTTTTTTAAGCCTCCACTGAAAGGCAGCACTAATGGGGCTGCCGTGAGAGCCAAAACTGGCACTGAGAAGGGCGGGTCAACGGGGCATCAAACAAACAACACGTGGAAATTCTCTGGAATAAGTTTCACCAAGGGGGGAATCTGTGCTTTTGTTCAAAATACATATTAAGTGATTACGCCTACACCAGTAGCGCCCATGAGGTCTTTCCATTAGAATGACACTGCCCTGTTATTATGTAAGAGGACAAAGACACACTCAGTAGCCCGTTTCCTCCACCTCTGGCTGGATGGAGGCGCCATGGTTGGGTCATCATGGGGTTCCTGATCAAGGTCACTGCCAACAAAGGGGACAGAAAACGTCACCTAGACAGCAGGCAATGTGGGCTCTGGCTCCTTCGTCCACTCTGTGCCTCTAACAGCCCACACATCCAGCAATTCTCTGACCTCGATCCCAGCAACCTAGGAACCAACATCCCCAAAGGGCCATCACCCCAGAAAGCCCCGGGCAGCCTTCCCCAACAGCATCTCCTCCTAACCTCTGAGTGTTAATAAATACATTCCAATTTGCAGATCCATAAAACAAAACAAACTAAAAAAGTGAAAGCACACAAAAAAATCTGAAACACCAACACCTCCCCAAATTAAATAAAGACAAACTAAATGAAGAGTGCTCTAAGTTCATGACCACGACCTTCTTTACAGTCGGAATCAGTTTCCCGTGGCTCCCACAGCAAAGTTCCACAGACTGGGAGGCTTACACAACAGACATTTATCATCTCACAGTCCTGGAGGCTGGAAGTCCAAAATCAAGGTCAGCTCCTCCGAGGGCCGTGACGGAAGGTTCTGTTCGAGGCCTCTCTCCTCAGCTCCTGTCACTTCATGTCATCTTCCCTCTGTGCATGTCTCTGTCCAAATTTCCCCTTTTTATAAGGACACCAGGCCTATGTGATTAGGGCCCACCCCAAAGACCTCATTTTAACTTGATTACATCTGTAAAGACCCCATCTCCAAATAAACTCACATTCTGAGGCACTAGGGGTTCAGATGCCAACAAATGGGTTTGGGGGAACATAATTCAACACATAATACAATGAAAAGGATACTATTTGGGTTTATGTTTACCTCCTTAGTAAGATTCAGGATGACTCTATGGTAGCCCAGACCAGCATCATGGGAGACTCTGGAGCAGGCACAGGGCAATGCCCTGGGGCCAGGAGGCCTGCTTTGCTCTGTGGCCTTGTCCAGTCTCTCTGAGGCCTCAGTTTCTCCATTTGTATCATGAGGCTTAGATTGAGTGGTCCCTTTGGGCCTTTCTATCCCTGAGATTGCTCAAGGTCACTTGTCCCTGGCTTTAGGTCACATCAGGCATAGAGGTCCGCCCTGGGTCTGCCCCGTGTGGGTGTGAGCAGCAGTGTGGTGGTCACATGGACACTTTGCCGGGCTGCTCAGGGTGAGTGGGGCCCAGAAAGTAGACATCAATAGGCCTCCCTGGGAAGGGCCAGGTTCTTGTGTCCAAAAACAGGGAATCGGGGCTGGGGGGATGGTATAGCTCAGTGGTACAGCAGGTGCCTATCAAGCACGAGGTCCTGGGTTCAATCCCCAGTGCCTCCACTAAAAATAAGTAAATAAATAAAAACCCAATTACCTTCTCCCCAAAACAAAATTAAAATTTAAAATGTGAAGTTATTTTAAAAAAAAAAGAGAACAGGGAGACAACCCTTCCCCAAAAGTTTCATCACTGCCAGCCCTGCAGGAATTTTCCTTGGGGGCTGTATGGTCAGAGCCCAGTAGAAGCAGAGGGCACACCAGAAGGGCAATGACTAGAGTTTAACCTAAGAGCAGAGGGCTGGGCAGGACATGGTAAGAGGCTGGTACAGTGGAGAACTGGTACCCCCTCCCCCTGGCAGCAGCCGGAACTCCAGGCCTGGTAGAGAGCTTGGGAGAGGGACAGTGGGGGCTTCGCAGGGAGGGACGGGGGGATAAACACCTTGTCTTCCTCGCGTTGGTCTCCTCCAGGGCCTCCATATCAAGAGGCAGATAACAAGGTAGTCCTCTGTCCCCCAGGAGCAGATCCAAGAAGGGTGGAGAGCAGGGAGCCAGCCAGGGGCAGATGCCTCCACAGGAGGCCGGAGCCTGGCTGGCCCTGACACTGGCCTGCCCACCCCACTGTCCACCCCCGCCCATGTGAGGCTTGTGCGCAGCAGGGCAGAACTGAGCAAGCACGGCCCTCACCATGGAGGCATGAGGATAACTCACCACTCACCTGGCACAGCAGGAAGGCCAGACGTGCAGCTGTGATGAGGCCCATTTGCTTCCATGCACGAGCCCAGACTTGAAGCTCCCTGCAGAGAAACACCCTTGGGGCTGGCCAGCAAAGGCTTGAACTTAGCATCTCTTTGACTGAAACAGCGGATCGTAAGTTTGAGATGGTGGGAATAAATAGCTGTACAGCCATGTTTCACCCTAAACCAAGAGTCTGGAGCAGTAATTGTTCACCAAGATAGATGTGCGATTGATTATGGTCAGGAGGTTCTCCCAAGCCCAGCTCCCAGCACAGGAGTCGTGGGGCCCACTGCTCTGGTCTCCAGCAGCACCTGGCCCAGCCTGCCCCACCCTCTTCTCCCCTGGCCGCCTCCTGTACCCCGGAGGGGTAGGGCACAGGGGTGAGATGGCCCTCTGGCCCAAGCCTCCAGAAACCCATCAGCCACATGCCTGGAGCTCACCAGGGAGTATAGGAAGGGGAAGAAAGGAGAGTAAGTGGCTCAGATGGGCTCCCTGCTCCAAGCAGCTTCCAGGGCAGCCTGTGTGCCCCCCTCAGCTCCCCTCCCCAGCCTCATGGGCAGACACAGCCAGTGGCCCCATTTCTCATCCTTATCGATTATGCCTGCAGCAGCCTGCAGCACAGAATGTAAATCATCGTCCCAGGGGTATTTAACCCAGGGAGGGTTAGTTGAAGGTGGCATCCCTTATAAGTCCTGCATCTGATGTTTTTATATTAATTCCTATAGTGGCCAGATTAATTTTTATTCCACTGACTGTTATCTCTTCTTCATTGACTAGGAGACATTTCTGAGCAGTGCATATCGCGTTGGGTATCAGTCATTTAGTGGGGTGCTTCCTTTGGTTGCAAGGTTTTTCATTAATGAAAAAGGAATGAAAATTTCTTTGCTCCAAAGACTCAGTCTTTGAAAATCACAACGCACAGGACAGCCAGAGTGACTGCCGCCACTGCCATCGCCAGCTATGTGCACTGTCTGGAGGGGCCTGTGAGCCCCCAGTTGTGGTCACAGGATCCCCTGGCCTCCCCTCTTCCCTTAGCTTCCCCAGGTCTCCCTTGGCCATAAACAATTCCTGAGTCAGCCTTTACCAAGTGACCATGACTTGGCAGAGACCAGGCACCCTAGGGCTGAGCACACAGTCCCCAGGATGATGGCAATAGCCATCTTGCTCAGCAGACGAGGGAAATGCGTCTGCTATAGACACCCTGAGCTCAGTACCATGCAAGGGTTGAGTCACAGATTGCAGTTGAATCCAGCCCAATCACAGAATTGACCACCCCTTTACCTCCACCCCAGTGGACTCCAAGTCATCTATGTCTCCCATGAGGGACCCAGCTGAAGGAATAGGTGTTAGGAAGAGACAGCTGTCTGCAGACACAGGTGGGTCCCCGCAGAGGTGCATGACAGGCATGTTCTGGCTAGGCTCCCAGCAAAGCCAGGACTGTGGGCATAAGCCAGTGGTGGTTGGAGGCTGGGAACAAGGGGGAGATGCAGAGGAGGAGGGGGACAGGGTGGGCTGGTAGGAGGGTGAAGTGGGCGCTTTCCACCTTGAAACTCTTACCCACGTCGCTCTCATCCCACGAAGCTCTGGGTAGTCAGTCCCTCAGTTTAGGCCCCAGACCAGTGGCACCAGCAGCCCCTGGGAATTGGTTCTGAGTGCAGTTTGTCGCCCCACCCCACACCCAAAGTCAGAGCCGGGCAGGCAGGCTCACATTGGCTTGCACCTTGGGGACATTGCCTGTAAAATGAGATGCTGCTCTGACCCAGGCAGGGGCTATGAACTTGAATGAGTTAGAAGCTCCAGTCCAAGGCTACCCATAGGTAGATTCTCACTTGTACCCACCCAGGGCCTGCCTCCTTTTCTAGGAGATACGATTCAGGCCGCAAAGATTTGCTTCCCAAAGCAACCTCCCTCGGCCTCTCTTCTAGGGGTCAGACATGCATAATTAAACCCCAAACCTTTAGGATTTTGAGAATGCTGATAAATTCCAGATGCAAATGATAATTTACAAATGGTCATTTGTAGCCAGTCAAACCCCCTCCCAGCCTGGGTATCCACTTGGGCAATAAAGTAGGTCATTCCTTCCTGCCCCTATCCAGGCAAGGTCACGAGAGCCCCCAAGGACGATGCGTAGTTTATGGGCTGCTTTCAGTTTGTGGGCAGCTGCTTCCAAGACAACTGTGAAAAGACGAAAAAAAAGGTAGTTGTGAATGATGTTAAGAAATCATCGGTATCCAAGTGTCTGGAACCAGCAGGGAAATAATTATGAGGCAAGAGGGAAGCTTTAGAAGATCACAGGTGTTTCATCCAAACGTTTATTACGCATCTATGAGGGGAAATTCTAATGAGTTTGTTGGCAAATCTCAGGGCTGAGGAAGTGAGTTAGAGTCTGGGGTGGGTGGGGGGAGTGCACCCAGGTCCCTGCTCAGTTCTGGCCTCTTAGCATCCACCTCCTCATTTATTCACTGCCTGACACAGCCCCAGATAAAACGAGCAGGACCTGGAGTGGAGTCTGGGGCAAGGTGAGAGTCTGAGAAAGGCCCCTGAGGGCCAGGGGGTGGGAGACAGAGGGGCAGGCTGGGAAGGCAGAAAATCCACAGAAATGGAGAAACCGTGGTTGAGTTTCTCAGTTACAGCAGCTAGAGCAGTTGAAAATGTGGTTCCAGGTGTCCTCAGAAGTCACCTAAGGGAAACAAGAGGACCCTCCCTGCAATCGATGTGGAATCCTGGCATATTGATTGATTAGAACATTTCTCCTGCCCCAGAAGATGTCCTGTCTGGAGAACAGCACAGACACAACTGTCTCTTCTCTCCTGCCCCCACCAGACCCCCACCCCCAGCACTCATCTCACACCTGTGCTGGGAGAGGGCCTGCCTGCGCACTTGGAGCCCGCATCACCACCAAGTTCACATGGGCGTCATCTCAGTTCCATCTGTGTGTTTTCTGTGAGCCAGTTCCTGGGTCTCAGTGGGGGCCCTTCCAGGTCCCATGTGTCCCTGGCCCACCCACACCCACTATGCTGGAAAGACAAGCCCAAGGTCAGCCCACCTTGGCCAGCGGACCTCCCCACATGGCCCAGAGCCACAGCGCAGACAACATGGGGAGTAGTTCTTCCATGCTGGCCTCATTCGGGGATGGGTTGCAATTCGAAGAGGGCATTCACTCTTTCACAACGCAGCTCCTGTCTTGGGGGCAGGGCAAGGGCTGAGAGCAGCGCAGCACACACAGGGTAGTGAAACCTGTCACAGGTGTGGCTGCTTGGTGTCCAAGCCAGAGCCAGGCCGAGGGCACCCTGAGATCATGTGGCAGAGCCCAGGATGGGCAGGTGGGAGCTTGTCTCTAAGCCGGAAGGAAGAAGCATCCAGACATGATCATATCTGACCTTCTCCCTGTGTCTCCTCTCTCTGGCATAGGGCCCGCGGTGAGCTCAGCTCCTTTGCACTCCTGGGCTTCAGTGTGGGGAACTTTGTAATGTTTCCAATCCACAGAAAATTGCCAAACTCTGGAGGCCTGAGGGGGTCCCACGTCCTCCACACAGAGCCCTTCTCATCCCTGAGGACCAGCCATCAGTCTTCTCTGGGTGGAGGGGATTGGGAAGAGGAGGGGGGGCACTGCTCTGAGCAAGGAGGCTGCATCTAAGCTTCTAAATCAGCTTCCTGAGAGACCCTGCCATCCCCCACCCCCACTGCCTAGAGCATTGAGGTCTTAGGAACCTTCCAGAACATTCCTCAGCTGAGCAATCCCAGCCCAGGGCCAATCTCCGGAGAACCTAGAGAAAGAGAAGCTCTCCTCACAGAGGATCCTTGTAATCTTTCTGTTAAAGGGCCGGAGAGGAGAGAAGGATCCTGTGCTTTTAAGAGAAAGTCTCTCAACAAAGCACTTCCTGATGCTCGTCTGACACTAAAAACCTATTAAAGTCATAAACCTCTTCTGCAGAACGTGTCTCAAAAATGTATTTACCTAAAGGGCATCTGTGTTTGGTCTCAAACTCAACCGCTCCAAATGTCGGGCCCCAGATGATTTATTTGGGGCGCCTCGTTCCCTCCCTGCAAGTTGTTTGTGCCTTTGCCCACGTGTCCTCTCGGCCACAAGGGCCATTTCTCATAGCAGGTCACCTGACCAGCACTCTAAACCCCCACTAGTCCCCACACAGAGGGCTGGGAGATAACTCCAGCTCAGCCAGACCAGGAGGCACACTGGCCCCCCTTGGGAGTGCCTAGATGGAGCATTTGAGCACGGGCTGGGAAGGGAGGTACCATGGAGCCAAGACTTCTGAGTGATGAAGAGTCGTTGAACAACAGAAGGGTCCAGGAGGAGGCAGGAAGAGCTTTCCAGGCAGAAGGAACAGCCGCTGGAGGTCAGCAACCCAGAGAGCACCTGGGGAGTCTGGGGCCATTGGAGGTCAGGTGGCTTGGGAGCAGAGGGCGAGGGCTCTGGAGGGGGGCCAGGTGCTGAGCTCCCCGCACTAGCGAGCAGGCCCTTGGGTCTTAGGCTGCTGCACGGCGTCCCCTGGCAGCCCTTCATCACCACATCTTAATATGCACGAACTCATCAGCCCTTTTCCAAAGAGGCCCCAGAGAGCAGGGCCCTGCAGCCTTCACCACACCAGCCAGCAGGAGGCAGGGGTTTCAGGAGGCGTGGGCAGGCTTGGGGCTAGGCCCAGAGGGAAACAGAAGATGCCCCATAGCAAGAGCGCATGCCCAGAGTGAAACCCAGCCACGCCGCCATTCTCCACTCTCTTCAGGGGCGCTATGGCATCTTCAAACCAGCAGGAAACCTAGTGGAAGCTGCTGGATCAGAGAGCCCACTGGGGAGGGCGACCCAGCAGGCTCTGGTTTCTCTGCTCTCATTCCAGTAGGGGTGGGGTGGGGTTTGGGCGAGAAGCCTGCCCAGCCCCCGGGAGCCCCAGGGAGAGGCTGGGGAGGTGTTTCTTAGAGCTTCAGTGCCCAGTAAATACACCAGCCACTTATGACTACTTAATTTTACATTACTATAAATTCAGTAAAATTAAAAATTTAGTTCCTCGGTCACACTAGCCACATTTCAAGTGCTCAAGAGCCATACTTGGCTAGTGGCCATCACATCGGAGAGTGTGGAATGGGAAGTTACTACCATTGCAGAAAGTTCCACTGGACAGCACTGTTCTAGGGGATGAAGGCCAGGCTGGCAAACTTCTCAGCAAGCAGGGAGGGGCCCCATCTGGCCTGTATAAGCGGCCTGCAGCAAGGCTGGGAGCCCCAGCTAGACCTAGGCTCAGGTAGTGACCTTAGGGAGATGCTGGAGAGGAAGCAATGAGGGCACCCTTGATCTTCTTGAGATCAGGAGCCCCCCTACCCCTGGGGGCTTGAAATAGCTGAGTAAGGTCTTCTGGGGCATTTGCAGGGTCGGGGGCGGGGAAATGGGGAGAGGGAGACAAGTAAGTGCCCTATTGCTCTTGTCTGTCTGCAAACACTGGGGGCTGGGGGAGCCTCCCAGGCTACGCCCTCAAACTCTGTGCCTTCCCACAGGGGGTTGCTGGCCCCCTTCTCCCAGACCCCTCCAGTTCACAGCACACCGCCTCAGC
Source organism: Camelus dromedarius (assembly GCF_036321535.1). NCBI lineage: Eukaryota > Metazoa > Chordata > Mammalia > Artiodactyla > Camelidae > Camelus > Camelus dromedarius. The sequence goes on from NC_087443.1 coordinate 16,654,874, forward strand.
ACCCGCAGGCCTGAGATGGATGTAGAAGTTGCATGCTGTGCCTGGAGCTGCAGCCCAACCCATCCTGGGCAAGGAGACTTTGGAAGCCATTACAGGGCATTAAGTCAATGAACTTCCTACTTGTCAGCATGCTGAGAGCACAGCAGGTTTTTTCATCTCCAAAAGACTGCCCAGGCCAGAGTGCTCACTTTGCAGATTCTGCCGGCTATAACCCTCTCAGCGATCAGAGTAGCAGCTTCCAGAGGGGTGAGGATGTCCAGGAGATGCTCTCATGGGGAGACAAAAGACAGCCCCTCCTCTCTGCAGGGGCCTCATTCCAAGTGTAGGAAACTCCAGGGCCCGTCCTGTCCCCTCCCTGCTCCCTGTGGGCAGCACTGACCCCACAGCTCCGTCTTCTTTGCCCAAAGTCAGTTTCCCTGGGCATCCATCCCTGACAGGGCCCTGCCCTGGGTCCCTCCCCATCTGGGGTCACTTTCCAAGGCAGTGCATATGTGCCTCCTGTGTTGGTGACTGTGAGAAACACCACAAAGGTAAGGTCTTCGTTGAGTTCACTGTAATGTCTCCCTCGCTGAAAATTGTGCCTGGAATACAGTAAGCACCCAGCAAATGTTTGTTAAATAAACGAGGTTTTGCAAGAGGAAGGGTGAATGGGAATGTGCAGCTCGGATGACAGATAGAGCGAAATATGAGTTTTAGCAAAAACAAGTCTCCACTTTATGCTAGTTGATCGTTTTAGGGTCCATGGCTGGAAAGGGATGTTTGGGGCCCCTTCCTGTGGACACTCATTAAGCATCCTTCCCCAAAGCGGGGCTTCCAGCTCACACCTCCCTGATTTTGTGATTCAGCCCTCCCACAGCACATGCTACCTGCCACCAGTTTTGTTTTGTTCTGTTTTTTCACTGTGGGCCATAGACCGAATAGAGAAGCATCATCCATCTTCCCTGAAGGTTTCGCCGTTTCAGCTTGAAACCGGAGAAGTCGTAAATAGGTTTTGCGATGGCAAAGGTAAGCTTAATTTTTCACCCACCTCTAGCTAATAACCAATGGGGAGGTCCATCTTGGCTTCCACAAGCAAAAAGGAAAAGAAAAGGCTGCCTAGTGACAGGATAATTTGTCAGAAAGTTATGAGTGAGCACCAGCAGGGCAGTATAGGAAGTGTGTGTTGAATGATATGACACACTGGCTTCTAATTGCTGCTGCCTTTCTGATCAATAATACATGTTTTCAAAAAGCCTTCTGTTTGCATTTACACAATGGACTGTAACTACTGCAAAGGATCCATTAAGACCTATTTTAAAAAGTGCATTCGTAAAAACTTGTCTAAATCTGCATTACAAGGCAGATTATGAAACTGCCTTGGGAGATGTTTTTTCTAAAAAGCATTCAGGCCGTATCAGCTGGACTGGCCAATTCGAGCTCGCTGAGCTCTCCATGGCTTGCTTGGGAGCCAGACTGGGCCTTCTCTTTGGTGTCCTTGATGCAAGAGGTGGGCGCTGCCAAGCCTGAGGCCCCATCAGGTTTCGGTGGCCTCGGGCCAGCGGTACCCTTCGGCTGGGGACTGTGTGGGAGCAAAGCCCCCAATGCCTGGTGGGGCTTGAACATTAATCAACCCACCACTCCCCAGTGTGTAATTACACACTCACATAAGCGCTGCTGCAGCAAAGAGGACTCTGGGGTTCCGGGGCTCTCTCTCCTTCCACTGAGAAAGCTGCAGGTCATGTGATGGGGGGTGGGGGGCAGGTGAGAGACAGGTTAGTAGGCTCTTGCAGGCCAGCCTCACTGGCTGCCATCCCCATACAGGGTGTGACTCCTTACCTATGTAAGTGGGAAGCCAGAGCTGAGGGAAGCAGACAGCTTGGCTTTAGAGACCACCAGCTTTCTGTGCTACCTTAGCAAGTGCCCGCTGACCCCTTTGGCCTCTTGGCCTCAGCCTCTACAGTGGATGACAATCAGTGATAATGATGACAGCTCATACTGACTGCCGAGGACTGACTTGTCCTCGGGCACTTGGGTGGATGGAACTCCACTTTGCTGAAGCCCAGACACACTGGGAACAAGCTGAGGTTACCCAGCCCAGAGACACAGCCGGGATACAAGCCAGAGCCCACCTGCAACCTTCACACCATACCACTAGCCTACCACCCACACAGCTCCTTGGACTTCAGAGGACCCTGAAAGAAGAGCAAGAAAGATGCTCACTTTCTAGGGAGCCAGAAACTCCTGCCAAATGCTTCATTTGAGCTGAGCCTCACATCACTGCCAGGCAGTCACTGTATTACTATTTCCACTTTACAGATGAAGACCCTGAGGCCTCACTGATGCAACTAGCTTGGTTCTTGCACTGAGGGAAAGGACTGGAGAAGAGATTCTTTCAGAGAAGGGAGAAAGGAGGTGGGGAAGAAGGAGAAAGGGAGAGCGGAGGAAGTAAGGGAGGAAAGAGAGGTGGGGCAGGAAATGCAGAGGAGAAAAACGGCTCCACTCAGGTACCAGCTCCTTGTCAGGCCCAAGGGAAGAGCCTCTCACCAGCCAGGCTGAGGCCCTGTCTGCAAACACCAGCTGTGCATATGAGGTACAGAGTTACGTGAAGAGCACCCCTGGGCCACCCCTTGGGAGCCCAGCCTGGCGTATCGTGAGTGTGTTATGGGGATAGCATATTTGACAATGGAGGGGCAGGGAGCCCCACTGTGGGGCCCTGAGAGCCAGCTGGTGGGCATTGGCTGCCCTTGCAGCTGTGCCTGGAGGACGGCAAGCCATGGGGGACAAGGAAGGGCAGGTGACAGACCTGCCTCCACCTCAACACCCCACTGAAGCAGCAGAGTGCAGTGGTAGGTACAATTATTACCCCCATTTACAGAGGGGAGACTGAGGCACTGAGCAGTCAGCTAACAGCATGCAGTCAGCCTCAAAGTCTGTGCCTCCAGCCCCTGCATCACACTGCCTGCAGGAGGGACTGAGACCCCTTCCCAAACCTGCTCTGACCACATCTGGCCCCAGGCAGGGGCCTGAAATGCCTCAATCAGTAGTTCCAGGAATGCTGCCTGGCCTTCCAGTGCCCCAATGACTGAGCTGTGCTTGCTCCTGACTGTTTCCCCTTCCCTGCAAGGCCCCCCAGGGCCAAGGTTTCCTGTCCCTGCACCCAGCCTCACTCCTAACGGCTGGCCTTCTTAGCACCATTGGACCTGCCTGGACCTCCCTAAGTCTCCACAGCTACCTGGGTCCATGGTCGCAGAGCATCCCGTCCCACCTCCTACCCCCAGCAGCAGCTCCACCCAACCTGGGCAAGCCTGCTGGGATCCACGTCTACACTGGCTTTGACCTCCATGCTCCCTTCCTTGTGCTGTGTTTTTGGGCCAGACCCAAGGGGCTCCAGGGAGGCCTCACCTGATCAGAAGCAAGGAACATTGCAGGGATAACATGTGAGCCACCTGCCCACTGAGCTGTGTACCCTGTGCTGGGGGCTAGACCTTACACACACTATTTTGGTCATTCCTCACAGTCATGGGAAGGATGGGGACTATTTCAGCCTCTATTTTACAGAAGACAAAGCAGAGGTTCAGAGAGGTAAAGTGACTGGTACAATGTCACTTTACTAGAAGTGACAAAATTCAAACTCAGGTCTGACTCACTCCAAAGCATCACAATCTTTTGGGGAACTATTTTTTAATGTGGATTTTTATGGAAGTGAGACCCAGGAATCTAACATATTGATAAAAGACGGGAGCACTGATAGCACTGTGATGTGCCCCCACCCCAGCTCCCAGAGAGCTTCTCATTGCCTGTGGGAGCCCACACCCCTCAACAGTGTGGTCAGGGCAAGGCTAAGGCTAGAGCCAAGTCTTCAGCCTGGGCAAGGATGGCTATGATTTATTGAGCAGTTACTGTGTGCCTGGCACTGAGCTCTACCCTCACATATACTCCCTTTTCATCCTCACTCTTACTTCCAAGAAACTGAGACTCAGAGAGGCATGACTAGGGGAAGCCAAGACAGGGAGCAAGAAACTGCTTTAGACTGTCTTGTGTAACTGTCCCGGAGCGCCTAGGACAAAGAGAAGTAAAGAAAGGGGCCTCCCAGGAATCACAGACTGGCACCTTCGGATTCTACCCCAGCTTGGTCTCTGAACTCCACTTGTAAGGCCACATCCATTTCCTCCAGGGTGAGGAAGCTCCTTCCTGCTGCCTGATGTTCTGGATCTTGAGCCAGTGTCTAAGCCCAGGCAGGGCAGAGTCACTCCCCTCCCTGTAGTTCCCAGGCCAGCAAGCCCAGTGCTCTCTGTCCTCTCCTGAATGTCCCCTGATCAGGTCTCTAGGCATGCACGCGGGGAAGGGTATACACCCACATCCATGTATGTGAACACAGGTGCACACACTTACAGGGGTACACATATAAGGGTCCCCAAACCTTTTCCTAAGAAGAGGGCAATGCCCCCACCATAGTGTCAGATGTCCACTCAAGACCCCCAAGGGTGGTGGTGGAGAGAGGGTGGAAGAGCCCAAGGGGACCCAGGCAGGAGCACAATCTCCATTGGGCCCTTGAGGCAATTACACAGCACAACCAGACATCCAGCCTGTCCAGTGTCAGCCAAGGCCTGGCCAGGGTAGTCCCTGGGAGGCACAAGGGTGGGGCTGGCTGGAAGAATGGGCCAGGCCACTCTTCTTCCTTCTGCATCCTCTTGCCATAGGAGCCTGTCTGTAACAAAGAAGTTCCCCTCAGGCTTTCCTTTCCTACTCAGGCCCCTTCCTTGTTCATAGGTCTGAATGTGCAGCCTTGGTAGATATTATTAGCACCAGAGGCAGGGCCTGTCTACACCCAAGGGAGCCCACCCTGGCCAACTCCAGCCCCATAAATCCAAGGGCCTGAAACCCCAAAAGTGTAAGGCAGGCAACACAAGGTCCAATGGCCGCAGGGTGGCTCTCCTGAGCTGGTAGCACTGTGCCCTGGCCTCCCGCCAGCAGGCTGGCTCTGAACATCTCAGCTGGCAGAGCCCCCAGCCAGCCTGTCTTGGCAGCTCCTCCTCCTGCCTGCCAGGGTGACTTCACTTTGACTTCATATCTGCAGAGTGATGTGCACAGCTCTTATTCATCCCTGAGCTCAGCCAGGCAAGAGGGTGGGGCGCTGTGCACAGCAGGAAGAAGAGACACTGAAGTAGGAGCACCCCAGGCCTAGGTGCCCTGGACCCTCCCACCCCAAGAACCCATGGGCTTCTCTGCCTCTGTGCCTAGGTGGCCGCCAGACCTTCAGAGGCAGCTGGGGGCAGGAGGAAAAGAGTGGACTGTTCCCATAGAGGCCTAGAACTCACTCACCTCCAACCTCACCCCAGGACGCCCCATGTTAGTCTTCCCTTTTTAGGACGGGATGTGTTTATGGGCATCATTTCTTAGGGCAAAAATTAAATCTTGGTCTCCAGTTCTTCCCTGTCACTTGCTCTGCTATCCCAGTCAGCCCCACGCCCTAAGAGTTCTTCTGTTTGGTGGGGAAGAGGGGGCACCCCATTCAAGCCTTCAAGACACCAGGGCAAGGTGTCTTTGAAAGATGCGCCCAGAGTCGGTTGCCTGCTCTCATTGGTTAGACCAGTCCTAAGAGAGGGGTTCACAAACTAGCTCTAGGACACCCCTAGGGAGACCGCGGACATTGTAAGCCACATGCCAGGCTGGCCCCTGGAGTGCGCAGAAAGCGCTCCGGCTCTCCTTTCCTCTCCCGGCTCTTCTCCTCCTCTAGCCACCGGCCCCTAGAGAGGCCGCGCTCCCACCGCGCCTGCCTTCTCTGAGAAATGGCGGAGGATGCGCGCCGCGCCTGGAGCTCGGAGGCGAGGTGCCCGCCTAGTCTCCTTGTCCGCTCGGACCCCCAGCCATTCTGCCCAGACCTAGCACCCCCGCGTGGTTTCCCTGCCCTCTCTGGGCAGCGGGGAAGGTCGAAGCGCAGAAACCGTGAGCGGGCTCATAGGCTGAGAAAGAGTGATTGTGCCTGCGGAGATGCGCGGATTGAGGCTGCGGCTGGCAGGCAGGCACCCCGCGTCCCGCACCTCGCTGCTACTGCACCCCACCCGGCCCGCACCCCGCGATCATCACCGGTCTCCTAACCCGCGCCCCGCGGGAGCCGCACTGGCACCGTCGGTGTGGGTACCCCCCGCCCCGCCCTTACCCCTGCACCCCGCCTGCACCCTGGCCCCGCCCGCCCCGCCCCCGCCCCGCCCCCCTCACCGCCCCGCCCCGCCCCTGCCCGCTCCTCGGGCGCAGCCCGCGCGCGCCCCACCTCAGTCCGGCGACCAGAGCCCGGTGCACAGCATCCTAGAGTACCCCTGAGCCCACGCCCCGACGCTCTGCTCCGGCAGTGTCCGCCGAGTCCCCCGCGTCCCAGGCGGGCATGGGGCGGCCCGGCTGAGCGCCGCACCCCGCCACCGAGACCTCCAGTCCAAGTCACCATCCCTCCTGCTGCGGCCCCGGCGATGGCGAAGGTGACGGCCGTCGCCGTGGGGCTGCGGTTGCTGCTGCTGCTGCCGCTGCTCGGAGAAGGTGAGTCCTGCCGGGGACTGGTGCCCGCAGCTGCCGTGGCGAAGTTGGCGCCGCGCGCCGAGCGGCGGAGTGGACGCGTTCGGAAACGCCTTTCTGTTTGCGGCCGGCAGCGGGCTGCGCAGTTGCCGGCTGCCTGGGCTCGGCTGGGAGCGAGGTGGTGTGGCGGGCAGGGCGCCTCGGGCCCCAGGCTGGGCGGGTCTCCAGACAGAGCTGGACGCAGGTCGCAGCGGGACGCGGGCCAGGCGGCCAGGGTCGGTGCCCAGGGCCGGAGTCGCAGCAGTGCGCCCCAGCCTGGTTGCGCCTCTCACCGTAGCCACGTCTTGGAGCGAACCGAACGGATCTTGCCGTTTCGGTGCAAGTAGGGGAGGACGAGTGAGGTAGCTAGAAAGCTGGCGACTTGGGCAGTTCTGTTTCTGCAAAAGATTGCTCTGTCCTGGTTTTCTTTTAGCACTCCACGTCGGTGCATTCCTCCTCCAGCTCCGACGCCCTGACTCGTCGCGGTACGCGGAGAGGATCTGCTCTTTTTTTAAAAGATCGCTTTTCCCTTGCGCGTTTTTGCCGCCCTAGTCCTTAAAAAAGCAAAAACCCTGTGGTTTCTTAAGGATGCTGCCCTCGAGGGCCTGCTCAGGCTGACCCAGCGCAGCCGGCTGAGGGCTCGCCGTGGCTCCCGTCCCTCCGCAGCCTCAGAGTCCCACGCCGCTGCCAGGCGTGGGCACCTGAAGGTGTGGCCTTTGAGACCATTCGATGGCTCTGAGCCAACCTTTACTAAGCGCTTTGGAGCATCTTGGAGTGGGCTAGGGCTGTGTGCCGCCAGGGTCGGTGCTGGGAGGATTAGATGTGGCCTTGCAAAAGCTGGTCACCGCCCCCACCCCCAAACTGTCAGAATGAATGAACTCCAAGGCTGTGAATCTTTGACCCTCCTTGGCCATGAATTTTAGTTCCCCTTGAACTGTCCCTAACTTGATCCCTTTCTGAAGGGCTTATTTATACATCAAGTTTCCCTCCCAGAGAGAAGGAGCCGACCACCCTCCCTGACTCCTCACACAGGGCTTTCTCTCCCTGTGGCCTTTGGGATCGGAGGAGGCCGTAGTCCCCTGCTTCTAGCCTTTGGTCCTGCACAGACTCTGGGTTCACATGCCTGCCCAAGGCTTCGCTTGTGTGACTGGATCCTGGGCTCAAGAGACAGATGCCGAAGCCAGAATGGGTCTCCAATCCATCATAGGGAAGGCAGAGCAGAAACCCTTTCCTTGCACTGGAAAAGAATGGAGGAAAGAGTCTGTTTCCAGCATTGGGACTCTGAGGGTCACAGTGCTGTTAGGGGAAAGGCAGGAGGAGGTTGAAGGCAGGGCAGAAGTAAACACAAACAAGGTGTTCTGAAGACCACTTGTAACTCTGGGTTGCAACTTTGTAGTTGGGGGTTGGGAGGTGTCTTGTGTGCCTGAAGTCAGTATGGTTCCCCTGTGCCTCTCCACAGCCCTAGGCATAGCAAGGGTGCCAAGCAAGGCTGTGGGGGCCTGGACAAGGTTGGGGGGGTGGGGGTGTACTGTGAGGGTGGGCCTGTGACACTTGACAGGAATGCAGGAGAGCTTTTCCTCTCCCCGGACCCATGGAGTTGGGTGGTCAAAAAAAAGGGCTCTCCAATTTAGGGAAAGTGAGTCCCTGCCCTACCCACCCTTCCCTTGGGATGAGTGAGAAACCGCGACTAGAGGCACTAAGAGGGGAGAGGTGGTCCCGCAGTACCCAGGAGGAGGCAGCTAGGCCTCTGGAGAGGCCCGCAGGCACCCCTCACGGAGAAGCAATCCTGGAGCTGGGGAGCCTGCCTTTCAGTGAACGGCCCCAGACGGCCACCGGTGAGCCCCGCCAGGCTGGGAGCAGCTCGGCCTCCGGGCGCCCTCTTGTGGATGCAGCCCTTCAGTGGCTGGGCCTGTTGCCTGGGGGATGGGCTGGGTCTCGAGAGAATGAAAGCCTTCCCCTACTGGACCAGATACCTCCCCAAGACTGGAAGCTCCGTTCTGTGCTGGGGAACTGAGGGAGTAGGGTAAGGAGGCAGCCCAGATGAAGAGGCAGTGGCCTAGACTGGAAATGCAGGGGAGGGAACCGCCCTGCCTCAGGGCAGGCAGAGGTGGACCCAGGGATGCTCAGAGCAAGGTCATGAGACATCAGCAAACCCCAAGTCTTGCCCCCTCCACGCGTACACACCCTCTTTGTGTGGGAGTGCACATGCCTTCAGAAAGAGGTGCCAGCCCAGACACAGACTCCCAGATCAGGGCAGGACTCCTCACTCACAGGCTGGTATCCATGCGTTCACATACACGCACGCACACACACATAGCCTTGAATCCATGCTCACAAGCTCTCACACTCACTCTTGGTCATCACTAACACACACTCTGCCCTTTCTCAAGGATATGTGATCATGAGGCCAGTGGACACACATCCACTCACACAGCACAGCCTGTCCCCTCACACTCCACCCTCACCCAGGGAACCCAGCCCCTCTCTCTGCCACTCACACACTGGAACCCCCGCCTGTATACCCTGGGACACCTGCCCTTCCCCGGTCACACTCAGGAGCACAGCCCATCAACCCTGGCTGTCCTTGAACCAGAGCTGAAGCACTTGCCTCTGAAAGTTGTTCTCAGAAGAGATTCTGGTCTTGTGCTGCTCCAGTGCAGGTAAAGGCATCCTGTTGCATGGATTAGGAGACTGAGTCCCAGCTTCTGGGGTTTCCCCAGAATGTCTCAGGCTGACCCCTCACCCAACGGCATCTCCTTGACCTTCTGCTGTTCCTCACCAGGCATCACTCTCTCATCTTTCTGGCCTGGCTTCTTGGGTTCCATTTTGCTCAGCACCTTTGGCCATGGGGAAAGAAAGGCCTTCCCTCTGCCTGTGCACGCATCCTCTGGGCCTCTCAGTCCCTCTCACCCCCAGGTACTGAAGAAGGGAAGATGGCCATCACTTAGGAGGCCCTCTCCCCAGGCTGTGGTTGGGCCTGGGTGTACCACCTCTGCGTGGACCAGCAGATGCTCGAGCAGCCCTTCAGCCAGGAAGGCTGTTCTGCCGACTTCTTTCTGCCTCTTTTGGCCCCTCCTCTCTTTGACCAGGGACTCGTGGAAGACATGTCTTGCTTCACCAGGCTTACCTGGGCCCAGCCTTCTTTCTCCTCCACCCCAACCCACTAAGCGCGTCTGGCCTCTGGGAGCAGCCCTTGTCCCAGGCTGGCTGCTCTGGGCCCTAGCAGGGCCCAACCCACCCAGGGCCTGAGGGGCTGGGTCAGCTGGTGGGCTCCTAAGGGTGGGGTCTGTAAGCAGAGAGCAAATGGTGAAGTTTATTGACACCATTGCTAAATTGCCTTTATTCTGCAGAATTGCTTTAGGGGTGGCTAAGTAAATCACTGTTTCCTCGGTGGTGTGAAGAAAATGGGATACTGTCACCTAATGGGGAGCTAATGGCCATTTAGCCAGGGGAGGAGAAAACTAATGAAAAATGATGGTATCTGTTAAAATGGAGCCTGGGGTGCCAAGGGGAAGGGAGGGCCAGGAAGCTGCTGCCTCCCCTGAGGCCTTCCCCACTCTGTGACCTCAGCGAGGACTCCTTTCCATGGTCTCCTGGTCTGAACTGGAAGGTCTCCTGGTCTGAACTGGCCGATGCCGGCAGCAGCCAGCCCACAGGGGCCTCAGGGCCTGCCTGTCTTGGGCTGAGCATTACCTGTCTGCTGGCTCCCTGTATCCTCCTGAAATCCTGAGGGAAGTGGCCTTGTTTTCCCATTTCACAGGTAAGGAAACAGAGGCTCTCACAGCCTGTGGACTTGAGCCTCAGTTTAGTGACGTAGGAGAGGACTTAGTGACTCCTCGCCCCTGGTCCCCTCGCTTTCAGCAAACCCCTTCTCTGGGCCAGTGGTGGGGACCAGGGGTTGGGCTGAGGAGGAGTCCTGAGAGGGGAAGGTGGCCCTGAGTTCACTCATCCACCAGTGACTACTCCTCAGGGCCCTGGGGACAGCCTGGCCCAGGTATGGGCAGCAAGTGTGGCTCTGTGCTCTGACACCTGAAACAGGAGCCCCTTGGGGATCTTGGCTGGTTTCTCAGGCAGGACTGGCGCTTTCACTGGTATCTGGGAGTCTTGTGGGTCCAGGAACAGCCAGTAGGTGGGATCCTGCCAATCTGGCCCCAGGGGAGGGGGCGTGTGTGCTGGGGCATGTGTGCTCTGGCGTGACAGGAAGAGGCCTCTGTGCTGGTGCTGTAGGCCAGGCGTGTGGTCCTTGGGTCCACTGTCTGGGGACGCAGAACCTGACAGAAACTACTGTGCTGGGGGGATGGAGCAGGGCTGGGCTTCAGGACACATGGGTACAGCTGTGTCTCCTTGTCCAGGACGGAGCCTTCCCAGGACAAAGCCTTCCTCCCCAGGGCTCCAGGACAGACTGGGAGAAGAAAGTGCCCATTTGGGCACCCAGGGAAAAAGGCAGAGTTGGAGAAGCCCTCCCCCCCCCACCAGTGGCACTTCCTTCCCTCCTGTGGACGTGCCTACATTTCCACTGTGGACCCCCTCCCCCTTCCCGTGGGTGTCAGTCAGGGAGGACACTTCCTTGTGTAGGGGTCAAGCATGTCCTCCTCCTCCTCACCTCGGGGACTGTTTTTCTGAATGAGTGACTTAACAGTTAACAATAGCCGTCATAGTGATCAGCCCACAGACACTCCCCGAGGGACCCCCTGCTGCCAAGGAGCTTCTCCAGGGCTAGGGATGTAGGTGCTGAGACAACGGAAGGTCCCTTTGACCTCAGAGCTGTCCCCCGTAGGGAGAGATGGGCAGTAAAGGAAGCACAAAGTGGTCACTTGTCTTGAATGTGTGTGTGTGATTTCAGACCAGTGCATGGAAGCAGGCAGGCTGAGGGGCCAGGTGGGAGGGGATGGGGGGCAGCCAGGCAGTAACATGACCCTCCTGGCTGTGGGCCACAAGCTATGATGGCAGCTGGGGGTCATCTGTCACCATCCCATTCCTTCCCTCCTTCTCATTTGCCTCCCTTGGGTCTTTGAGGTTCTGTCTTCCATGCTTCATGGGTGGGGGTGCTTCAGTCCCTGGAAGGCTGAGGGGTCAGTATGACTCAGATAGATCAGGCCCAGGATGTCCTTATGAGGGCCATGACCTGGTGGCCTGGGGAGGGCCCTCCTGTGGGCTTGAAGGGGTGAGAAGGCTCAGGCCTCCCAGAGCCCAGGTGGCTTTTCTCTCCCTTCCCGGGAGCAGCAGAGACTGGTAGCCCAGGGCCTGCCCATGTTCAGGGGATTGGGGGTGGCTGTGACTCCTGAGGCAGGGCTTCACCTCATCTCAGAGGGCCTTAGAGGATGGAGGCCTCTTCCAGTGGAAGCTCTAGGCCACCTGGGGGCCTCTGTGGATGGGCCCTCCTCCTGCCCTCCATCCCCACCTGGTCCTCCCACCATTCACCTTCCCTGAGCTTTGGGGCCAGACGAGGCCTGGGCTGCCATCAAGCTCTGGCCTCACAGCTTTGTAATTGTGGGAGCCTCTGGGAACCCTCTCAGAGCCCCCAAGGCTGGAGGCTGTGAAGCCACTGGCCCTCTGAGCTGTCCACTCTGAGACCCCAGGCAAGGTGTGGGTGGGGTGAGAGACGGCAGAGAGGCGCCACTTTTCACTTAGCTCCTCCCCCATTGGAGCCGATGCCCCCTAAAAAGCACGGATGTGGGGTCGATGACGCCAATGAGACCTTGAGGGGGGCAGTTCAAGCACCACCTGAGCCCTCAAGGAGAGCAGGTGACCAGCCATGAGCAAACACCTCTGTTTGCTTTTGTCCTGTGAGTGGTTCCACAGAGTTTAGCAGCCAGGGCACTGCTGCAGAAAGGTCACCTGTGCACCTGGCGGGGTGTGTGCCCACCTGGTGGTCCAGCTGGTGCACGCTCTCCATGACATCAGCGATGCCTCCTGGGGCTGGGCTAGGGCTGGGGCACTCTGGCAGGCAGGGATCAGTTCTGGAACCTGCTCAGGGGAGACCCCTGCAGGCCTGGGTCCCGGGATCCTAGGCCCTCTCCCAGATTCAGAGGCTGCACCTTACCGCAGTCTTAAGCCTTCACTCTTCTGACGTGGGGTGCTCCTATCTAGGTTCTCCAGAGCCCAAGGCTCCAGAGAAGTGCCTGAGGGGCAGGGTGGCCAGGAGAGGGAGGCCAACCTCTGAGCTCTGCCCTGAGCACTGGCCCTGACCTGCTGTCTGATCTGAAAGGATTCTGCTGCTAAAACCATCAGAAAGCCCCAGGCAAGACAGTGGACATCAAAACTGATGCCAGCACCGCCCCACTCTGCATGCCTGTGGGATTGCCAGAAAATTCCAATGGTTCTCACTCTTTCAGAAAGGGGAAAAGAAACAATGTAAGTTCCTAAACTTTAACTAACAGCCTGGAAAATGCTTGGGAAGATACGTGTTCTGTGTGCCAGGACCTGAGAGTCGGGTGAGTGTGGGGGGCCACCTGGGGGTGCACAAAGTGATGATGGGAGTCTGAGTGGAGACGGGGAGTTTACTGAGTTTCTTCATCAAACTTTTCTGCCTCTGAAACAGCCAAACGCACAGAAACAGTGAAACGGTCAAAGACCCAGAAGCTGAGGGGCTGGTCCCAAGTGGGCTTTCTCCTTGCCTGCTCCCCCCATCCTGCCCTTCCAGCCTTGCCTGTGTGGCATCCACTGCTGTCTGCTCTCTTCCTCTGGGAAGGGGAAAGGATGGAGTCGGGAAGCAGGGCTCCTTCCCAGCCGCCACGTAGCAATGAAGTGGGCGCTGCTGCCCTCGTGTCCTCAGCTGTGGAAGCAGAATTGCATGCACTTAGCACTGTGAGCAGTGCTTTGCCACATGGAACGGTTGAGCCTGGTCGGATGGGCATCTGCAGGTGGTGTTTGCAGAAAACTCATCCAGCTGGACAGCAGATTGGTACCACAGAGCCTTGAAAAGTCTCCATCTCAGACCTACTTGAATCTGTTTTGCTTCCGCAGCCTCCCACCCACCTGTGTCTGTGAGGGCAGGAGAGGCTGTGTACTTGAGGGTAACAAGCCCCCAGTCTCTGTGTCCCAACACAGTGCATGTGTCTCCTGTCCCCACACCCCCAACCCATCAGCCACTACACGCCTAGTCATGTACACGGGGATGGGCACAGAACTCTGTGGAGCCAAGCCTGGAGGGGCCATGGCACTTTGCCCATGTCCACTGGAATCCAGTCACATGGTCCTTCTCTCTGCAGGAGAGGCTGGACTACAAAGGAGATCATGGTGCGGGGTGGGGCACACACTGGGGCACTTGCACACACTCCTGGGGGTCCCCTGTCTGGACTTGTGCCCCTGCACACAGCTCTTCCAGGTCAGCCTCTCCTGGTCAGTACAGCAGGGGTTTGTGTGGGGTCTAGCCACGGGGACAGGGGCAGAGAATGCAGTGGCAAATAATTACAATTCACTTTTTTTGGGGAGATAGAATTCACATCACATAAAAATCAACTGTTTTAAAGTGACCAATTCAGTGGCATTTAGTACATTCACAGTGTTGCATTGGCATCACCTCTGTGTAGTTCCAAAACACTTCCGTCACCCCAGGAGGAAACCCCATGCCCATTAGACACTGCTGCCTATTCCCCGACCCTGGCCCTGGTAACTGCCATCCTGCATCTGTTCCTACGGACTTGTCCATTTTGGATAGTTAATATAAACTGACCTTTGTATCAGGCTCCTTTTACTTAGCTTGACATTTTCAAGGAACATCCACAATGTACATGTATTAGTACCTCATTCCTTTTTAAGGGTGAGTAATATTCTGTTTCATGTATATATCACATTTATTTATTCATTCATCCGTTGGTAGACATTTGGGTTGTTTACATCTTTTGGCTCTTGTGACTAATGCTGCTGTGAACATTGATGTGCAAATATCTGTTTGAGTCCCTGTTTTCAATTCTCTTAGGTGTATACTTTGGAGTGGAATTGCTGGGTCAAGCGGTAATTCCAAGTTTTATTTTTTTAAGGAGCTGATAGTCTGTTTTCCACAGCAACTGAAACATTTTACAGTCCCACCAGCAGTGTACGAGGGCTCCAATTTCATCACATTCTCACCAACACTTGTTATTTTTTGTTTATAGTTTTAAATTGTATCTTTCCTAGTGGATACAAAGTGATATCTCATGTGGTTTTGGTTTGCGTTTCCTTAATTATTAGTGATGTTGAGCACCTTTCAAGTGCTTATTGGCCATTTGTATCTTCTTTGGATTCAGATCCTTTGCTCAAGTTTTAATTGGGTGGGGTGTCTTTTTGTTGTGGGGATTACTTTGCTTTATCAAATCTCCACCAAGTGTTGTTGAGAAGCACTTTTCATCCAGAGACGTTTCTGTCAGCATCTTGAGCCCCAGGTCCCTTTTGAAGAGGACACGGGTTCATCCAATGCCCTTTTGTGGGGGTTGAGTCACCATGACCCCACTGGGACCCTGAGGACATTCTCAGAGGATCCGGACTCTAAAGCCATATTGAGCTCAAACATCCCAGAAGCAATGGTGTCACGTTTTGTGTGTGAGATACTGATGCCCGAGGACTATCCTGTGAAGGACCCAGGAGGTAGAGGAAGGTGGGGGTTCCAGGAACCAGCGACCCACTCAGCCCACCTGGCAAGGCAGGACTCAGCAGGAGGGGAACCCAGGGCTGCCCTGTCTTGCTCAGTCTGAATACAGACTCTAAAAATAATCAGGTGGATCTGGTATAAGTTGATTACCGTAATTGCAGCTGTGTGACGTCATGCTGCCCATCCCTTGAAGCCATTCTCCTGAGACAGCAGAAAGTACAAGGGCAGTGCACCTTGCCCCAACCCAGAAGCTGCACAAATGCCAGGGCCCAGCATGGGGTGGGAAGGCCTTGATCAGGGGGTAGCAGGAAGCTTTTGTGGGTCCAGGCAAGTCTCATTCGGGAGTCGGGGAGGGAGAAAGGATGAGAACTGGCTCTGGCTTCCACCAGCAAAGCCCTGTCCCAGCAGTGCTTCCAGGCAAGAGTTCATGTCCCAGTCCACAGCTGGGAACAGATCCAGACAGGCTGAGAGCCGAGCCGGCCACACAGTGGGGCAGGAAGGAGCATGGCTCCAGCCCCGCTCTGCCCTCGTCTCTCTGCCTCCTTGCATCATGCTGAAATCTCTCCTTTGTATCCAGACTCAGGTCTTCTTGCCTTATCATCGGCAGCCTAGGAGGACATGTGGGGTCCTAATCCTGTTCCAGCCCCCATGTCCTTGGCCCCCCACGGGCCACCTTAGGCTCAAGCCCACCCTGATTTCCATTATGCCCACCATCCTGACTCTCAGCCCCTGGTCAGGAAGCTCATCACATGAATGCTCCTGCACAGACATCCTCTAGACTCAGAGGGGATCAGAATCTGCTCTGAAAGAGCCTCAGCATCAGGAGCAACCCCTCATTTTATAGATGGAGAAACTGAGGCCTGGAGAGAGGTGTGAGGTGTCCTGCATCAGGGAGGCATCAGCTGGGGACTTGGTTGCCATGACTCCTTCTCCACACAGCCGCTCCGGCCCTGGAGTTGGGTTCTGTTTTCTTCTTGACATTGGGATCTTTGAGGTCTGGGCCCCCAGCACTGGTCTGCATGGGTGCATAGTCGGCCTTTAGCACCTGCAGCTTGTCCAGCCCCAGGTCCAAGAAGGGACTTCCTTTGAGAGTGTCAGACCACCCCCTACCCCCACCATTCCTCTCAGACTTGACACAGGACGGCCTCCCAGCAGCCCCTCGAGCTGCAGTGGGTCCCAGTCTGATAGACAGGCTGCCGCAGGCTTTGCTTCCATCACCCTATGTGGGCAGCCCTGTGTGGGTGCTGCTCCCCCAGGGTCTACCCTGAGCACCCCCACCAGGAGGTACAAGCTGTGGGTCACCATCTACGTGCTGAAGGTGGGCTTTGCCTGATCCACCTTCTCAAGCGTTTGGTGGTGCTCGGACCCAGCAGGGGACAGAGAGAAGGACTCCTCCAGGCTCACATCTGTGTCCAGCAGGCCTGGACGCGTCAAGCCCCTAGCATCCGTGGGCGCCTGCGCACACAGCCACCATTACTGTGTCTGTCCCTGTCAGGCGGATGCTGCCTGAGCAAACTCCTGCCTGCTCACGCCTTCCTGCGCCCTCGCTCTATTTCACTGCGATGTAAAAGAGCAACCTTATATGAAGAAACTTTTAGGAGCACCTGCCTTTCAAAGGAGGCCGAAAGAGGCTGCAGACAGTTATCTGTGGTTGCATTTTCCTCCTGGTCTGCAAACAGGTGGGTGGGTGGCCCGGAGTCCCAAGTCATGGTGCCCTGGCTTTTCTGCATGTGTGTGCATGGCCACCCTGAGCAGAGGAGCCTGGTGGCCAAACATGCTGGCCAGGTGGGACCCTTGGCTGAAATCCCAGCTCAATCTCTGTGTGCCCTTGGCCAAGGTAAGACAGGAATCATAATCGTCGCTACCTCTGGCAGTTGTGTTGATTAAGGGGGACAATGCATGTGAAGCACTTAGGGCAGGGTCTCTCAAGAATCTAAAAGTCTTACCAGTTAAGATTGAACATAGTCGAGAAGGGTGCTGGAGGGTAGGGATAAAAACAGGCAGGACCATCTCTGTTCGAGGAGCTGGAGACAGGTGGGGTGACAGCTTTGTTTAAGTCTGAGTCACAGTGCCCTGCTGAGTGTGAGGGGGACAGTTGCCCAGGCAGAGGCACCAGGGTCAAAGCTGGTGATGTCCTGATCTGTCGCCTCCAGGCTGGGGCTGGCACACCCACAGTTGGCTGGGGCCACAGGGCACCAGAGCCCTGGAGCTGAGGGGGCCTGGTGACCCGCACACAGTCATCAGCAGGCCACTTGGGTGGCCAGTCTTTTTCTAGTCAGGCCTTGCCCTGGGTAAGAAATTAATTGTAACCTAATTGGCAGTTTCCTTTGCATAGAAGCCGGAAGGAACTGCCAGGGAGGCTGGTGATTAAGTCAGTGGCAGCTGGGAAATCACATTTCGGCAAGAGTGTCCATCCTTTGAGCAAGTCCCCTGCAGCTGGTGTGGGCGGGTGGGGAAGTGTGGGTGGTGGCCGCGGGGGGTGGGGGGTGTGTACTGGGCACAGCCTGGGGCCCAGGCCTCTGGGAGCAGAGAAGGCTGGGGCCTGTGTGCAGAGAGGGGATGAGTCTGGGCTGCTGGCTCCCACGCTGCTGGGCTGCAGACCTCAGCTGCACACCTCACTCCCCCAAACCTCAGCCGTGCTCCAACCCATTTCCCACCCGAGGCAGAGGGCCGCATGGAGGACGTGGGCAGTGTCAGGAGACCCCGTCCCTGGGGACAGTTCCACTTGGAGAGCAAGAGGTGAATTCTGTTTCCCAGCATTAGATGGGGAGAGCGAGGTGTCTGGCCAACAGCGAGAGCTCAGGCAAGGTGTGCGAGGAAGAGCTTTCTAACGATGCCGAGGAGTGTGGCGGGCGTGCCGGGATGGTGGGGCCTTGAGGCGAGGGCTGGTCCTCTGGTCTCTCCTCCTCCATCTAGCTGTTTTTCCAGGCCGCCGGCCACCCTGTCCAGCCAGGGCCCTAGAAAATAGGTGTCTAGGGAGACACTGCACCCCCATGTTGGCCCCCCCCCCACCAGGGACCACACAGGGGAGGGGTTCGGGGCTGGAGGGATGATGGTGGGAAGAGCCTTGAGATCTGTGCTGCATGTGAAGCCCCCGACCAGACAGGCAGGCAGGGGTCTGGGCTCTGTGTGACACCGAGCCCTCAGGAGCATGGAGAGCCCCAGAGGTCTCTCTGGGAAGCCCGGGAAGCCCAGACCAGGCAGGGCACTCAGCCTTGAGGCCACAGTAGCACAGGCTGCCCCCTGAGGCCTGCAGGCAGCATTGAAGGAAGAAGGAATTTAAGACTGGAATTGAGGCTGCACTAGTGGTGACTGGAGTCCTCGCTAGGCACCAGGGGTGTAGCTGGCCCTGATATATCGGGCACCCAGTGTATACACTGAGCTGTTCATCTGTTGCATGCAGCTGCAGAGGCCAGCATTTTCTCGATGGTTTTGCTGACAGAGGTTTCAGTTTCCAGCATCAGGACTGGGACACGCTGCCAGATCTCCCCCAAAGGAGGCTTTGGCTTGTGACTGAGTACAGTTGAGCTGAGACGAGGACCCATGAACAGAGGCAGCTGGCTCTCAAAGGGAGGTAGCTGTGGACCATCAAGTTACTCAAACCCTCCCCAGGCCTTCCCTTCACACTGCTCTGTGCCAGGCATCAGACAAGTGAGGGTCCCGTGGGTCTTTACAACCCAGCTTTCTTCCCACTGTTTGTGTGGGGCAAACCTGCCAAAGTTGCTTTCATTTGGAAGCCTCAGGATGGCTGGCAAAGTGATGGTGGTGGTGAAGATGGTGATGGTGGTGAAAATGGCGGTGGTGGCAGTGGTTGGGGGTGGAATGAAGGTGATGATGCTTGATGGTGAGTGATGGTGTACGTGGTGGTGGGCAGTGGTAGTGAAGGTGGTGGGGTGAAGGTGATGGTGGCAGTGATGGTTGTGGGAAGGGTGATGATGGCGTAAGTGGTGGTTGGGGGCTGGGGGTGAGGATAATGATGGTGGGGGGTGTGGAGTCCTGGAGGTGATGGTATAGGTGGTGGGGGAGCCAAGGTGATGGTGATGATGGCTGTGGTGAGGGTGGTTCTGGTGAGAGTGGTGGTTACGGTAGTGGCGATGGTGTAGGTGGCGGTGGTGGTGATGGGGTTTGGGTAATGGTGGTGGTATAGCCACACACACACAGGGAGGGGCTGAACATCCCATCAGTGCCACGGTGGGGGTGGCCTGAAGGGCCTGCCTCCATGCTCACGGGCAGAGCTGCTGAGGAAGCAGACCTTCCTACCATGGCTCACACTTAAGCAGAGGCCTAACCGGCCACTCCCACTCGCATCTCGGGGCGCAGTCAGGCCCCTGAGCTCTCTGGTCTCAGCTTCCTCACCTGAACTTGGGCTGATGAGAGTAGCCCCTGGCAGGTTGTGATGGAGCAGGCACCGTGCTCAGAGCAGGGGCTGGGTCATGGGAAATGCTGGCCTCTGCTTCTGTTAGCTTCAGGTCAGTGCTCTGAGAGTTCAGGAAGGAAGGACTACCATGGCCTGGGATGTGGGGGGAAAGGTTGAGCTGGGCAGGGGCTCACCCAGGAGAGAAGACGAGGTCAGGGGACCACATACCTGGGAGCTGTGGGCAAGGCTGGGAACAGTGAACTCAAAGCCCAGAGCCAGGGTGTGACAATGGGACCTGCAGGCCAAGGCTGCAGGCATGGGGCCTGGCATGGGGGGCCCAGCAAGACACCTGGGAACAGATGTGTGTGGTGGCTGCCCACGGTCGGGGGAGGCCAGAGCCCTCTTAACACCCCTGATGCAGGGGAGGCAGGAAGGAACTGGGTTGTAGAGCAAGATGCCAGGCAGGGTGCAGTGAGTGGTCACACGGGACTCCTGGGCTTGGCACCTTGGCACACGTGGGCAGGAGGTATGGCCACACAGGCAGAGGAAGGGGCTCTGGGCCAAACTCAGCTGGCCTCGGTCTGGGCTCTGCCTTCTCTGTAGGTACCAGGTGACTCTCTGGAGCCAAGGCCACATCATAACCACTGTGGGCTCAGGCCTTGTGACCTCTGTGGGCTCCTTTCCCCATAAAAAAGTAAAATTATATTTTGTGTCTGTTGATATAAAAACAGATATAATCCAGGCTGCTTTATTATTTCACAGTCATTATTATATTTCTTTCTTCCTTCTGGCTTTAAAATAAGCTAAAACATTTGTGTGGGCCTGGGCACTGTGCCACGGTGTGCACTGAGGGGGCCTCTTACTCAGCGGCTGATTGTTGGTGCTGTTGGGAATGAAGGAACCCTGGGAGCCTGGCACTGAGGGTGGGCCCACATGGCCAGGGAGCCCCCAGGCCGTTCAGGTCTCTCCTGCATCCGAGTCCCGTGGCCCTGTGAGTGAGTAGCAGCCAAGGCGGGAACCACAGCAGAAACCGGCAGTGCCCGGGTAGGACCTGGCCTGTGGCAGGCAGCCAGGCCGGCGCTAGAGGGATGCCAGGTGGGACCAAGAACTGACTGGTTCTGTTTGGCCTTGGTTCTAAAGACAGAGTTGTGGGCACATCTTTAAAACATACATGACACCAAAGCACAGGCAAAAGAAAGGAGAAATAGATAAATTGTATTGCATCAAAATTTAAAACATCAAAGGACACAGGCAACAAAGTGAAAAGGCAGCCTGTGAAATGAGAGGAAGTACTGGCAAATCTTGTGTCTGATAAAGGGTTACCATCCAGAATAGACAAAAACTCCTGCAACTCAACGACAACAACAGCAAGAAAACCCAATTCAAACATGGACAAAGCACTTGAACAGACATTTCTTCAAAGAAGAAACAGCCAATAAGCACGTGACAAGATGCTCAGCATCACTGATGAATAGGGTGATGCAAGTAGAAATCACAACGTGGTATCACCTCAAACCATCAGGATGGCTACTATCAAAAAAAAAAACAAAGCCAGAAAAATCACAACTGTTGCAAGGATGTGGAGAAAGTAGAACCCTTGTACCCTTTTGGTGGGAATGTACAATGGTGCAGCTGCTCTGAAAAACAGCACTAGAATTCCTCAAGAAATTAAAAATAGGATTACCATATGATCCAGCAGTTCCACCTCTGGGTATACACTCAAAAGAGTTTAAACCAGGGTCTCAAAGTGATATTTGTATACCCACATTCATCGCAGCACTATTCACAATAGCAAAAAGGCGGAAGCAACCTAACAGTCTATGGATGGATGGATGGATAAACAGAATGTGGTGTATCCGTGAATCCATGAATATTATTCAACTTTAAAAAGGAAGCAAATTCTGATACCTGCTACAACATAGGTAAACCTTGAGGACATCATGATAAATGATATTAAGCCAGTGACAAAAAGACAAATACTGCATGACTCCACTCATACAAGGTGCCTGGAATAGTCAGATTCAGAGACAGAAGGTCCAATGGTGATTGCCAGGGCTGGAGCGAGTGGGGAGCTAGTGTTGAATGGTTGGGTGTGCAGTCTCAGTGTTGCAAGATGAAGAGTTCCGGAGATGGATGATGGTGACGGTTGCTAAACAATGTGAATTTATTTTATGTCTCTAAACTATACACTTAATGATTAAGATGATAAATTGTATGTTCTGTATTTTACCACAATTAATTTTAAAAACTGGGTTCCCCTTTATATATATCCCTCTAAAAAAATTGTTATTTGCAGTAAAGCCTCCCCGATCTGTACTTTTTTCCCTGAAAGCAAAATTACATTACAGTCCCTTGCAAAACCAGCCTCTAGCTGGCATAAAGCATCAAAATCCAGGGTGTGTGATGTGTACTACAGGGTGTCCCTGCCTGTGAGTGCACACTAGCGGGTGTACGCATGTGCATGTGTGAGTGAGCACACACGTTCTGCCTAACATCTGCCAGTTGGTAGGGTTCCTCAGTTAACAGTAAGTCATTTCCTGAGCCGGGGTCAGTGATTTTGTTCTGGGTTGTTCTCTTGGCTGTTGGCTCAACACCAACTGCTGGCCTCTCCGAGGCAGCCAGAGGGCACTGCACGCCTCGCCCGAGTCTTGTGAGCACAGGACGGCCATCCACGAGGCTCCATCCGGCTCATCCTGCTGCTGAGCATCCACGTGGCTCCCAGTGCCCATCAGACCAACCCAGAGCATCTTAGCTGAGTCTAATCTCACTGCCTCCTTGGCCCCGTCCCTCTCCTAGCCCGGATTCTGACCATTTCCCAAACGTGCCCAGCCATGACTCACCCCTGTTTACGAAATAATGTATCTGTTAGATTTGTTCCTTCATTGATTCACTCATTCACTTGTTTTTTCTGCTCGTATGTTGTGATTTGGCCAGTGTGGCTGGGAGGTGGGCACCCTCGAGGGTGGAGAGGAGCTGAGTTGAGCAGGGCAAATGGGGCCTCAGCCCTGGTTTGTTTTATTCTGCAAGCAGTGGATGATTAGTGCGGGGCTTTAAGCAGAGGGTGACATCCCACTAACCCTGGCTGCTCTGTGGGAAGTGGCTTATGGGGTCAAGAGGGAGCTCAGAGAGACTGGTGTCATGGTGTCATGCAGGGGAGGGAGGGGAGCGAGCATGGCAGCTTGAGCAGTGGGGTGGCAGAGGGCAGTCTGTGGGCTGGTGTAAGGGGTGAATGAAGGTAGGGCTCAGGGTGAGTCTGAGGTGTGTGGCCTCGACAGTGAGGTGCGTGGTGCCTTGAGGAGGCTGGGTTGTCTCCTAAGCTGGATGGAGACGTGGGAGGGGATGAAGCAAGTTGGTGGAGATCTGTGACAAGGTCAGGGCTTGTGGCATTCCTAAGCCCAGAGGCAGTCATTCGAGCCATGGGACTGGCTGCCGTTTGCTGGAGGGGAATCAAGAGAGAACACATTTCCAGGTGAGCAGGCTGATGAATCGTGGTGAAGCTGGAGAGCACTAAACACAGAAGGTCCTAGGAACAACCAGAGAGAAGATGGAACACTAGGGAGTGACAATTAAAACGAGCACAGAGCTTTCAGCAGCAGAAACAGAAGCAAGACAGCGGAATCATGCCTTTGAAGGACAGAATCACTGTCCTGAAGGATGCTCTGCCCAGCAAAAATACCTTTCAAGAATGAGGTAAAACTGTATAGCACAGGGAAATATATACAAGATCCTGTGGTAGCTCACAATGAAAAAAATGTGACAATGAATATATATATGTTCATGTATAATTGAAAAATTGTGCTCTACACTGGAATTTAATACAACATTGTAAAATGACTATAACTCAATAAAAAATGTTTTTAAAAAAATGAGGTAAAAGCAGTGAAAAAAAAAAAAAGCAGTTAAAAAAAAAAGGAAAAAATGGGGGAGGGGCAAGAAAGGCAGAAGACCCAGGTTCACGTTTGCAGTGAGTGAGATACAGTGGGAGGTGGGGGCATGGGAGCAGCTTTGCTACTGTGGGTTCATGGGTGTCTGTTCTAGCATATGCTTTCCACATAAATGTTCTGCAAAATGTACTCTCTGTACATATCAAATATTCAACTGGAATAAAGAGAAAACGTGAGCAGGATGTTGGAGGAGGGGCGGTGGGGTAGACGGGCCACATCCTGAGAGGGTGATGGTGCCAAGCACTGTTGTCTGGGTGGTGGGGCTGGAGGGACCCCCCACGGGGACAGCTGGCCTTCGTGGGGAGGGCCCGTCCCTGGGGAGGAGTCCACGAGGTCTGGTTCCCATTCCCAGTGAAGATGATGGCATTAGGAAACGGTCTGTTAAAGAGACTCTGCTGGGCCATAATAAAACTGTCATCTGCATGATCTGGCTCTCATCAGGGGCAGCAGCCAGGACTGCCCGGTGAGTTGTTGCTGCAGAAAGGGTCTGCCTTGCACACAGATGTGGGCACGGCTGCTAACCGCACTCAGTTCACAGACCATACCATCTCACGGTGTTTTTTTCTTTCTTGAGAGCCCAAATCCTGGCTTTCATGTTGCAGTCCTAGGACATTTTCAGTTGTTCAAGGCTCTGTGCATGTCCATGGCAGGGTGGCCACAATGAGTGTGACTCACAGGTGCTCTGGGTGGCCTGGAGGACAGGCCCAGATATGGAGTGGGAGGCCAGGGGCGCCCGGTTAGGAGGTGCTGGCCTGGATCTGGACTGGCATGGTCGGATGGCAGCACCTCCTCCACCAAGGGTGGCGAGGAGGTCAAAGGAAACTCAGGGGGGCTGTGTGCGGACCCCGATGGCCAGAGCTGGTCATGCCATGGAGAACTGGCGAAGGAGAGCCTAGGGTCAGGGCCCGGCAGGCTCAGTGTGTCTCATTAAGTGAGCAAGACAGTTGGGGTGGGGGGTATGAGTGTGCAACAGTGGGAGAGAATGTGTGTGAGGGTGTGTGACCGTAAGTGTATGTGTGAGAGAGGGAGATGTGTGTATCAGTCCAGGTCCAGTCGGGAGGCAGCAGCCACACAGCAGATGAAACAGGAGAGGTTAACATCAGAGTTCTTAACAGCGATGAGAGGGAGATGTCGGAGAGCTCTGTGGGCCACCCTCAGGCTGAGGGTGGGTGCCCAGGGAAGGAGCCTCCTCCCCAGGCTGGGGTCACAGCCCCCTGGGGGAGCTGGGTGGCAGCACACTGCGTGTGGAGAAGTTGGCTGGGTTGCCCAGGGCCAGGACTGGCCTGCAGCCTCAGGACCAGCAGGAGGTGACCCTCCAGGGCACGGGGAGCAGAGGCTGTCAGTGGGTGTGCAGAGGCGTCTGCGTCTGAGGGATTATGGGAAGTGATCCTAGAGTATTGGCGCCCAGGGACTGCAGGCATTCGGCCTGCGGCTGGGGTGGAGCAGGCGGGGTGTGCCTGCACTCCTGTGCTGCAAAAGCAAGGGATAACAGCCAGAAGCAGGAGCGGAGCCCTTGTCCACCTGCGGTGTCCTCCACCACAAAGGAGGGGGCTCAGAGAGTCCAGTGCGGGGGTGAGAATGTGTGCGTGTGACCGGGTGGGTAAGAGTGCATGGGTGAGTGCGCGCACACGTGTGAGCTTGTGATGGGTTGAATGAACGAGATGGGGATGGGAACTTGGACCTGGTTCTATCTGCATCCAAATACAAATAAATTGCACATCCCAACCAGGTACTAACATTGAAAACTGCCTTTCCAGGGTACAGAAAGGTACGGGTAGCTGCAGAATCATAGCTGGTGACTTCGTGCTCCGAATGAGACCGTCACTGCCCTGGGAGCTTTACTTGTAAAGAAGATGTCAGAGGAGGCCTTGCTCTGAGCAGGACCACACGTCCGCCTCACTGATGTTAGTTCCACGTCTTTTCCTGGCGGGGCAGGGCAGAATGGAGCAGGTGGAGTCTTGGGCCGGTGCACCTCTATCTCTCTTTCCATCACCGGTGTTCAGGAAATACACACGCACACGAGCGCACGCACACACACACACATACACGCACACACAGAGGCCGTGAAGGTTCCTGGTGTCCCTCCTAATGCATGTGGTGACTTGAGCCTTTGGCAGGCAGGCAGAAACATGAGGCTAGGTGTCGGCGGAGGACTCCCACCCATGGCATTCAGAGGTGGAAGGCATAGGTGGGAAAGGCTTTGCAAGTCCTGCTTTGTTGACCTGCCCAAAGTTCCAGGGGAGGCTCTCAGCAGAGGCAGGTCTGATCTCCCCAGCTGGGAAGTCCTTCCTGACACATGGTGCCAGCAGTAACGGGCTGCCAGCTGGCAGGGCCCTGGGCTTCCCGGTGGGGTCAGCATCTGCCCAGATCCTAACTCCCACAGTCACTTTGTCAGCCATTGTGCCAAACTGCAAGAGGCAGAACCTCCAGCTGTTTGACCTTGGTAAGGCTTCTCACCACCCCGCCTCAGTGTTCTTCCCTGTGAAATGGGGCAGTGGAGGGATATGCACACAGCGGTTGTGAATCTGAAGTGAGAGCGTCATTCGATACGTACCTGTGCACGGGTGACGCCTGTCGGCACCTGCGTTGGCTGCTCCTCGTCTCCCCAGCACGCCCTTCTCTTGCTCACAGTTGAAGGAACCGAGGCCCGGAGGAGGCCCGCACCCTGCACAGCCCCGTAAAGCTGTACACCCATGGTGGCCTGTCCCAGGGTCTACTCTTTCACTCACCAGGACTGGCTGCATCATTTGTGGGGCCCAGTGTAGAATGAAGATGTGGGCCCCTTGTTCTAGAATTATGAAGGATTTCAGGACAGTGACAGCAGAGCATTAAACCAAGCATGGAGGCCTGTGGGCTCCCCAGACTACACCCCCTTGGGGCCCGCACCCACCTCCTCATTCTCCACCTGGGACCATATGTTTTCCCATTGAAAAGTGTTTGTGACAAGGAGGAGCATGAAAGCAGCCGTGCCCTGAGTGGGGACCACCTGGGAGGCATTTTAAGTGCATTTAAGTCTGTTTCTGCTCACAGTCATTGCCCGACTCACAAATCCCTTTTGGCAGCAACAGACTGGGCCCCACACGGATCCCGTCGGGCCTGGCTCTGAGATGAAGGCGGGCAGGGCCCATTCTCCCCTGCACATGTGGTCTGTGAGGTGGAGACTCAACCAGCTTGCGGGGATGGGGGCGGTGCTCCTAGGAGCACAGGGCCCTCCCACCTCCCAACCCCCAGACCACAGAAAATGCATGTGCTCCAGGGGGCCCCCCAGAGGAGGAGCCTGCCCTGGATCTGCTCCCCGCTACCTGGCAGGTAGGGTGCTCTGGGCAGAGCATCTTCCCCGTGACAAGACCCATCTGCAAGGCCATCTCAAGGACAGCCAGTTCATGCACAGCTGACCAGGGCTGGGGTGTGCGTCCTGAGAGAATGAGCTGGCAGAAGCTGTGGCCTCTCGTGACATCGATTCTGTTGCCACAGAGCATCCCCTCACTGGTACTCTAGGGGCTAAAACACAGGCCTCGCCCCTCCACAGCGAGGTCTGGCATGTCAAAGAGAGCTGGTGACTTGGTGGGCTCTGGAAAACACAGCCTGCCCTGGGCTGTATGCCGTCTGGACCTGCACCCACCCTGGGCTCCCCCACAAGCAGAGTTCCCTGCAGCATCTCAGATCTCCAGTGACTGGGGCACACCTTTCTGCCAGGGTGAGGAAGAGGCCAGCAGTGCAGGCCCTGGCTGAGCCCCCTTCCCACCCAGCATGGTGTCATGAGCCTGGACTGCCACCAGGCCACCCCTTTGTCAAGCCACTGGGAATTAAAGTCTCTCATCCTCTTTGTAGCCAGAAATGCTAGCTTCCCGAGAGACTGTGAGTCCACAGGGACTGCCTTCCACTGCAAGCTGATGTTCCTGACTTGCAGTGAGCCTCGGTCACAGCGCAGGACTTGTGTGTGTGTGGCAGGGGGGAGCCTCCCCCACAGGGCCCGGGCATGGTCAGCTGGGGACCGAGGGCACGGTGGCTGCAGAGGCCAGCCTGCTGTGATGTAGGGTGGAGCAGGCTGGTGGGGGATGTGCTGCTGGAAAGACTGCTTTATGAATTCTGGTTCTCTTGCGGTCCGTGTGTGCCCTTGAGCATGCAAACAACCTTCTTTTTTTTTCTGCCTCAGTCCTGTGTTTGCAAAGCAGTGGTCCCATCGGCACTTCCGTCTGGGGCTGTGAGGACACGGGGAGTCACTGTATGCGTGGGGGCTTGGCCTTATGCTGTGTTAGAGGCAGGTGCCACCTCTGTGCTCACCCTACACCACACCTTGGAGAGGCAGTAGGAGGCAGCAGTGGGCCGAGTCCTTGGAGAAGTCCTTGAAGTCGAGGGAAGGGAGAGCTGTTCCTCCGCCTGTCTACGGGGCAGCAGCATCAGCTTCCTGGCCCTTTCCCTAGCCCCCCCCCACCTTCAGAGCCCCCCCCTACCAGACCCTCTAACTCGCAAACTTCTTGGAACTTTGGAGGGAAAAGAAGCTGTATTGCTGCTCCTGATTTGGGCCCGTGTCTTGGGGCAGCAGAGCTGTGCCTGGTTCTGGTCCCCTTTCTGAGTCTGCCTCCCCAGACTCAGCCTTCCTGGGGCTGGGCCGGGGGCTGCCCTGAGCCGGGAGCCCCTCAGGTTTCGGTGAGGTGGCCCCACTGGGGAGGGCAGACCCAGGTTACTCTGCCAGGCAGCACTGTGGGGCTATGGCACACTCCTGGTGGGAGGTGGCAGCCAAGCTACATCAGGGATCCCTTTGCAGCTGTCCCTCCCCTCTCATGGGGTGAGGAGACCCCGCAGGAAGCACCCCTGCCTTTGCCTCAAGAGCAGCCATGAGCAGTGTTGTAGGGTCCTCTTTGGGCCCCCAAACCTTGGGAGTGTGGGTGCTTCTCCCAGGAAGTGCGAGCCTGTGGAGTGGACTTAGCTGTGCAGGATCCACAGAGGGCCTGTCAGCTGAGGCCCAACTCTCGGCCCAGCTGGCAGGAGGTCTGCTCTGAGCCAGTGCCACTGGCTGCTCTGTAACAGGATCAGGGAAGAGGCCAGCCTGTGGCCACTGGGGCCAACACAGCCCTCTCAGCTGCCTACCATCCTGCTAGGGTCAGCTACTAAATCCCAAAGAAATCAGCCCTGAAGGGCATCTGTGGGGTAGCCTGTGTCCTCTTGGCCAGTGGGGAGAGGCGGGTGACATTCAGCACCATAGAGGCAGCTCTGCCTGGTTGGTCTCTGCCAGTGGGACCTCAAGGTAGGGGAAGCAGGGTCTCAGCGCTCCCTCCTCAGACTTGCCCTGATTGCTTCACGGGGCTCTTTGAGTCACCTCCCCCTCAGATGGCAAGCTGTGTGACACTCTGGGGTGGATCCTCCCCCATGAGGCAGGAAGGCCACAGCACAGAGTCTGGCTCAGGGCACAGAGCCAGCTCCTTGGAGGTCCTAGCCCTGTACTAGGAAGCCGGATATAGGTGGAAACAAACGGATTGACAAGAGAAATCGGTTACACACAAGTACAGTATTGCTAATGTTTGCTTTGTGCTATGTTAATGTTTGCTTTAGTGCTGTATTTGTGTGTGTGTGCTTTATAGAATATATTTGCAGGTTTTTAATGGTTTTTAAGCATTTTAAGCCCTTCCTAGTAACTCTGGGTCCCACTCCAAGGACAGTGTTCCTAGGGAAGCACATTCTGAAGGCCTAAAAGGTCAGCACTATGTGTCTGACCCTGTCCCTCCATCTCTGTGTTTAGTGTGGGGTGTGCAGGGCCAGGCTTTGGATGAGGCCAGAGCATCTCTCTCTTCCCCTCCCCACCACCGGCTGCCTCTCTGACTTTCTCATCCCCCTCTCCCTTTCCCCTCCCTCCCTCTCTCTCCTGCTCCCTCCCTCTCCCCCTCACTCCCGTGGCGCAGGTGTCTGGCAGGGCAGCACCCATGCCGGGTGGGCAGGATGAAACACACACTACCCTCCAAGCTGGCCTTCCCAGCCTGGCTGCCTTTGAGGTCATCCTTGGGAAACACTCCACAGCACAAGCTGCCTTCTTGGTTTCTTCCTGTTTCACCGCTTTGGGATCCAGAAGGTCCTACCTGTTCTCTTCCCCTGACTCCATCTGGCACCTGATTGTTTCCCACGCCCAATTGTGTCCTCGAGGCCCCAGGTGGCTCCCGGTGTCCTCTACTGGTGCAGAGTGGACCGGCCACTCACGCTGATGGCTGCAAGGGAAGTGGGATGTGGGTGGAAACAAACTGAAAAGAGAAATCCATTACACACAAGTGCAGTATTTCTAACATTTGTGCATTGGTATTTTTTGTACTTTGTAGGATGTATTTGCAGGTTTTTAATGGTTTCTAAGCATTGCTTGCCCAGTTATCCATCTTTTTTAAAAAATTCTTTTTTTGAAAACTTTTTATGATGAAAAATGTTGAACATATACAAAGTCGCAGGGTAGTAGGATGCATGCCCCTGTGGGCTCACCCAGCAAGGCCATGGTCAGCATCCACCCTCCTCATGATTGGTTATTTTAGGCAAAATTTACACAGGTTGAAATGCACAAATCTTGGCTGTGCATTGTTGACAAATGGATATGCCTGTGTGCCCCACACCCCTGTCAGGATATGGAACCTCTGTGTTCCCCAGAACATGCCCCCTGCCCTTCCCGGTCTGTTGCCTTCCCCTACACCCAACAGGTATCCAGTCTGATTTCTCTCACCTGAAATCAGTCTAGCATCATGCCACGTGATTCTTTTGTGCCTGCCCCTTCTGCATGGCACAAAGTCGTAGAGTCCAGCCAGGCTGTCATGTGTGTCACTAGTTCACGCCCTGTCCTTGCTGCGTAGGGTTCCGTGGTGTGATGTACCACTGTTTGTTTTCCTTCACCCACTGGAGCACATCTGGGCTGCTTCCACTTATTGGCTCTGTGAATAACCCCACCATTTGTGAATAAGTCATTTGATGGACATATGTTTTCATTTCTCTTGCATAAATTGAGTGGAATTTCTGGCCCATATGGTAGGAGTGTGTTTGACTTTAGATAAAGATTCGTTACTTAAAAAGTGCTCTATTCATTTTTGGTGACTCCTGCCTGCCTGCTTGTCTGGCAGTGTCTTGTACACTTGAAAACTCTGGCTCCAGGTGATTTGCTCAGAAGCCTGGGTGAATTCCCAGCTGAGTGGTTCACGTGCTTATCAGACGCAGGTAATGGAGCATGATCTTGCAACTGTTTTGTGCTGCCTCACTTCTTCCTTTTTCTTTTTCTGTTTTAAAGCAGTGTGTTTTCAGCGAGTGTTTCACTATACAAGCAATTGCGTGTTGATGTTCTTTGGACTACAGATGAGAAAGTCCTACTAAGATCAGAGTTTTAAATTAGTGACTTTTTTTTTGTCCACAAAGAAGCTATTATAAAGTAGAGATTGTCATTCAAAGTGAAGTCAGAAAAAGAAAAAAAAAACTATGTGATGTTGCTTATATGTAGAATCTAAAAAAAATGACACAAGTAAACTTACCTACAAAATAGTAACAGACTCAGCCATAGAAAACAAACTTATGGTTACCAGGGGGTTAAGAGGGCAGAAAGGGATACATTGGGAATGTGAAATTTGCACCTGCTGCAGAGTGATGGAAATGTTAGCTGTCTTGATTTTGGTGGTAGTTTCATGAGTGTGTACATCTATCAAAATTCATCAGAGTGTACATCTGAAACGTGTAGTTTACTGTACAGGAATCATACCACAATAAAGATGTTTGAAAAAAAGAAAACAAAGAAACTATATGTTTCAGTTTTTGTTGCTGGTATATATGTATAATTTTAAAAAGTGTGAAATAAAGCTGCTGGGGAACACTGGTCTGCCCGGGAGGCCTGCTCGGGCTCTGCCATCACCGTCGCCGTCCCTCCCTCACGGGCTCCCCTGCCTCCCGCAGCCCCGCTGGGACTGTACTTCTCCAGGGATGCTTACTGGGAGAAGCTGTACGTGGACCAGCCGGCTGGCACACCCCTGCTGTACGTCCATGCCCTGCGAGATGTCCCCGAGGAGGTACCCAGCTTCCGCCTGGGCCAGCACCTCTACGGTGCCTACCGCACGCGGCTGCATGAGAACGACTGGATCCGCATCCAGGAGGACACGGGGCTTCTCTACCTGAACCGGAGCCTGGACCACAGCTCCTGGGAGAAGCTGAGCATCCGCAGTGAGGGAGCATGCCTGACCCCACCCTCCACCCACCTCACTTCCGCCCATTCCTGTCTTACCCTCCGGCAACTCACGTCACACCGAGGGTGGCTTCCCTAGGGCTCCTGCTTGTGAGAGTGGAAGGAGTGAGATGAGGCTGGCCCACCTCTGTGTCCAGCCTGGTGAGGGAGCCACCTAAGGGCCCTTGGGCCTTCTGAGGCTGTCACGATTTTGGAGAACCCACGTGAAGGACTTGGGTGCTCTCTCCAGGCTGGATCCAGATGCCTTTTCCAGTTGGGTTAACAAGGCTTTGGGATTGTGAGAGAGGACTTAAGAGGGGCTATAAATACCCCCAAGATCCTGATTTAGCAGATGATCTGGAACTTGCTGGAGAAGCAGCAGTTCCCACAGATAGCGTGCTCCCCATCAGCAGCAAGCTGCCCTTGGCACCTGGTGGGGACTTGGGCCTGGTCCCAGGGAGCAAAGTGGAGCAGGAGGAGGGCCCAGCCAGCTCCACAGAGCAGGGGTCCGAACTACAGTGAAGGCCACGTGTGACCTTGGTACCTGGGTGGAGGAGGGCTGTGGAGCAGAGTTTTGACTCATGGCACAACATGGTGATCGCACACCCAGTAGCTCCCTGCTCTGAGCGCCTCCTCCAGAGACCTGGCGTCAATAGAGCCTCACCCCAGCCCTGAGCTCCCATGTGCTGAGCAGAGGCAGGTGGCATGCCTGCGAATGCAGAGAAGGTGGCCCTGCTCAGCAGGGACAGAATGACCGTACCCATCTGCCAATAAAGCCAGGGTCCCCAAGTAAAGATGCCCCTCCCAGGGCTCCCCAGTTGGCTCCTGGAGATGGGTCTTGGTTCCGCACATACTTAGTTGCCACCTTCTTCATTGCAAGCCCCTAGTGGGGAGTTGAAGAACCAGGGTCACTGGTGTGGAGGCCAGAGTGGAATTTGCTAAGGGTCGGAGTTAATAGGAGGCCTGTCCCATTCATGATTGGAGAGCAGCCTCAGGCACCTGTTAGGTCCCAGTCAGGAGAGAAATCACAGTAATTTGACAGGGAAAGTTTGTATGGAGAATTATTAACTACAGCGGGACACTGGAGGAATGGAGAGGCTAGTACGAAGCACAGAGAACTAATGAATGTGGGAAGCGCAGATGTGTGAGGCAGCCGCTTCCCTAGGACTGGGAGGGAGGGCCCAGGAAGAGGCCCCCGCCCAGCTGAGATCCAGGCCTGTTGGAGGGGGAGTCGCTGTGGTGCCTCCATGATGGAACTTGCCAGAAATCTCCTCCCTAGCTTCTAGGGAATTCTGTGTCTCTGCAGAGGCGTCCACAATGAAACTCCTCGGAGGGTCCCCACTTGTGGCAGGAACCCCCTCGCCCCGGGAAGTGCTCCATCTGGTGCTAGGCCCAGGGCTCAGGACACCTCCTTGCAGAAAGGCATTTGAGCTGTGACCCGAGTAACAAGAGAGGTGGGCCTGGGAAGCACCCCCCACCCAGGCTGAGGGAACAGGAGTTCAGGGCCCTGAGGCAGGCGGACCCCAGGTCCAGGGCAGTAGGGGGCGAGGGGGAGGTGGCAGACCAGGGCAGAGAGCCTGGCAGAGCCCTGTGGACCTTGGTGAGGACTGGGATCCACCAGCCCAGCTGCTCCTGCCCCCTCCGGGCTCTGTGCCCCACCTCCTGGCTGGCGACACCCCCAGTGACTTCTTCTCTCTCTGCAGACGGCGGCTTCCCTCTGCTCACCGTCTACCTCCAGGTCTTCCTGTCACCAGCGTCCCTTCGCGAGGGCGAGTGTCAGTGGCCGGGCTGTGCCCGAGTGTACTTCTCCTTCATCAACGCCTCCTTTCCAGCTTGTGGCGCCCTCAAACCCCGGGAGCTCTGCTTCCCCGAGACAGGCCTGTCCTTCCGCATTAGGGAAAACAGGCCTCCTGGCACCTTCCACCAGTTCCGCCTGCTGCCTGTGCAGTTCCTCTGCCCCAATGTCAGCGTGGCCTACAGGCTCCTGGGAGGTGAGTGCCAGGCACGGCGCTGCAGTCTCTCGACCCGAGCCTTCCTGGTTAGTCTCTACCAGCACATCATCTGCTCATTCAGAAGTCCAGAAGTATCTCTTGTATGCGTGCCATGGCCAGGCAGTGTTCCAGGGACCAAGGATGTGACAGTGAACAAATCAGAGCAGAATCCCGCCTGCCTGGAGCCTCCTTTCCCATGGGAAATGGAGACCACACACATGCTAAGGGAATCGAGTGGCCTCTGAAGGGACTCGGTGGGAAATAAAGCTGAGAAGGCGGGGGTGGTGGAGGTCGCTGTCCCAAGTCAGGTGGCGGGGAAAGAGGGAACTACAGCAAAGGCAGGAGGGTACCAGGCAATCAGGGTGAGCCCCTTGAGAGCACGGAGGTGGGACCCCTGTGTAGCTGGAGTACAGTGAACAGTGGGAGAGTGGAGGCTGCTGAGGGCCAAGAAGTTCCTGGGAAGGGGCTTCCAGGTGAGGAACTGGGGAGTCATGGAAGGTGAATGAGGAGGGTCATTGACAGGACCTGACTTAACCTTTAAAAGATCAGTCTGGCTGCTGTGTTAGAAATGATTTGGGGGTGAGTGGTATAGGGGGGAAGCGGGGAAACAGGAGGCTACAGGAGAAGTTTTTGAACAAGAGGATGAAGACAGGGATGAGGATGAAAGCCATTGGGCAACCAGAAGCAGGCAGGTTCTGGGTGTGTTCTGAAGGAAGATCAAGCAGGATTTTCCAGGGAGTTGGATGTGGATGTTGAAAGTAAGAGGGGACCAAGCAGGGATTCCAGGATTCTGCCTGAGCAGCTGCAAGGGCAGTGAACCTTGCCACCAGATGGCTCTGGGGAGGCCAAGAGCGCGGGGGTTGGGGAGCTGGATCCCAGCAGAGATGAGAGAAGGCAGCTGAGCGGCCACGCGTGAGGTGCCATTAAGCCATTTAAAGGCAAGGAACTGGGACTGAAAAGGGACACTTACTAACTGGACTGCTAGTAAGTAGAACCTGGATTCATGCCAGGTTGATGGCACACACACGGTGATAATGTTAAAGATCTCAATAAAGAAAGAAAAGTAGTCACTCAGGCCCCCCAAGCATCCTTCCACTTGCCCTGCAGCAGCCATGTTTTTGTGCATGATTGCCCGCAAAGCACATGGTTTAGCGTGCTGCCCTTTTTCCCTAAAATTTTTATAGTTAAATTTTGCTGAGCGTTTTTTATAACCATAAACAATAGAGGGAAACATTATATGATAAGCACTTGCCACACGTTTGATTCCCTGATGTGATTTCCCACCGAGTGGACTTGATGTGACCCTCCTGTGGTTGACTGTGGGGTGGTCGGTGTTGACCCTCAAGCCTTCAGCGTTTCCCCTTTCTACAGGATGAATTCCAGGACAGGCTTGGGTTGAAGAGTGTGTTGTTGTTACTGGCTCCCGCCTCCCTGGTTTGTGGGAATATACGTGAGTCACTGAATACACTGCTGGAGAAGAACAGACACTTTAGCCCTTGTCATCTCATCTTCTGGTGAGGAAACAGGCACAGAGAGATAGAATGACCAGCTTTGGGCCACACAGCCAAAAGGTGTTTAGGGCAGGGATTGGAACCAGTCATAAATATTAAATATTTATGTTATCATAAAATCATACCAGATGTCCACTGTGTTTGCTTTTAAGTGATGGAATGGTGGCTTTATTCTTCACATTCACTAAAATGAGCACATATTGCTTCCATAATTAAAAAAACAATTCCCAACTTTTTTTCAAAAACCAGCAAATGCTGGGAGCTGAATCTCGGCCTGCAGCCTGGCTGAGCTGGTGCCAGCCCTCCCTAGGTGATCAGGATGAGGACCTGATGGAGGCCACCAGGTCCTGCCCCTCCCTAGCAGCACTAGTAAAGGCTGCAGCCACAGTGAAGCTCAATGCAGTCTTCACTGCAAACTGCCCCACTGTGGAGCTGAGGAGAAGTAGTAGCGCAGGGCCCGGAGCCAGCATGCACCCCAGCCCTGCCCACAGAGCCGCTTCCCGTGCCGCCACTCCTGGCGGGCCCCCGAGGAAGGCAGCTCACCCTTTCCCCAGCCCGAGGGTCATCCCGGGGTCCCTGGTCTGCTTGGTGCACAGGTGAGAGCCTGCCCTTCCGCTGCGCTCCGGACAGCCTGGAAGTGAGCACGCGCTGGGCCCTGGACCGCGAGCAGCGGGAGAAGTATGAGCTGGTGGCCGTGTGCACCGTGCGCGTCGGCGCGCGCGACGAGGAGGTGATGGTGCCCTTCCCCGTGACTGTGTACGACGAGGACGACTCAGCGCCCACCTTCCTCGGGGGCGTCGACACCGCCAGCGCAGTAGTGGAGTTCAAGCGGAAGGAGGTGCCTATCCGCCTGCCCATGTGCTTGTCTGCCGTCTGTCGTCTTGTCTGTTCTTGTCTAGGTCTCTCCATCCGCCATTTATTCCTTGGTCGGCTTAGCTGTAAATCCAGACTTGCGGCTGACCAGTCGTCTAGTTATTCGTCTTCCATCTGTCCCTCAGTCTGTCGGGGTTTTCTGTCGCCCTCCAGGACAGCTAAGGAGGAGAGAGGTGGCCAGCCCCGCCGGCACCCAGCTGGCCCCTGTCTTGGGAGGCTGGAGGCCCTGGGTGCCCAGCCTGTGTCTGACGCTGCGGGAGAGTCCCCAGGTCTCACATCTGAGGGGCGCAGCTGTGCCGCTGCGCAGGCGGGGCGCACTGCCGGGAGGAGGGGGAGAGGACATCTCCCGGAAGGGCACGCTCTTCCACGGGCTGTCAGCCCCTCAAGGAAGGGCCACTGAAATTCATGGAGGATACCCGGGAGTGGAGAAAGATAAGCAAGCGGATCCGGCAGGGATCTCCCTGCGCCGCCCCGCCCATCGCGGCCCCGCCCTACTCTGGTCGGCGCAGGTGGAGCGTGGCTGCCACCTGCTGGGCATCGGGCTGTCCTGCAGCTATAGCCAGCCAGCGGGAGCAATGGCAGGACGGGGACATAGTATGTTGTCATTGCCTGCTTCTCTGGGCACTCCAGGAGCAGGTTTAGTAGACGGGTGGGCTGGAGGAAAGCACATCTCGTAGTGAAATGTCTCATGAGCCTGGCAGGGTCACCTTGTGGTGACATTGGAGAGTCTTGGTTAGCAGTGAGAGCAGAGAAGCCCTGTGACAGCTCAGAACCTTCCTCTGGCCCCTCTCCAGCCTGGTGGACAGAGGATGCTTAAAGGAGAGCATTCTGGTGGACACCTGGGTGTAGATCCCAGCTCTGCCATGACTCTCTATGACAGTGAGCTAACTCCTCCACCCTGTGGGGCCCTGCTTCCTCAGGGGGTAGTGGAGGTGCCACTGCTCTGCTTTATGGGCACGTGGATGAGGTCTTCAGCAGAGCCCCAGGGCATCTGCTCTAATCCATTCTTATGGGAACTCTGTAGATGCCTCTCACACCTGTTGCACAGGTGAGGCACAGTGGCCCAGGAAGGGTAACTCGGCCAGGCTGGCTAGGGGCCCCACGAGAACTTGAACCCAGGTCAGTCTGTCCATCTGTGGAGTACCTGCCCCCTCCACAGTCTCTGGCTTTAGCAGCTCTGATTGGCACTATGCCCCCATTTTCTGCAGGGCACAGTGGTGGCCACACTACGTGTCTTCGATGCAGACGTGGTGCCAGCATCCGGGGAGCTCCTGAGACGGTACACAAGCACGCTGCTCCCCGGGGACGCCTGGGCCCTCCAGACCTTCCGAGTAGAGCACTCACCCAACGAGACCTTGGCCCAGGCCAACGGCAGCTTTGTGCGCGCAACCGTGCATGACTACAGTAAGAGAGGCCAGGTGTGGCCTGGCTGGGCCCCCTAGGGAACCGGTGGCCCACTCTTCTTGGGCTGGGCAGCACCCTGCCTACACAGACACCTGTCCTGGTCCTCTGAGCCCCTGGCAGCCGTCCCTGCCATCCCTCCTCCCAGCCCTTCCTTGTCTCTGCTGGTCCTACCTCAGCCTCCTTGGGTTTTCACAGGCTGTCCTCTCTCCCTGAACTGCCCCGTGACCAACGCTGGCGGGACCCCACCACACCTCCCCATGCTAACCATCACCTAGAGTCTTCCTCTGGCCCCTGGCACCTGCTTTGCCACCTCCCAGGTGCCCGAGTGCCCAGGGATTATTGCCCCCTCCCCCCTCAGAACCTCTCTATGAACAGGAGTTGGTGTACGATAGCAGCTCCATGCCCGGGTGTTGGGGGGTTCTGAGGTGATTGTCCTGTCTGGCTCCTGGAATGCACCCACCTGCAGGCTTAGCTCCAGGTCCCACGGTGCTCACCTCCAGGTCCCACGGTGCTCACCTGCAGGACAGGACATCCTCCTGAGCTGCCAAGCCTCCCTGCCTCCCTCCCCTCCCCTCCTGCCCATGTTTTCTAGGATCACCTTTCAAATACCCCACTTGGACTTGGATCCTTGTTGGGGGATCTGCTTCCATGGAAACCCAGGATCGCTTGTGCCTTTACTCCTTTGTGCCTGGAATGAGCCTATCTGTTTCTCATCCTCCTTGCCCCCACCAAGCCTTGAAAGGCCTTTGTCCTACATGAGGGAAAATGTCATCCTTGCTCTGGCACACTCACACTTTCATCTACACTGTGCACCAGAGCCCCTCCTTCGGTCTAAACTAGAACCATAGCCTCAGCCCACAGGAGGTGCACAAAAGTGTGCAAACTCCCAGGGGCTGGAGGCCTGCAGAGTCCAGGGGTCCACTGGAGGCTGCTGCTGTTGAGAGAAGTTTTCTGGGGGAACTGGAGGGGCCAGCACATCTTCCCAGGGTGGGCCTCTGTGGTGACAGGTCTTTACCGTGTGTATTCCCCACCAAAACACATACCACATACACACGTTATGTCCCAGCTGAGAAGGGCCTTCTGGGCTTCCAACTCAGCACAGTAACTAACATGTGATAGTTCTAACTTAGTGCCTCTTGCCAGGTTTGTTAACTGTGCACCGTGTAGATGAAAGTACGTGTTTGCACATGTGCACGTGTGTGTGTGCAGGGAATGTGTTTGGGAAGACGCATGCAGTGGTGAGGGACAGTGGTCCTCACCCGCAGGGACCCTCCCATCATCACTGTGCCCCCACCCACAGGGCTGGTTCTCAACCGGAGCGTCCCCATCTCAGAGAGCCGTGCTGTGCAGCTGGCTGTACTGGTCAACGACTCGGACTTCCAGGGCCCCGGGGAGGGCATCCTCCTCCTCCACTTCAACGTGTCGGTGCTGCCTGTCAGCCTGCATCTGCCCAGCGACTACTCCTTCACCGTGAGCAGGCGGGCTCGCCGCTTCGCCCAGGTGAGCCCACGACCTGCTGCCTGCCTGGGGAAGGGCATGGAGGGGTGGGGGACTCCAGAGGTGGGGTGCTCCCTTTAGCAGATTTCAAGCAGGGCTAGGGGCGGACACCACCAACTCCGTGAGCTAAGTAGTACATGGAGTGCCCCAGAGCCAGGGAGGCTGGGGCCGTGGAAAGTGGGACAGTCGCGAGCAGGGCTGGTGGGCTCCGTGGGCCCCCTTCTTTGCCCTCTCCTTCCTTGGTATCTTTAAAGCGCATGTTGCACTAATGTAAGAGCAGAGCCAGGTAAATCTATGTATGCTGGCTTGGAAAGACATTCCTGGTGAATTAAGTGAAGAATGGTTTGCAGAAATATTGGTCTCACGTGGCTCCGTGTGTTCAAAAACGTCTTCACTGCTGAAAATTTGCAAGGGTGCAGGTACAGGCAGCGGTGAACGGTGGCGCCCTCTGCAGGGAAAGACAGCGAGCGCTTCTACCTTTTACTTTTCTTGCAAGTTACCTTTGCTGGAACTTGTTTTGCATTTGTCGTTGGAAAATAATGATTAGAAGTAGAAAAAATGAAAGTAATAAGTATTCGCCAAAGAAGGTAAGGGCTAGACAGAGTGATCTTTTCTTCCCATATCAATCAGTGTTTAGCATTTTGGTGCAGTTCTTTCTCAAATGTTTCTCTTCAGCACTTTTTAAAGTTTACTTGCAATCAGAGGATTCATGTGACTTAACATACTGCATTCTCTAGTAGAGCAGCTGTGGCTACATCCTCTTTAGAATGTCCTGTTTAAAGCCATCTCCTACTGTCCCAAGGCTTTTGCCAGTTTCTGCAGTTGATTCCCATGCCCCCCTCCACTCCTGGCAGCCACCCGGGTCCAGCACATAAAGAACCCCACCCTTGAACACA
Source organism: Camelus dromedarius (assembly GCF_036321535.1). Classification (NCBI taxonomy): domain Eukaryota; kingdom Metazoa; phylum Chordata; class Mammalia; order Artiodactyla; family Camelidae; genus Camelus; species Camelus dromedarius. The sequence goes on from NC_087443.1 coordinate 16,694,611, forward strand.
TCCAAGCTCCCTGATCTGCCACCTACCCCCAGGCCTTTCATGGAGTCAGGGGTCAAGGATGGTGGGAGGTGACAAAGCAGAGGGGCCTGAGGGGTGTCTGGGGGGCCAAGGGGACCAGGCATTGCTGGAGGTGGGTCATCTGTGCTCCGACAGACTCAGGAGACCACAGAGACCTGAGTCCCAGTCCAGCCTCAGACTCACTGTGGTCTCTCACCCTCTCCTCAGTTTTTATAACAGTAAATTGAGGATAGTGACCTTGGGCAATTTTGAGGATCACAGGAGAGAGTGGAATTGAGCCCCCTTTGTATGGGGAAGTGCTTGGAGACTGGGAGGTGTATTTGTTGTGTCAGGCATGGCCTTGGGGGAGCCTGGCTCTGCCCTGGGCCTGAGCAGGGCTGAGCAAGGGTCTGGTATGTGTCTGCAGGCAGGGCCCTGCCTTCCTCCCCTAAACCAGGCCCCCCAGACCTCAGCCTTGACTAGTCACAGCTCCTGGTTCCTAGCCACTGCAACCCTAACTGTAACTCGAGTGGCTGAGGGGTGAAAAAGAGAGTTCAACTGCCTGGTTCCTGGCCCCAGTGTCTGTAGCTGCCAGCCTAGCATCCCCTCTTTCTCAGGGGTTCCAGCCCAAGTTCCAGCATGGCCCCCGGGTCCCATGTGGGACAAATAACTGTGGTGTGTGAATCAAGTGACCCTGGGTGCCGTACTCTGACTAACCAGGCAGGTGACCTGGGCAGGGACTGGACCACCCCAGCCACATGCGCTGAGGATGGGAACTGGCAGTTCTTAGAGGAAAACTGGGCTGGCCCAAAGAAGAGAGGGAGGTGTATAGGAGGCATCCGGGCAGCCTTTGTGCCTGAACGAGTCAGCATCTTCCGGGAGGGCCAGCAACTAAATCAAAGCTGGGTTCCCCGGGTTCTTACACCTTCAGCTCCCAGCAGCAAGGGTGGACGGTGATGTGATGGCCTGGGCAAGGTAGGGCCAGGCAGGCAGATGGGTCTGCAAGTTCCCAGGCCATGGAGGATGGGGAGTTCAGGGAGGCTGCCATCCCTGGGCTGAATAGGAGACTTCTGGGACTCAGGCTGCTAGGGTCCCCCTCCAGCCACCCAGCTAAGGCATTCCCTGGGTCCCATGCCTAGATTGGGAAAGTCTGTGTGGAAAACTGCCAGGAGTTCAGCGGCATCCACGTGCAGTACAAGCTGCAGTTACCCAGTGCCAACTGCAGCGCGCTGGGGATGGTCACCTCGGCCGAGGACACCACGGGCACCCTGTTTGTGAATGACACCGAGGTCCTGCAGCGCCCCGAGTGCACCCAACTCCAGTACACGGTGATGGCCATTGACCGGCCGACCCGCAGGCAAGCCCAGGCCGCCCTGTTCGTCACCGTGGAGGGGACATGTGAGTGCCAGGGCTGCGTGGAGGGTGGGGGTGGACAGGGCAGGATAGAGCCTCAGGCTTTTCCCACACAGAAGGGGCCTGGTCCTGCTCCCCCTCACAAACTGGCAGCTTCCCTGAGCTTCAGCCTCCTTCCCTGTAAGATGAGAAACCATTTAGCCCAGAGTGACTGCATTGTGAATGGTCATTACTCTCCATCACCGCTGGCAACGCGCTCTAGACGTGGACCAGAAACATAGGGGGCCCTGGTTAAATGTGAATTTCAGGTAAACAGCAAGCAATTTTTTTGGTATAAGTATGTCCCATGCAACCTTTGCAGGGTCTCTTAGAAAACAAACTTACAAGTATGTCACCAAGATATTAGGGACATACTTAACATGAAGCACATATTGACTATTATCTGAAGTTCAGGATTAACTGGGCGTCTTGTGTGTCATTGGCTGAGTCTGGCCACCTCGCACCCTCCCTCCAGACTTAACCCAGTAGCTGAGCCCGCTTTGTGACTGTGGTGCCACCCCTATCCCCAGCAGGCCCCATCGCTGCCCTGCACCCTGGTGCTTAGTCACTCCCTCCCCTCTGGGCTCAACCCGTTGGGGCAGCTCAGCCAGTGCTGCCCCCACGCGTGGGTGCTGGCTGGACACCGGGCGCAGGCTGGCCCCCTGTGACCTGCTTTCTTCCATCCCCAGACATGGCTGAGGAGCCAGGCTGCCCCTTGTCCTGCGCGGTCAGCAAGAGGCGGCCCGAGTGTGAGGAATGCGGTGGCCTGGGCTCTCTGACGGGCAGGTGCGAGTGGAGACAAGGAGACGGCAAAGGTAGGCCCCGCGCAGAGCGAGGGAAAGGGGTGATAATGGCTGAGTGGAAATGGGGTCTGTGCCGGCCCTGCCAGCCTCTGTGATGCTCCCCCACTCTGAGTCTGTTCCCCAACGCCTTGTCCCCTGTGATGGCACCTGATGCCAGGAGCGGGTGGACGTGAGTGCTGGGAGCGGGTGGACGTGAGTGCCGGGAGTGGGTGTCATGAGAACGTTCAGGCTGTGTATCGCTGTGAGATCACAGATGCCTGAGGCTGGACTCACTCTGGGCTTGGGAAGGTCTGGGCCAAAGTTGGGATGTGCAGGGGACAGAGAGCCTCCACCTGGGCAGTCCCAGCCCAGGGAGGGTGGCCCCAAGCAGGGGGCGCCTGACAGGCTTGGGCATGGACAGCAGCTGGCTCCCAGCCACACCCACCCTTATGAGGGTCCCATGCATGGTGCGGCCTTGAGAGGGTCCTAGCCTCGTCTGGTCTCTTCCGGCCTATTTGCCGTGAGGCCAGGCACACCCCTGGGACTCTCCCATCCCTCAGGCCCTCACCGCCTGGGCTGCCCTGTACACTCTGGACCCCCCAGCTCTCCTCAGGGATGCCCCTGCTGGCAGGGCTCTGTGTGTGGGTTCTTTTTTTTTTTTCCTGCTCAGCCTCAGTTTGCTCCTCCTTGGTGGGGCAGGGTGTGCCTGGGAGACCCTCAGGTGCAGCCCTCCTGGCTCTGGCAGTCCAACCGGGGCAGGTGCTCCCAGTGGTGGTAACCTGCTTGCTGTGTGTCGTAGGGATCACCAGGAACTTCTCCACCTGCTCCCCCAGCATCAAGACCTGCCCCGATGGCCACTGTGATGCCGTGGAGAGCAAAGATGCCAACATCTGCCCCCAGGACTGCCTCCGTAAGCAGCCCATTGAGCCTGCGTGTTTAACCTGAGCGGGGACAGCCTGGGATGAGTGGGGGTGCCGAGCTAAAGAGACTTGGGCTCCTACCTACACTTCAGCCAGACCAGCTGCGCACCTCGGTTTCATGTGCTGAGGCTTTTTCTAACATTTTATTTGAATAAAGGGTTCTCCTTTCCCCAAACAAGCCTGGTGGCCTGACTCACACTTCCGGTGTCACCCTGGCCAACTCAAGGGGTGCAGCCCCCTACCCCCCCATTCCACTGGCTCCCAGCTGCCCCTGCAGCCCCTTCTCTGCTCCTGAAAAGTAACCATTTGTGGACCTCACCTAGGGCCCTGGGTAGCCTGTGGGTTCCTCCTCTCGCCTGCTGTGGCCAGGGAACTGGTTTGGGGGCCTGTCTTGCTAAGCCTTCTGCCCAGGTGACCCAGACTTCTGAGCTCACTGCCCTCCCTGGGCCAGAGGGTGCTTATGGGGTGGGGAGGGGCCTTTCACGGTCCCATCTTGGTGGTCTGGGCTGGTCAGGTCACACTGAAGGCTGAGGGGGCTGCTGAGTGGGTTGTGTCTGTCACCAGGGAGCGGCAGCATCATCGGTGGGCATGAGCCAGGGGAACGCAGGGGGATTAAAGCTGGCTTCGGCATCTGCAACTGCTTCCCCGAGGAGAAGAAGTGCTTCTGTGAGCCGGAAGACAGCCAGGGTGAGCGGGTGGGGGCGGTAGCTGGCTGGGGCCATGTGGGCAGGGATCCCCACCTCCCTGAGCCCCATCGCTCAAGGGAGGAAATTGCAGGAAGGCAAGGAAACCCAAGAGACCTTCTTCCTTCCCTCTGGGTCTTGGTTCCCCCATCTGTGCAGACAGGGAGTTGGGTGAGGGCCTCTGAGACTGCTTTCTGGCCCAAAGTTCTATGGTAAAGATTGGCCTGGAAAATTAGTTCTTCCACCAAATAACTCAGCATCTGCTTGGATTGTCCCTGTGCAGGGCCTCTGCTGGGCCCATGGCACTGGCCGCCTGGGTCCCCACCCTCCAGCCAGAGCCTCCAGGTGCTCCCTCTAGGATGGCAGGTGCCCCACTGAGCACATGGGGAGCTTTCCTGCCCAAACCCAGGGATACTTTTCTGGTATTTGGGTGGCTATTGCATGGCCCTGGGTCCTGAGCCACTTTCATTTCCTCCCCTCTTTATATAAAGAAAATACAAAGGATATTGGGAATGAAGAGGAAAATCTACGCCTCCCGCCAGCCCTCATGGGCGAGCTGGCTTCCGTGCATGGCACCTGCAGGGGTGCACTGCCTCTGCTCTCCAGGCAGGCTGCTTCAACTCTATGCCACCCTGTCCCTTCCGCAAGGGGGTCTTAACAGTCTCTGATGGCGAAAATGTGCATAACAGTACCTGCCTCAGGGTCGGTGCTATTGGAGTGTTTGCAGGGTACCCTCATACCTTCACACCAGCAGCGCTTGCCAGGCTGCTCACAGGTTGTCACAGCAGCCACTTCCCAGCTGTCCTGGGCATGGCAGGCTAGAGAGCTGAGCTGCGCTGGCTTCTGTAGGTATTCGGGGGGCTCCCCTCCCGAAGTGTGGTCTCTCACAGCCCCCCTGCCCGCAGACCTGCTGTGTGATGAGCTCTGCCGCACGGTGATTGCAGTGGCCGTGCTCTTCTCCTTCATCGTGTCTGTGCTGCTCTCCACCTTCTGCATCCACCGCTACCACAAGAATGCCCACAAGCCGCCCATTGCCTCCGCTGAGATGACCTTCCGCCGGCCCGCCCAGGCCTTCCCGGTCAGCTACTCCTCATCCGGCACCCGCCGGCCCTCGACGGACTCCGTGGAGAACCAGGTCTCTGTGGAAACTTTCAAGATCCCGGTGAGCTTCCACATGTGGCCTCGGGACTGGGGAGGCAGCCCCTCCCAGGGGCCCTGCAGGTGGCACTGGCCTCGGGTCTCAGGCAGCTGGGAGGTGAGAGGGGACGGGGCACCCAGGGCTTCATGCTGCCATGAGTCCTGCAGCCCACAAGTGGCTGATGCATCCTTGCCCACGGGAAAGACACTGAGCATTCCAGCAACCCCCTGCCTTCACTGAGCTGCCTTCCATGGAGGGCAGAAGGCAGGTGGAGTGGAGGGCATGGAGCAGGGTGGAGGATGGGTGCTGATTTAAACGGACTGGGATCTGGGCTGTTAGGATAAAAGGAGGGCAGGCCATGCTGTACCTGATGGGGGCTATCCTGCAGGTGCCCCAAGGGCTGGTGGGGGGAGGATGGAGGGTGCAGGGAGGTCCTGAGGAGGAATGTGGATTTCATTCTCAGAGGGTAGGGCCCTGAGGGTTGGCGGCACATTTCCTGGCCTTTATTTCCGCAGGCCACTCTGTTGCGGAGTCCAGGGGTGGGTGATGAGGCTTATCCCCATTCAGGGGAGATGGTGGCAGGCAGCAGCTTGGCCAGGGTGGCAGCAGCAGGGAACGGAGTCTGTCTGTAGTATGGAGAGCAGGACTGGGGACACTGAGGATCCTCTGGCCCCCAGGCTCCATGACTGGCCCGCTAAGGGAGAGTGCCAGCCAGAGCCAGCAAGCTTCCAGAGCCCCCTTCTCCCAGGCAGGAAACCTGGGCCTGCGGTCAGCATGTGCTTCTCAGACACCACCCCTGACCTGGCCAGGCCCCTCCTCAACCTGCCATGTCCCTTCACTGATCTTGCTGGGAACACCCAAGGAGCTGGAAGCTGGGCCTTGGGGGAGGACTGAGGGTGAGTGGGAGCAGAAGTTCTTCTGCCCACAAGGCTGGATAGGGAGAAGTACAGCGTATGCATCTTGGCAGGGGCCTCCAGGCAGGAAACTCAGCACCCAGGGACCACAGGGCCCTGGCGGTCCACAGGGTCTGGGCTGGGAGGTAGCTGGGGTTCCTAGGAGGTGCTGCCCAAGGGGTGCTCGCCCGTTGGTGAGGGTCTTGGCCATGAGGACCATTCTCAGATGTGGTCACAGTCGCCTGTCTCCTGCCTTTCCTAGTCCAGTCACTCAGCAGGCAGGGTCTCCAACCCCCACCCCCAGCAGCATCTCAGCCTCCATGCAGGCCTCTGGGACAAGCCATTTGATTCCTTTATCCACCCTAGCCATGTGTGGTGAGATACACAGCAAGAGTGGTGCTGACAGGTGCTCATGCCGGGTGACACAGACCATCCTCGGCCCACGTTGCCTTCAGCCCAGGGTGCAGAGCAACCAGAGCCAGGCCTGAAGCCCAAGGGCCACCCTGACCATCTCCGAGGTCTTGGCCACGTTACTCAACTGTTTGAACTCAGTTTTCTCTTATATAAAGTGGAGAGAATTTTTTTTTATTTTATTGAAATATAGTCAATTACAACGCATCAGTTTCTGGTGTACAGCACAGTGTCCCAGTCATGCATATATATACATATTTTTGCATTGTTTTTTCATTAAAGGTTATTACAAGATATTGAATATGGTTCCATGTGCTATACAGAAGAAACTTTTTTTCACTCTATTTTTATACATAGTGGCTAACATTTGTAAATCTCAAACTCCCAAATTTATCCCCTCCCACCTTCTTTCCCTCCGGTAACCATAAGATTGTTTACTATGTCTGTGAGTCTGTTTCTGTTTTGTAGATGAGTTCATAGTGTCCTTTTTTTTCTTTTTAGATTCCACATATGAGTAATATCATATGATGTTTGTCTTTCTCTTTCTGGTTTACTTCGCTTAAAATGACAATCTCCAGGTTCATCCATGTTGCTGCAAATGGCATTATTTTATTCTTTTTATGGCTGAGTAGTATTCCATTGTATAAATATACCACAGCTTCTTTATGCAGTCATCTGTCGATGGATATTTAGATTGCTTCCATATCTTGGCTATTGTATATAGTGCTGCTGTGAACATTGGGGTGCATGTATCTCTTTGAATTAGAGTTCCCTCTGGATATATGCCCGGAGTAGGATTGCTGGATCATATGATAGGTCTCTTTTTAGTTTTTTGAGGACTCTCCATACTGTTTTCCATAATGGCTGCAACAAACTACATTCCCACCAGCAGTGCAGGAGGGTTCCCTTTGGGAGAATGATTTTTAACATTCTTGTGAGAATCAAATCAGTGACATCCGCATTTGCTTAGCACAGTCTCTGTGTACAGTAAACTAAACCCTTATCCAGTGCAGTGTAGAGATGAGCACACCAGAGCAGTGATGATGATGTCAACTTTGGCCCTGACTGTGGGTTCTTGGGGAACCTGAGACACCAGGACGCCAGGAGCTGGCTGGATGGTACCCCTGGCCATGGTGCTGAGATGATGCTGCCTCTGCACCCAGACATTAGAATGCGAGGTTCTGGTCACTGAGGGACAGTGGGACCCCAGCGGTGTTGCCTCTGTCGTTAGACAAGCTTGGCAGAACACATCCTGAGCAGTACCTGAAGACACACCCACAGACAGGTGCAGTGAGACTGGGGGCGATGGACACCCAATGCTGGCACAGGTGGGAGGTTCCAGTCAGGCTTCTGTATCCCCAGTCAGAGTTCAAGTACCTGGCGCCGAGCTGGGGGTCTGGGAAGGCATCCCAGCGTGGTCTTGAACAGGCATGGTGTATGGATGGGACTTCAGTGGGCAGGCAGGTGGAGGGGAGCATGGAGAGCAGATGTGTGCAGGTTCAGGGCAATAGCTGCGCCTGTAGGAGGAGCAGCTTCTTCCACATACTGGGATGGAGGTTCCCAAGAAGCACAGTGGTACCTTTCCAGGAGCTGCCCTGGATACTTCCACCTGTAGCTGGGGGTCCTAGGCTGGTAGGCAACTTGGGCCACTGGAGTCAATTCGGTTCTCTGAGAATTGCTGGAAAGGGCACACCAGGGCCTGGGCAGCTGCCTGTGTCCAAAGCAGAGGCAGTGCTGAGAGGCTTGGGCCTGACTCCCAGGGAAGAGGACATGCTCCCCGCTGAGCACTGTGCGTGCTGAGTAAGCCCTGAATCCCTCATTAGAGAGACAAGGATGTGAGCTGGGATGGCCCAGGGCATCTTCAGTAGACGGGGACCAGTGAGGGTATGGGCTACAGAGTCTAGTCTGGTCTGTGGCAACGCCTGCCTTCCTACGAGGGAGACACGTCATGTAACGGCACCTCAGGGTCTGACTGTGGATCCTGCCTTTGGTGACTATAACCTACCAGTTCAGGTGACAGTCGGCTGTCTGCACACTGGAGCTTGTTGAACGGGTCTTGCTTTCTTCTTTTCCTCTAATCCTCACCATCTTTCTTCCCTGTTCTCTTCTCTTCCTTCCATCAAACCCATCACAGGAGGATCCAAAGTGGGAATTCCCTCGGAAGAACTTGGTTCTTGGCAAAACTCTGGGAGAAGGCGAATTTGGAAAAGTGGTCAAGGCAACGGCCTTCCGGCTGAAAGGCAAAGCGGGGTACACGACTGTGGCTGTGAAGATGTTGAAAGGTACCTGTCCAGGCAGTACCTACAAGTACGGGGCCCCACGGGGTGGATAAAGCCACCGCGACAGCCAGGGCTCCCGTGGCCAGCCTCGTGCCTCCTGGAGAGCGCTCCCATTGCCCCCCTTGAGTGGCTGCAGCCGGGGACCCCCACCATGGATGATGTGGCCCCAGCTGGGCCCTGGAGAAGCAGAGCAAGGATGTTCCTCCCTTGGAAGGTTCAGGAGTGGTGGTGCTGCATCTGTACCAATGTTGGGTAAAGATCCAAGTTTTAAGTTAAAAGCACTTCCGGTTTTGAACTGACAGCTCTCCCCACCCCAGTTTGCCCCATTCTTTCTTCTCAGCCAGGAATTCAACTGGGGTCCTGGTAAAGAGACCACCTGTAAGGACTGGCCCCTGCCCCTTAGGGCCCTGCCTTGCCCAATCCCCACTGCCCCTCAGCAGGCCTGCCCTGCCCTAGTCTTGCTATCAGCCTGGCATACTCACTCGTGTTTCTCAGCAGAGACTGGGTAGACAGCCCTTTGCCACGGCCAGGCTCTATGGCCAGCAGTGGGCGCAAGTCAGCTAGTACACACATAGGTTCAGCGGTCAGGGGGCCACGCAGCGCAGAATGCTTCTGGATACTTACCCAGGCCCTGACTGGGGTCATCCCCCCCTTGCCCATGAGACCCAAGGCCTAAGGGGCATAGTGAGACTGGCCCCAGGCCACCCATATATGGTCCAATGGGTCCCGATGCCCCATCTCCTAGCTGTCTTCTCATTTGCATACAGGTCTGCAGCCCGAGGAGGTGGCGCGGCACAGCTGGGCAGTGGGTGTGGGGCAGCTGGCCCAGGAGGGCTGTTTAGCCACAGCTTGTGACTCAGAATAACTCCATAACCAATCTCCTGGTGGGAGCCTGAGCACAACTCTGTCTGCTCTCTGGACGCACGACTTCAGCATGGCAAGAGACTTCTGTGAAGTCTTGTAGCCTTCACCTTTGTGCCTCAGCCCCCACTGCTGAGTGCTTGGTCAGCAAGTGTTTTGGGGACACCAGGGAGCCCTCTTACCTTCCCAGAAGGATGAATGAGGGGATCTTTGTGCACCACTGCCTTTGAGAGATGGCGATTGCAGAGAACTAATGCCACTTGCACAAATGGCCCAGCCCTGGGAGGCTCTCCCTGGAAAGGTCCTGCTCACTTGGAGTGCTTCTCAGGCTTCTTATTCCCCAGAGGCACATGAAGCCTCTGTCGACCACCCCACGGGCTGAGAGCAGCCCCAGGTGGTGGGGTCCTTGCAGGCCTCAGTCTGAACCTGGGTAGAGTGTCTGTGAAGGAGATTCCTGGGGTCTGTGCAGATCCCTGATGCGGGTCACGTGGCTCAGTGGAGTTGCAGAAGGGGCTAACAGAAGGGACTGCTTTGCAAGTTGCCTTGTTTACGTGCATTTCAGAGAATGCCTCCACAAGTGAGATGCGGGACCTACAGTCAGAGTTCAACCTCCTGAAGCAGGTCAACCACCCACAAGTCATCAAGCTGTACGGGGCCTGCAGCCAGGGTGGTAAGGCTGGCTGGGGATGAGCAGCAGCCGGGCACAGGCCAGGGCACTCTGGACCGCCCCATTCCTCCTCCCCCTTTCCTCATTGTTTCCTCCTCCTGGCCCCTGTCCTCTGTCCTCCCGGAAGCACGGTGTCTGGCTCTGGCCCCTGCCTGGAGCTCACATGTCACTGAGGGGGCCTGGAGAGGTGCTACATGAGTGCTTGCACAAGGCCTCTACTCCAAGTGTGCTCTCTGGGCCTGCTGGGGCTGCCAGGAGGTCTCTGGTGACTTTCTGGTCATCAGTACCCTGCCCCAGGCAGAGCCCTCAGGGCAGGGAGCTCCAGGAATGGACTCCGCCTATTGGGTACCTACTGGGGACTAGGTGTGCCATAACTTCTAGGTGACCCAACCCCAGCCCTGCATGGTAAAGGCATTGTCACCATCTCTTACATAAGAGCATCCTGATCTTTTGATCCTTAGGGGCCTCCCACTGCGTGTGTGTGTGTGGGTACATGTGTCTGAGGTACGAGGGAGACAGGGAGCCAACAGGGAGCAAAGGACAGCAGAGACACTGGTCAGCACCAGCAGAACTCAGGGCCGGCCTTAGGGCAGGACCGCAGCCCAGGAGCTGCTGAGGGCTTGCAGGAACAGGGAGCAGGTGGCCACATGCCCATCCAGATCCTCTGCCTCTATCAGCCGTCTCCAGGCCATGGTGTGGCGGGAAGGGCCTGACATCCCAGCAGCAGGGGGTGCCTCCCCGGGCAGCATTGAGCACAGTGACTGCCTGCCTTGGGCACCAGGGAGAAGGTCATGTTCAACCCCCCGGGAAGCTGGCTTTGGCACAGGCCCTAGCAACAGGGAGAGCAAGGGATGTTAGAGAGAGCCGAGACTTAAATCATTTCTCAGGCTGCCAGAACCCAGGCACTTGCCACCCAGAGCAGGGCTGTCTGCCCACTTACAGGTAGGGTGCAGGGCCTGCCCCGGGGCCCCGTGGTCTCCCCGTGCTCTGCCTGACCTGCACCTACGGGGACCCCACAGGCCCTCAGCCCACAGCCCAGCCCCTCTGCCCCCAGGGCCGCTCCTCCTCATCGTGGAGTACGCCAAGTACGGCTCCCTGCGGGGCTTCCTCCGAGAAAGCCGCAAGGCAGGGCCCGGCTACGTGGGCAGCGGAGACAGCCGCAGCTCCAGCTACCTGGACAACCCGGAGGAGCGGGCCCTGACTATGGGCGACCTCATCTCCTTCGCCTGGCAGATCTCGCGGGGGATGCAGTACCTGGCCGAGATGAAGGTGCGTGCCGCCCCAGCCCAGCCCCTCCAACCGCCTGCAGTGGGCTGGGGTTTCAGGGGTCCCTGCTGTTGTCTTCCTCGCAGCTCGTCCATCGGGACTTGGCAGCCAGAAACGTCCTGGTAGCCGAAGGGCGCAGGATGAAGATCTCGGATTTTGGTCTGTCCCGAGATGTTTATGAAGAGGATTCCTACGTGAAGAGGAGCAAGGTACCAGGTCGTGGGGTGTGGCGGCCTGGGGCTCCAGGGCTGGGTGGGGGCAGCGGTCCGGGTGCCCACAGGGTGAGGGCAGAGCCCTTAGAACACCTGGAGGAGATAAAGCAGATTTTTAGAGTCTAACCTTCCAGCCCTCATCCCTGAACCCTTCCGCAGTCCTGAGTACCTCGTTGTTCCTTCTCTTCCTCAGTGCCACCGGCGCCCTTTCAGAGCTGCCCTCCGGGGAGCTGGGGCCTGGCAGCATCTCTTGCTTTTCATCACTATCACTTTTGAAGGTCACCTAACGCTGCAGAAATAAGTCTTCTCCACAGTTGTTTCTCTCGCTTCTGCAGAGTGGAGGTCACTGTTTCCTTTCTGTGGAACATTAGCCCTTTGCTCAGAGCAGAGTGAAGTGAAATACACCCGAGCTTTGTAGTCATTCTTTGCAGAAGAGAATGAACCACTTTACAGGTGGAGTTTCTGCTGGGACAGAGACCTGGGAATCCCTGGCGAAGTGAGTTTAGAAGGTGCACAGAGAGGCCCTGGAGACGGGGTTCCAGAGATGCAGCCTAAGGATTTCAGAAGCCTTTTTTCCCAAGTCTCTGAAATAGGTGATTAGGGCCCATCTCAGGATACCTGGTCCCCTGGCATCATCCAGCTCCCTGGGGCACCGGTCTTGACCCTGTTAGTTCTGTTGCCCCCTCAGCCCCTCTCCTGCAGCCTCACTGTGACAGATGAGACAGGGCCAGCTCATGGGCCCCTTCAAGAGACACAGCTAATCTGACGTTCAGAACAGATGCTGCTCAAAGAGAAAAACAAAAAAAGCAACGGCATACACCTGAGGAGCCCTAGTGCTGCCAAGAGCTGTGAGGATGTTTCATTTTTTCTGGGGTTTCCGTTGTGACAGCGTATCTCAGAACTACTGAAGGGGAAGTGGGGAGCGGCTGCTCCCCGCCCCGTGGAGAGGGTGGACGGAGTCTTCCTGTTGACGCCCTGGTCCTGATGGAGAAGCACAAGGTGGCCAAGCACGGCTCTTGAGAGCACAGGGTGCAGGCGGCGTTGTTATGAGCACACGCTCCCCCAAACAGTCACGCTTCATCTTCAGCAAGGATGTAAATCCTAAAGAGTACTTTAAACAAAAAGGAATTACAGTAAAAGTTGCATTAAAATCCAATGCACGGCCTTTATTATTGATTCGGCCTTCAGATTGACCTTCTTGTACTGGAAAGCTAGTTCTCGAGTTGGATTAGAGAGGATTTGTTAGGTCTGATCCCAGCACCTCCTTGGTGGGATGGGGGGAGGGAGAGGCACCCTTTCAGAAGGTGCTAAAAGGGCCCTGGAATAAAATAAGAGGGAAAAACTAGCCTCAAGGCACATACACAGATTGTTTCTCCTCTGAGCTTCTCAGAAGAGCCTTTAGTGTGTTCGTTTGCATCAGAAGTCCCTAAGACGGAAAGGCTGGATGTTGGCTTCCCAAACTGGGAAAACATCTTGCTGGATGGTGTTCTTGGCCCACCCACTGGGCAGCACCACCCAGGGTACCCCAGTGCTCCCTGGACTCGGCCACAGGGGGACCTGGCTTGCACTCAGTTATCAGTTCCTTGGGTTTCTTCTCACCAGGGATGTGGTGCATGACCGGCATACCTTGTGTAGCTATGGGCAGGCCAGCTGACTCCCTCCAACATCTCAACCAGGCCTGGGAGGGCCAGGCTGGAGCTCTAGCCCCTGCGAGGCTGTGCTGCCAGTTCTGTACCCAGGAACATGCTGGGTACCATTACTCAGCCCCGCTTCAGAGCTGGAAGCATCTGGGACACGGCTCCACCCTCCCCCACCCCTCACCCCAAGATGTCAGAGTGGCATTAATGCCTTTCTCTCGCTCCCTCTTTAGGGTCGGATCCCAGTCAAATGGATGGCCATCGAGTCCCTTTTCGATCATATCTACACCACTCAGAGTGATGTGTGAGTCCAGGTGTTGACTTCCTGGGGTGGAGATTACACGTGCAGGGGGCCATGCCGCCTGTCTGGGCAGCTCGGCTGGGGAACAGCACTGGCCCTGAGTGCCCGTCAGCTCATGCCAACCACCCGCAGTGGCCCAAGCTGAGGCTTTGTGTGTTCACTCAGCAAATGGCGAGGGCCCAGGCAGTAGTTCTGAAGGCCAAGGTGGAATGCAGGAGGGCAGTGAGCTGCGGCTGCAAACCCCGCTCACCTCCCCTGTCTCGCTCCCCGCCCCTCCCTTCCCCTCCCCTCCCCTCCCTTCTCCTCTCCTCTCCTCTCTGGGCATCTTAGTGACACACAGGCCCAGCCAAGCAGTCCCCCTCCTATGAGCCTGAGCATGGCTGGGCTCAGGCAAGTCCCCCGGGACTGGTCCCTGCCCAGCAGGCAGGGATGGCCTTCAGTAAGTAAGTTTCTAGGCTTGTGCGCCCCCAGTTGCTGCAAGACAGGAACCAAAACTCAGTCTTCCAGGTCCAACTGCATTCTTGATAGTCTTCAAAAATACAACAGACTTGTTCCAAGTGTTCAGCTCTGAACAGGCATGCATACTTTGGATAACGTGGGCTGTGAAAAGGCAGTTAGTTCTCAAACTGTTTCAACAACTGTGTTCTGATTACAAAGTGGACTGTAAAACAATTGGAAAATGCAGAGGAAAGCATAATGAAGAGACGAAAAGTCGGTTGGATCCCACCACCCCTAAACACCCACTGCTGGCCCTCACAGGCGCGGCCTTCTAGTGTTTTCCGTGCTGTACAAATACATGCTTTTTATTCCCATATGTGTGATAATGCTGTTTTGTGATACGATTTTGCTCCCACCTCACAGTAAATTTTCCCTCACAGTTAAGTGTTTTTCTATAGCGGTGCTTCTTTTTTTTCTTCTAAGATCTTATGAACATTTCCAAGCACACAGAAAAGGTGGAGGAATTGTGCAGGGAGCCCCGTGCCCCGGGGCCTAGGTCCCGCCTCGTGTTTGCTGTACTTGCTTGGTCTCTCTATGCCATGTCTGATGCTTCAGAGCATCACCTCAGGGGCCAGCTGCTGTCCCTTTTGGGTGTGGAGGCTGAGCTTGGCAGAGGTGAGGACGGCTCACCCCCACCTCTATCCCTCATCCATCTGTGCGGTCGGCCCAGGCAGAAACCGTGAGCACTCGGACCACTCCTTGTCCTGGGGACTCTGGGTCAGAAGCTGCTGGAGGGATGGGAGTCCGGGCTGCACAGAGGGTGCCGCAGACCCAGTGCAGCCACTCACTGGTCCTCTTGCTCTCTGCAGGTGGTCCTTCGGTGTCCTGCTGTGGGAGATTGTGACCCTAGGGGGCAACCCCTACCCTGGGATTCCTCCAGAGCGGCTCTTCAACCTTCTGAAGACAGGCTACCGGATGGAGAGGCCAGACAACTGCAGTGAGGAGATGTGAGCAGGCTTTGCTTTGGCCCAGCCTCCCTCAGACACAGACACACACCGTCATTCCCTCCTGCCCCTCGGTAGCCCTGGGTGCCAGTAGTGACAGGGCAGAAGTCAGAGAATCACCTTTGGGCATAAGGGCAGATGTTGGGGACCCCAACACCGCTGGGGGCTGAATGGGCTTCCTAGAAGGACTTACAAAGATGAAGGGAAACAGGACCTGGGGAGAGATAGTGGGAAAGGATGAGAGGGTGCTTCAGTCCTTGAGCCCAAGGCCAGAGACCTATCCCAGGATGCCTTGGGAGGGGCAAGTGATTCAGAATGGACCCAGGGGTGCCTATAGGAGAGTGCCCAAGAGGAGGCACAAAGACGGGCAAGGGGCAGGCTTGGGGGGCCTGGACTTCAGCCCAAGGGCACCAGAATCTTCTCATCTGGTGGTATGGTTCCATCAGATAATTCTCGGAGGACAGTTGAGAACACATGAGAAGGGGTCATCCACAGACAGAGGCACACTGGTCCATTCATTCCACAAAGTCTATCGTGCACCTGCCACGTGCCCGGCTCGGGGCTAGATGGGGGAGCACAAGGGTGAGTAGGTGCCACCTCCCCGGGTGGCTTGGGCTGGCAGCTCACACCCACGTGGTAGCCCTGGAAGCCCTGCAGCCATGCCAGGCCCCCAGGAAAGAGAGGAAGGGGTGAGACACAGGTGTGATTGGCAGGTGTGTTTGTGTTTATACCCAGTTCATCCTTCTTAAGAGTTTTAAAGACTGGCATTTCTGCCTTAGCCACCGTAGCAGGCACAGCTGGACCCCAGGGCCAGATACTGTGAGCTCCTGGTGACCCTTCAAACCCTGGCCCCGCTCAGAGAAGGATGTCAGTGACACAGAAACAGCTTTGGGGTTGGGGAACAGAGTCCCCTGGCCCAGGGCACTCTCTGGGTGTGGTGGCCATGATTGGGCAGTTAGTCCTTGCTGGATTGTAACCGCCCACCTGTGCTTCCCACCAGGTACAGTCTGATGCTGCAGTGCTGGAAGCAGGAACCGGACAAGAGGCCAGTGTTCGCTGACATCAGCAAAGACCTGGATAAGATGATGGTTAAGAGCAGAGTGAGTACCTGGAGCCGATTTCTGGCACCAGCTACCCACAGACTGAACATGGCAGTGGGGGGACTCTGGCATCACCCTGGGCTGTGGAGTTCCCAGTGCAGAGGTAGAGGGAGGCTGTCCCCAGGGGCAGCCAGCGACCAAGCCGCTGTCTGTGATCTCGGCCCCCTGGGCTTCTTTTAAATCATGAGGAAACCAAGATTTTTACCTTGAGAGCCCTCCACAGGCAGGGGTGGGAGGAAAATGTTCCAAAGCCAAACAGAATCATTTTCATTAACAGAACATGAGTACTTAGTTGAAATTAGCGTGCCCTAAATTCAGATGCTCTGAGGGGCCCAGCCGGGAGTGCGGGGAGCGGGGAGTGACTAGGGAGCAGTGAAGACTCTGACAGATGGGAACCCACCAGCCGCCTCGAAAGGACCCCTCACCGTAGGCACATGTAACCTATAAGAATATGAGTGCCAGCGGGTCAGTTCCTCTGAGTTTTATGGGATATTTATATTGTTTCCAAGTTTTTAATGTTAGCAATTCATTTAATTTCCAAAAGCTCAATGTGGGCCAAACAAAACATATCCCTGGGCCCCCAGGTTATACTCTGGGTAATTGAGAAGTTGTCAAAGTTCCAACTAATATTACTTGAGCCATTGCTGTGTACCGTGTTCCACCTTAGATGCTGGGGATACACGTAAACAAAGCAGGCCCAGACCTTGCCCTCGCAGTTTCATCCTTGCATTGAGACATTTACTAAAAGTTGTCATTTCTTCCAACACAAAAAGCAAGATGCATGGACGAGGCGACTTGTAATAAAACCTAACATCAGTGTATCACTTGGTGGAAGCCTCCGAATCCTATGAGTGCAGGGTTGTCCTAAACAAAAGTGATAGCTGAGGCCGAGAGACGGCCTTCCTAGAACAGTGCTGAGAAGCAGCCAGAAAAAAATGCTTCAACCGTTCATGACACATTTAACCAGGGCAGTGGGAATAGCAGGTACTCCAGAATTGTCATACTTGGGAGCTGAAGCTTATAGCAGCATCCTGTGCAAAACCCCCATCCATGACTTCAGATTTCTGAGTCCTGAAGTGATGTTCTAAATGGCAGGAGTGCCTGGAGGAAAGCTGGAAAGAATTCGGCAGATTGAGATTCTTCTTGGCATTCCTATCTGAGTCATGGGACTGCAGCGAGCTCTCCCAGAGCCTCGGGTTTTGTAAACAGGCCAGTTTGCCAGTGCTGGACCTGGTGCCCCGAGTGCTGCAGGGAGAGGACTCGGCTAGTAGGAACCCATTTCTGCCCCCAGGGAGGTGGCTTTCCAGTGGGGAGCAGTGGGGACCACAGAGCATGGCCAGGTGTCGGGGAGCTCAGGGCTGGCAATTGGCAAGGGGCTCAGGTCCCACGGAGCAGCCAGTAGGCTTGGGGTGCAACTCGGCCAGGGCTCCACTCTGGTGCGGGGAGGGCCGGGACGTGTCCGGTAGAGGCCCGCGCCAGGGGTGACCAGCCGCCTCTCCCTTCCAGGACTACCTGGACCTGGCCGCACCCACCCCATCCGGCTCCCTGCTGTATGACGACCTCTCGGAGGAGGAGATGCCCCTGGTGGACTGTAGTAGTGCTCCCCTCCCTCGAGCCCTCCCCTCCACGTGGATCGAAAACAAACTCTATGGTAGAATTTCACATGCCTTTACTAGGTTCTAGCCACACTGTTCCTCTCTGCGCTGTCCTTACTCTCTGTAATGCTTTTTAAGAGTGTTTCTGGTCTGAATGAAACCAAAGTCTGCTCTGAACCTTTCTGTTTGTAAATGTCTGACTTTGCATCCGTTTACATTCAGGCATTTTTACAACTGTGTGTGTGTTTTTTTTTTTTAAAGGATGTGAAAATATGTGTAATCACCAGACTGCCCAGCAATTTAAGATGACAAAGAAGAAAAAGTGGGGCAGAATTCTCAGGGGATATTGGGAAAACAATAAGTCATTTCTGGGGTGGGTCATAGTCATAGTACTTCTAATTTAACTACTGAGAGAAATTTACATGATCTGGGGAGACATTTCATTTAGAAAGGAGGAGCATCCAGTGGTCCCCTCCAGGCCCTGTCTGGGCAGGCCGTGGCTCTTGGAGGCCACCCGGTGCTGGGGACCACCACCGGGGAGGACACATGCAGACGGCTGTTTTCACATCCTTTGCATCACACGCTGTCATGACAGTTGTCACTTATAAAGTCAGTGCTAAAAGCTGGAGCAAAGCGCTTTTTGAAAGAACGTGGTCTGTGGTGCTGTGGTCTTGCAATGGACAGTAAATATGGTTCTTGCCAAAACTCCTTCTTTCGTCTTCTATTCAATACTCGAAATTTTTTGCTGTTTCCTAACGTCATCACTGATTGTTTGGAAATCTTGGAGTTTCAAGCATTTTTTTCAGCTGAGATTGTTCCTTTTGCATGCCTCCTGAGTCACTGAATCCTTGCTGGCTAGTGCTACTTGCCATTTGTCCCGTCGACGCTGTGGGACTCGCCTGCGTGCACCCTTGATTTGAAGACCCTCTCCTCCGTGGTAGGCTTGGATGGAAGACAAGCAGGCTCCTTTCCATTAGAGAACTTTTGATAGAAGCTTCCTGCTGCAGTAGTACAGCAAGGTGCGGATGCTTTAAGCTGCCTTAGAAAAAGAGTTAAACCAATCCACAAATATAAATCAGATTTGCGAGTCTGAAGCTTATAAAAGTCAAAATTGATAGTTTCTGTTAAGTTGCAGTTACCAAGAGAGCACGTGATATTTCCCCCTAGATATACCAATGTTTTGGAAACCTGGAGCACGAAACCCTTCAGGCAATTGGCACAGAAATCAGAAGTTTGGTTTGAACCTCAAAGGGAGTTTTGCCAAGGCCTTACTGTCTGCACATGAAGTTTTGGTTCTTCAGTGCAGAACAAATGATCTGTTTTCGTTTTTAGGCATGTCAGACCCGAACTGGCCTGAAGAGAGTCCTGTACCACCCACGAGAGCCGATGGCACTAACACTGGGTGTCCAAGATATGCAAATGATAGTGTATATGCTAACTGGATGGTTTCACCCTCAGCGGCACAATTAATGGACGCGTTTGATAGTTAACATTTCTTTGGGAAAGGTAATGGACTCACAAGGGGGAGAAACATGCCAAGAAGGGAAAGGCTGCCGGACCCTCCTTGTGCATTTCACACTGGCTGGTGATTTTCCCTCCCAGCAGACGTAGCGCATTGGGACCCCCACACACTCCGTGCTCACACGTGTGGGCTCCTCACTCACTACCTGAACTGTTGGATTTTTCTGGTTGCCACCCAATGAGGCAACACAATTTAAACATGAAGCACACACACACACACACACACACACACACAAAGGCAGCAGGAAAACACAAGATCTGGCCCAGATGACACATCTCTGTTCAGAACGAGAGCCCGGCCAGGCCTTGTCGTGATGTCAAAGCCCAGCCAGGGCTGGAGGGAAAGAGGGGACCTCGGGACAGGACTCTGCTCAGCATTTGAGATCCTGAGAATTTTTTTTTTTTTTAAATCGTGTTACCTTTTCTTAGGAAGATGTATGATTTTTTTATCATGATCAAAATGATTCTTAGATTTAGCACAATGGAGAGATGTGATGCCGTATTTGCTGTGTCAACAGGCGGGGTGAGGAAAGGGGGCTCTCAAGACACATCTGTCACTGTTGCTGAGGGATCGCTCCCCCACCCCCGACAGAGAAAGATACGGAGGAAAAGGGCGTCCAAGGGGAGTGCCTCCTGTGCAAGGATTGCTGACAGCAGAGACTTCCCTGCTGTGAATCCCACTCCCACCACCACACACACATCCAGCACCAAAAGGCGGTGGTGGCCCATCTCACATGCTAGTGGGTGGGACTTGTGCTCAGTTTAAAAGGGACAGTTCAGCTAGTTACATTCGAAGTAGCCTCGACAATAAGCAAGGGCCACTACACCTCTGATTACAGTTCTGATGTGGAAAAGACAATGTCTTGGCTCTCATAGAGCTTATGTGAGAAAGTACATGTCTTCACTTTTCCTGTGTTTGTCACTGAAAGCTGCTACAGCCCGACATTTTTGTTTCTTACGTTCTGACCATGACTCATAAGCTTCTTGTCATTCTTCACCGCTTGTTTGTGGTCACAGGCACTCAGCGCTCCTCCCATCCTGCGGGGGTGGCTTTCGGGAAGTCCCAGCGGCTCTTCTTTCTGTCTCAGCGCTGTAACCTTGCAGGAGAGGGTTGGTTACCAAAACACTGCCTGGTCTTCAGACTTAAAGCACTGTGAACGGACTTAAGGTCATCTCCTGAAAATACTGTATTTTATAGGCATTTCACAAAAGCAGTAAAATTAGGGCATTTTTGTGGCCAGGAAGGTTTGGATGAGTATATGGAGGAGCCTCATGGGGCGGGGAGGGCTGGGGAGGGGTGGAGTGTGTGCACACACAGCCGGGGAAAGCTCTGGAAAAACACTTACTACAGATGCAGCGTGGCTTAGGTTTAGATTTGGGCCATTGTCCAGATACACTGTGATAAGTTCTTTACAAATATCTAGTTGCAGTAAACTTTGGGGTTTCAGATGTGCTTAAAGATAGTCTTGATAAATGCGGAAGTAGGAATAAACTCAAGTTATCAAAAATGCCTACTCGGTAAGTGGAGTGGCCACAGCAGGTTTGTCCTCGGCAGGGTGAGAACTCCAGGTCTAACTGGCTGACCCAGTGGAATTAACCCTTGACTCATTATCTAATGTCTATTCCTAAGTTATAAAAGTACTCGTATCAATTAGTCCTATCAGACAGAATTTTCATATGCATATATGCAGAAGTTACCGAGTGTTAAGTATTACTGAGTATTAAGTAGCACTCTGTCAGTGATTGATTAAACTTTGTTAAATCTATTTATGAAAGGTTATTATTAAACCATACCGTGTTAATTTGTAATCAAGGTGACTAAGAAAGTGATTTCAGTCCTGTAAATAAAATCATGTATCGTAAAGTGTGTAAACTTCTTCTTTTTAACTTCCTAGTTGGAAACGTCAGATTTCTGATTTTGAAGTTTCAATATAAGGAGTAAGATATCACCAGGGGATCTACTGTGGGGGCCACTGGGGAGGGCTAGTGACCTAGGACTAGGAGGCACTTGGGGGTGTTACTGACTTGTTTTACACAATATATACATGAACAGCCACATTTATAATAACTTAAAACTCAGCTAATTCTGCCGTTCAAGGAATTCCTCGCTCCCCTAAAATAAGCAGCGAGCAATGCCTAGTTCAGACTTTTGCTCTTCTAGCCATTTGCTTGCTGTTTATTTGCTGGAGCTGGAGTTGGACAGTTTTGAGAGAGAAGGTGAAATGCATAATCATGACTGAAAATCCAGTAGAATTTGGAGGAGAAATTTTGCCCTGAATCACTGTGAAGCTTAAGATGCTAAATGTTTCCGTTTATGTCCTCCTGTCAGATTGTGTAGGAATTCTTTGAGCTCCTCCTTAGACATCTGGTAAGGAGCAGGTGGGTCATTAGGCAAATGCCAGTTATTACCAACAGAAATCTGATTTATGGTTGCAGTTGTGCATTGGACACTGAGGGCCTGTCTCATGTCCTGGGTGCCTACATATGCACGTGCACACACAGGCACGTGTACACATCACCCAGGGGCTGCCCCAGTCCTGGCCCTCAGCACCCATGTCTGTTCTCAGCTTCCTCCTTCAACGTGGACCACAGAGACTGGAAATAAACATAATTTCTGGGTCAGCTATTTCCTGCAGCCTTTACTTCAGTATGTTTAGAAAACCATGCTGAGAAAAACTACTACCAAAATACTGAAAAACCCTTTTTCCAGAGCAGAGAACTTCCATTAGGAGTATGTGTGTATGGTTTATTTTTCCAAAAAAATTAAAAAACCACATTCTTCACCAGCCCCCATAAAGGACTCCTTAGCCACAAATCCAGCTAATTTGGCTGGAAATATAGTTGAACATAATGTCTGAGAACAGATCTTGGACAAATACTTAATATATAAAAGACAATTCAGTGGGAAGGCATAATTTCCCCCACTACAATTAGAGCATTTTTTCCCAGGCAGAGCAGTGAATGGTTTCCTCTCCTCCTTGGAGCATGTTGACATGTGGAATAGTTGGCTGGGAGTATGTAGGGTGGTTCTAGAAACTGCCTAAGAAATCCTTACCTCTGGGGCCCTGGGTCAGAAAGGGCAAGTGCGGCAGTGGGAACATGCATCTCCCTTCAGCATGAACTTCACATTTGGTGCTTATCCTCCAGGTGGGCCTGTATCTACAGAAAACACCCTCCACTGAGGGTGCCTGCCCCACCCCCGTCCCTTCTCCGTGGCAACAACCTCGGCAGCCTTGTTAGAATTCTGTAGAGCCTCCCATCTCTCCTGGGAGCTGGGACTCACATGAACGATTCTTGGCTGAGCTCAGGAGAAACTAGAACCTGTATGTAGAGAATTTTTCAGTTTGGAGTGTGTTGCCGTGTCCTGCAGCTGAGGCTGGATGAGTGGCTGTGTGACAGCCGGGAGAATGAGCTTCATCCCCAGAGTTAAAGAGGAACACACTGTGAACACCTGAGAGAACTTCCGGTTTACCTGTGCAACTCAGGTTTTGATTGCTATGTCAAATGACAAGATATTTTGGCAGATGTTTCTGGGACGTGCTCAATCCCAGGACCTGGCCAACCGCGACCTCTCAGCAGGAGCCCAGGCAGGAGAGCAGTGACAGGGAGGCCATCTCGCTGTAGCAGCTTCAGGGACATCAATGTCACAGGGAACTGGGCCAGGCAGCATGGGGGGAACCACGGCCGGGGACTACGCCAATCACTGTGACATCAGGAGTTCTGTACCACACCAGGAGAGACCATAATCCTGCATCCTTGCAGATGACACTGAGCAATTCAAGTTCAAAATTAGTGTGGGCAGGCAAGATAAGGAAAGTGTGCTCTAAAGCTAAGAAAAAAATCATTTTTTGAGAAGGAAACCATTTTAATATTTCCTACACAAACGTATTTACCATGCAGACTATCAATTTTGTGAATAAAAATGCAAACACTTTTTGTGTCCGTGTTTTTATTTATCGATGTCAGCTTTATAAACAGTAGAGAGTTAACTGTATCCTTTTTGATGAGACGTGTTTCGTGTTTCTCGTCTGCACTCCAGTCCTTTTCTGCACTTGTCATTTCCCTCATGGAGGGAGGTCATTCCTGTGGGTTGGGAAGGTTCTAGCCCAGGAGGAGGAAGAACATAAGGCTGCCTCTTGCTACCTGAGGCAAGGGACTTTGTCCGGGGGTCTCCAGGGAGTTCACATGTGCCTGTGTCTCAGCCTCTGTCCTTGGAGGCTCCTCTCAACAAGAGCATGTGACTTGCTCCATATTTTTTTACCTTTTATTCTGGGAGTTTTAAAGGGCTTGAATTTTTTCCTTGAGCCTCTGTGGCCATAGAGTTTGAGAGGCCAAAGCTCTGGGATTGCTCAGAACTCTGGGGTAAAGGGGTTGGGAGACCTCATGAATGTATAGGAAAGAAAGGTCAGATTACAGGAAGCAGTTTTCAAGGATAGGAATGACACAGAAGAGAGAAGGGTTCTGGTCTCTCACAAGATAGTCACTGAAAGAAGTTAAAAGAAGTTTTGTGGCAGAAAATTATATTTTTTAAGAGAGGTCAAATTACCTATCATCATTAGCTCTGTAGTGATAAATGAAGACCACCAAAATGAGAATGAGCAGGGGGTACCAGAAATTGACACAATGTAACACAATGTAAATGACACAATGTAAATAAATTTTAGAAAAAGAATGAGCAGGGATTATTTACTCTGGACTTGCTATAGCAAGAGAAGAGACTGCCATCACTTGCTTTTGGCAGAGACTCAAAGGCAGGCAGAGGAGTGGGAAAGCTTTACAGGGAAAAAAAAAGTGGGGGAAGCTTCAGATATGCTGTGATTGGAAGTTGTTGGCATGGGGAAGCTGGAGGCAGGCTAACTAGAAGCTTCTTATGTGATTCACTTGGAGAATGTATTTGGCTTTTTCTAATTGGTTCCAAGTTGAAAACTGGGGCAAAAAAAATTGGGACTCTGACAGTCATTGATCAAATCCTGACCATTCTGGGCTGGTTACTGCAGAGGCTGTGGGTCAGAGTTCTTCAGTTATATGTGGTCTGGCCATTGTCTGTTTGCATATTCGGTCTCTCAGTCCCCTCTTTTGGTCATTTTCTTGCTTGAAGATTGATGAATTCAGGGAAGCTTGGAAATCCAGAGCTTCACTGCTTAGAGACTGATTGTTCAGTCATCTCCATTGTTAACTGTATTGTGAGGTATTCTTGGCCATTCTGTTGTTGCATCATCATGGTGGTCATCTGACAGGCAAGTGGCTACACAGAAGCATTTCAGACCCCAGGTAGAATGCAGTGGACCAGCATCGTGAGCACTGTGACAAACACAAGTACAGTTAATAATCCCTGTAAAATGCTTTGAACCAAGAACGCAACCCAAGTCAAGAACAAAACCCATATAGGCCACGAGGATCAAATTTAGAGAGCCAAGTAGCTTTGCCTTAAGGCATTGTATAGTCGGTCCCAGCTTCCCTGTTTCAGTGATCCAAGTATGGTATTAGGAGTGGCACCAATCATGACTAACAAGAAATCTAAAACGATGCAACAAGATGAGACTGATCTGTGTTCCATGTAGGGAAGAGGTGGTACTGCTAACGACTTCTGCCAGAGTTGGTGATAAGTTTCTCACTGTCCTTTATGTACGATCCCTACTGATGGGAACACTGCTCTAATTGTTCACATGAACAGTGAGTCAGTAATTCCCCCAGGTGCATTGCTGAATAATCAAGGGTGGCTTTGTTTTGGAGCTCGGAATTTTCATCTTTGGTAATTTATAGACTTAGGGTCTCTGTGTACAGACAAGTCTTGGAATATCATTCCTAACAGGCATGAGAAGTTAGTCTGAAGCAAACAGGACGAGGCATCCTGACTGCAAAAGGTGTAGTATCTAGTAGGGACACCTGGAGATCTAGGAAAGAAGTTGTTCATGACGGAAGGCTGGAACCAGGACTTATGTGAGCTGGGTTACAGATTTAGATCTCTGTTGGTCTCTTACACGTGGCAAATATTTGACTCATCACCCTATGAAAGGGTTGTTGTTGAATTCAAACTTAGAATTACCTAAGATCTGGTCAATAGGTTGTAGTAACTGGTTCTTTTTCTGGGAAAGCAGGACACTAGGAAAAGTCACAGGTTAACTTGTTTAAGATCATTTCCACATTGCAAATGGAGCTGCTATCAGCTGTGATTCCCTATTGTCTCCTTCGATGAGACTAAAACTTCCTTGTGGTTTTCATCATGGGGGTCTGGGGATGGATGGTAGGTTCAGCAGCCAGTTTAAGATCTAGGGCAGTGGCTACTGTTTGGGATAATCTAACAATAGCATTAGAA
Source organism: Camelus dromedarius (assembly GCF_036321535.1). Taxonomy (NCBI): domain Eukaryota; kingdom Metazoa; phylum Chordata; class Mammalia; order Artiodactyla; family Camelidae; genus Camelus; species Camelus dromedarius. The sequence goes on from NC_087443.1 coordinate 16,720,024, forward strand.
TTAGTATGTTCTGACCTAACCATTGTAATAAAGAGGACAGACAAGAGGAAAGGGGCCATTATTGGTGAATGACAACCAGGGATCTGCAGCAAATAAGAGTAAGCAAGCAAATTAAAAATATATATAAAAAAAGAATTAGACAGGGTCTTGATCCAACCCTCTTCTTTTCTAAACCACCTCGCAAATAAACTTGTTCAGATTGAACGTTCCTTGGAGTGGCCACTGAAGGCCCAAAGTATCCTTGGTGATGTTACGCCCTTTAGAGAGATAGGTGCAAGATTTGGGATTGCAGATAGGGTACATATAAGAAGCAGGAGTTTTCCTGGAGGGGGAGAGGATTTAGACATAGGCAACACCACGAGAGTGGGAAGGAATGTAATGCTTGTGCACCTCATGTCTCTCCAGACACAAAATCGAGGTGGAAGAACCACAGCCAGTTTCCTTGGCAACTGCAATAAAATGTGTCCTAGTGGATGACCGTCTGGTGAGAACCCCAGACTCACAGGTCAGTGAGGCTGTCTGCAGCAACAGGGTCCTAGGGCCTATGTTCTAGGCTTTGCTTCTCCTTCTTATGACAAACAACACTTTGTGTTATTTTGACTATGACTTGTGAAAAATTGTTTATTGAAGTACTGTTGATTTACAACGTTATATTAGTTTCAGGTGTATAACATAGTGAGTCAATATTTTCATTGACTGTACTCCATTTAAAGCTATTACAAAATAATGGCTATATTTCCCTGTGCTGTACAATATATCCTTGTTGCTTATTTATTTTATATGTAGTAGTTTGTATTTCTTAATCCCATACCCCTATCTTGCTGCTCCCCTCTTTCCTCTCCCCACAAGTAATCACTAGTTTATTCTCTGTAACTGTAAGTCTGTTTCTGTTGTGTTATATACATTCATTTGTTTTACTTTTTAGATTCCACATACAAGTGATAACATACAGTTCTACTCTTTGATCCTCCTTCTTATGCCAAGCATTACCTAACACAATACAGTAACACGGAAGACGGCAAAAAAGGATGCAAAAGAACGACCCAATTCTATCAAAGATGCCAAACAAATGGGAATCAACAACAAAACCTGAGTACCAAACTGCGAATAAATAGCCAGGGAACTCAACGCAAAGAGAGCAGAGGTAAGACCCAGTGCCTTGTGGACTGGATAAACCAAGAACCTCAAGGCACAAGGGGATCTCCGAGGGTCCTGCACCCGATTGAAGGCTGCAGTCTAAGGCAAAAAGCAGACTCTGGTGCAGCCATATCTTGGTGGGGCCACCAGGAAAAATGGAAACAAATGAAGACTACCCAAATGAAATAGGCAAAGGCTATTTATTCAAAGCTTGCAGTAACAAGGGAGTCAGACCCACTACTTTTGGCAGAGACTCAAAGACAGGCTGGAGGACGGGAAAGCTTTATAGTTTCAAAAAAAGCCTCAGATTAGAGATTGGTGGGAAATTTTAGTTTTTTTAAAAACTACATTCTTCTGATATTAATCATACCAAAACTGTACTTTAGTATTTTTCCCAAGGGAACTACTTATTTTATAAGCCCCAGTATATCACTCATTATCTGCTGTAAAATTTGAATTATGCATTATCTTCTCTCCAAATTCAAATTATATACATTTAGTATTTGATTTGGCAGTTAAAATAATAATAATAATTTAAATAATACAATTTAAATCCATTGATGGCAGAACCGCAATTATTTTAAAAACAATTCTAATGGAGGATTCAAAGAACAGTTTTAAAGAAATGACACTAATCCTAACCCTATGCTATGATTTCATGCTAGGCCCGTCCTGGGAGAGCCTCTGCAGTTTCCTCTGAGTTTCCGTTTTCTCCATTGCAAACTGAGGACCATAACTTACTCCACAGGGATGTCAGGAGACTCACACTAGAGCATAACCAGCCAACCAGACCAAAAGCTTAATTATGACAGGCAGTACACACAGTCAGGCATGCTATCTGCTCGAGGAGTTGGTCAAGTGGCCGAGATTCTGGACAAGGGAGGGACTGTTACATGTTCTTATTTTAATCAATTCAATTCGTATTTATTGAACACTTACTATGTGCAAAGTGCTGGAAGATGAAAAAGACATGGTCCTTATTTTTGGGAGCTTATAGACCCATGGAATCTATGACTAGATGAATTTTTACTCTTGGGCCATGTTGGAGGAAAGTGGATGGTAGGACTATAAATGTTTTCATTTGCTCAGAAATGACATGAGAAAGGAGCAAGACCTTGAAGTTGGATAGAGACTGGACATTCAGAAAACCTGGCTTAGAAGTAGACTGTCCAGACTCTCCTATCCATGGGATCTCCCACAGGGCATTTCCAAGGAAAACATCTGGATGAAAGACATCCCAACAACCATCACCCAACAAAGACAGCTGTGATTAGGAACAAATCCCCCTGGAACACTGCCACTCCTACAGAATGCACCCCACAGTCACCCCAGACATCTGCTGTTAACTAAAGCACTTAATGATGACAATGAGTTCTGACTGACTGCCTCCTGCCAGGCACAGTACCAAACACTTCAAATACAAAACTGTGTTTAATCTTCACAACAATCTTAAGAAGCATTTGCTATTATTATTGTCCCCATAACACAGCTCAGGAAACTGAGGCTTAGAGAGGCTACGCCCACATAACCTGCCAAGGTAACCCGCTAAGGAAAGCAGAGCCCAGATGGGAGGCAGAGCCCCTCTTAGCACCTCCGTGTCCTGCCCAGACACAAGCAGGGGCTGGTGCTGCCTGGTATCCCCTCAACCTGCTCAGCTCAGAGCTGGACAAAGTGCCTTGGGGATGAACCTGGAATAAGCAGCTGAGTGGAGGGGATGTCAGGGAGGGCTTTTCTTTTTTTTCCAGTTACTAAAGTTGTAAAATGTCAGCCCTCAAAGCCATTTTCCAGAAAATCTACCTCAAGCCCCTCCTTCCACATATAAGGAAATTCAGGTTCAAAGAAATGTGACTGGCAGGCAGTCCACGGCTTCCTTTGCTGGGGCCTCACGCGCAGCCCAGCACTCTTGAGGATGCTCTGACACCTCTGGCGGCCTGTGAGTTCTTAGCTCAGTGCCCACGCAGACACTCATCGCCCCCTCGAGCTCCCAGGACAGGGCTCCCGGGCAGGAAAGTCCAGCCATCCCCCGCGGAGTCCCTCCCTCCTGCAAAGCCAACCGTCCGGCGGGAGTTAGTACTCCCGTCCTTGCAAACGCTTGCTCCGGCAAGAGTGCTTTCCCGCTTCCAGCTCTCTCTTAGCCTCCACAAATGGTTTTTTGAGCTACACGCGCGCGCGCGCACACACACAGACATACTTGTTACAGATAATGGATTAATCAGTACTGGACGCCAATTATTGAGCTTCTATGCCAAACACCAGGAGTGGAAAGGGAGTGGGCGGGGCTGGGGGCGTGGGCGGGGCTGTCGAGGCCGGGGCGAGCGTGGGCGGGGCTTGGCGGGCGCGCGCCGTGAAGGCCGCCTCATTTCCTCACGCGCGCCGGAAGTGGAGGTTGTCGGCGCGGCGGCGCGCCCGGAGAGTGGGCGGTGAAGGGGTGGCGGCCCCAGTGTGCCGGGCGCCGCCCAGGTGTGCCCGCGGCTGGGGAGCTGGCGGCGGGGCGGCAGCCGCGGTGAGCGGACGGGTGAACGCTGTGAGTACTCGGCCCACTTGGCCTCGCCCTCCCGCGGCTCCCACGGCTTGGGCCCGGCCCGTGAGGGCGCTGGGACGCGGGCCCCGGACTATGGGTCCCTGTCCGGGTCGGGTCACCTCACGGACGGGCTCTCCGGGGGTCCTGTCCCTGTGGGGTCGCCTCACGGGCAAACCCTCCAGAGTCTGCTCGGGTGTCAGGAAAAGCCGTGGTTTTTCGGAGTGGTTTGAGTTAGTTGGCTTTTAAGAACAGTGCTGGCAGAAGCCGTTGGTTTGCTAGTGTTTTATTTTTAATCACTTTTTTTTTTAACTAACTCAGCACCATCTATGCTCCGCTCAGTGGATAAACTTTGTAGTCAGCTGTTTCCTCTTTATTGCATTAAAATAGTCTCCGACGGCAGCCTCTCTATTTCTGCCAGACGCTAGGCGCCTTTAAAAGATGCACATTTGTGTAGGAATTAGTGGGGCCCGAAGAGACTACGGGACGGGAAATCTTTTGCATTTTCAGACTTCATCTTGAAAATTACGCTCTTTCTGAGCAACTTGCTGAGGCATAATAGTAAACGCAATGGTGAAGCTTTTATTTATGATGATGTTATTGGCAGAATGAAAATTTGATTATAAATCTTAAGCTTTTATCCTTCAGCCTACTCCTGAGATTTATATGCGATGTCTGGACATTTAACTGTCATTGGAGGTTCTCAGGAGCTGGGCCTTCATTTCTGGTGGAATTAATGTTGTATTAAAATAGTACTTTCGAACGTGGAAGTAGGAAGCTAAGTATTTTATGACTGAGAATGTTAACGTTCGTTTTGTATTGTTCTTCTGATACCGTATTTTAAAATTGTCATTATGACTTAAAGAATGTAAAAAGGATGTTGGATTTCCAATATTTATGGCTCAGGCAATTTTGACATACAGTTTTAGTTCCATCGGTCCGGAAATTATGGGGTTTTTTTCTTTGACTCTTTGATTGAGGTATAAAATATATATGAAGTCCTTAAGTGCGTCAATCTTAATTGTACAGCTCAGTGAATTTTTATGTTTATTAACTTGTGCATTGTGCTCACTTCGGCAGCACATATACTAAAACTTGTGCGTCCACCAGCTAGATCAAATTATACCTATACAACATTTCCACCAACCCAGGAGTTTCTGCCTGCCTCTTTCAAGTCAGTTGTATGCCTGCCCCCCCCCCGCCCTCCCCCCATCAGTATTCTGATTTCTGTCATCATCTGTTAGTTTTGTCAGTTTGGGGCTTGATCATACAATATATTCAGCATATTACTTATGGGATTCACCCATAATGTTTCATGTATTAGTAGTTCATTCTTTTTTATTGCTGGGTAGTAATCCATTGCATGATTATATGACTACTCTCCTGTTGGTGGGTATTTATGTTTTCAGTTTTATGTATTTTGAAGAATGCTGTGAACAGTCTTATAAATTTCTTGGTAAGCATCTGTGCATTTCTGTCAGCTGTGAAATGGCTAAATCATAAGGCAGGTGGAAAATTACGTTTTAACCAGCATGGAGTTTTTTTTTTTTTTTTAATACAGTTTGTTATTTAAATTCTATAGTATTAAAGACTGGTAAAAAGCATAACTATTATGATTTCAAGATTTAAGTGATTCATTACCATATTATTATTTTTACACCTTGGATTGTGATCTGTGACAGTCTTCTACCAAACTGTCATTATTTGTTTAACTGTTAGACAAGTCTGTTAGATACAGCTGGTTGTATAACACTTTGGTAAGAACTGTGTTACTCAAGTTAGTGGTTGTTAGGGGAAATGAAACACTGGAAGGATGTGACTAAAAATGGATAGAAGAATCATGGGATTGCAAGTCAAAGAACTTAACATTGTTATTGTACTGCACAAGTCCTAGATATAAATGTAAAACTGAATTATAAAGTTAGTTATAAATGTAAATTTGCTAGAGGTGTGCAGTGATTTCCACCTGTGCTGAGATACTGATATGTTTGTAATGGGAACAGACAACAAAAGTCACTAAACATTTGTGTGAAATCAGTAGCATATAAGAGATGCCCTAAACTGAACAAATACAACGACTAGACCTGAAGAATGGAGTTCATGTAAGAGAAGAGAACTCTGAGGTAAATACTAGTATGCTCAGATTTGGGAGGTTATCATGCTTACTGAACATACACAGGCTGCTCTGCAAATAAGCTTCAATATTAAAATATAGAAAGAAGGACAGGATAGCTATGCCATGGAAAATAGATCCAGGGGAGCCAATGTACATCTAATAGGAGTTCCAGGAGGGAAGAGAAATTAGGAGAAATAACCGCCGAGATAACAGATCAAGAGGATTGGAATATCCAGGCAGAGTCTTGGGCAGCCAGATTAGACTTCTCATCTGGGACATGGAATGTTAGATGACAGTGAAGCAGTGTTTTAAAAGTACTCATTGGACATACTTTGAACTCAGAATCTTATCCCTAAGCGAACTGTTATTCAAAGTGGGAGCAAAATAAAATCATTTTTACCCAGACTCACTCGGAATACCTCAGGATGTACTATATCAAATGAAAAATTAATCCAAGAAAATAGATGTGGAATTCAAGAAATAGTGATTTTAAAAAACAGTAAAACTTATTTCTTTACTTGCACATATAAGGCTTTTATGCTGAGATGTTTAATAGTGGCAATACATTTGGAAGGATACACAAAAACTGGAGAGGTGAACTGGGCCTCTGGGATAGAAGAAGGAGGTTTCACTGTATGCCCTTATAGCATGTTTAACCTTTTGATCACATGTATTTATTTTGTGGAATTTTATAAATATAAAAAAATTTTAGGAGTGTAAAAACTGTAAGGGTTTAGAGCATGGGTTGCCAAGTCTGGCTGACCACATATTTTAGTATGATCTGTGACCTAAGAGTGGCTTTTATATTTTTAAGTGCTTGGGAAAAAAAAACAAAAGAATAATTCTTTGTGACATGAAAATTATATGAAGTTCAAATTTCAGCATCCATTGGAACACATCTATGCCATTCATTTATGCATTTTCTAGACTGCTTTTTTGCTACAAGACAGAGTTGACTGGTTGTGATATTTATTATTTGACTCTTTACCAAAAATGTTTGCTAACCTCTGATTTAGAGGTCAGATATAGACTTCCATATATATAAGAATTTTGCTAATAATAAAGGTAGCATTTCAAATTAGTGACTGGCCCATGGATTGCTTAAAAAGTGGTAAGAATTGACTATCTATTTGAGAAGATAAATTTTATATTAGGATTTTTACAGGTGGGGATACCAAAATCAAGATGTCATGCAGGAAAAGACTGATAGGTTTAACCAGTAACAACAACAATGAAACAAAACTTTGGATAATGGGGAATAATACCTAAAACTTATTGTACACTTAATGCTTGTCATGTTTTACTTGGTTAATTGTTACAATAACACTGCAAGGTAGGATCTGTAATTATCCCCACTTAACAGGTGAGAAAACTGAAGTTTATGGAGAGATTAAGAAACCTTGTCTGTATTGAGTTAAAAAGTAGTAGAGCAGATACATGAATTTAGGCCATCTGGCTCCCAAGCCTGTTGTACAGACGAAAACTGAGATATTGGTAATTTGTTAACATTGTATAGGCATTATCTCTGTCAGCACATCTAGATCTACCTCATTCCTTTTAGATATTTTGTTGCGTGAATGTTTGCAGTTTACTTAACCTTTCTCCTATTGATGGACTTTAAGTTGTTTTTATTTTTATTTTGCTGTTATATATAACACTAGTAAACATCTTATGCATGTGACTTTATAAACTAGTATGAATATTTCTGTAGTATAGAATCTTAAAAGTGGAATTGCAAATTGTTGGGTTAAACGGCATGTGCATTTAAATCAGTTTTATCCTCCAAAAAATAAGAATGTGTGTGTATGTATATGTGTATTTTTAGTTTGTCTTTAATCAAAGGTGTTGTAACATCTTGGAAAGAACCTTGGCCATCCAGACAAACTACTACTTTTTATGGATGAAGGCCAGAAAGGTTAAATATTATGCCCAAGATTACATAGCTATCAAGTAGCTATTATACTTGACTCTTTGAATTATTTTCACTGTATGACTGGCTGCCTTTGGCACATTTTTATGTTTTACCTATAATAATATGAGTATTAGTGCCATCTATCTGGCTGAAATCCGTAAGTTTAGTTTTCCCCAGAAACACTTGTCAGAATGATCCATCTGATGTTACTTGTCCTTGGCATCCAACACAGTGCCTATCTTAGTCAGTTTGGATAATTATAACAAAGTGCCATAGACTGAGTGGCTTACAGACAACAAATATATTTTTTAAGTCTGAGATCAGGGTGCCAGCATGCATGGTTGGGTTCTGTGAGGACCCTTTTCCAGCTTGTAGGCTGCCAACTTCTCATTATATCTTCACATGGCAGAAAGAGGGCTACTTAGTTCTCTGGGGTCTCTTTCATAAGGGCACTAATCCCATTCATGAGGGCTCCACACTTATGCACTGATTACCTTCCAAGGGCCCTATCTCTGTCATTTTGGGGGATAGAATTTCAGCATATGAATTTGGCAGGGGGAGGGGAGAAACATTCCATTCATTGCAATGACTGACACACAGTAGGTACTCAAATATTTGTTGAATCATGCTGCCTTTTGGTGATCAGTATTTCTGAATATTTACAAAGCATTTATTCAATGATGTGTTATGGAATACATATATCATTATAATACTCATTAATTGCTCAAGAAATAAAAAGTTTTAATTCCCTCCCTCACATATGTTTGTACTTCATAATGTTTTGATTTACTAGCAGAGCTTTTGTTTTCCAAATAATTTTTGTGACTTCGTTTTTGTTTAAAAAAAGAATTCAAAATTATATGTTTAGTTTTTTAAAACTTTAATAAGAAATTATTCTGTACAGAAAATGTAGGAAGATTATACAGACTAGAACTTTGAAAAGAAATAGATACAGATTCAAATGGATTGTTTGTATTTTGCAGGAAGCAGTAGGCTACTCTTATTGCAGAAGTTAGTTTGGTACACTGCAGGGTAAGCATCCTGGAAATGATGTATGAAATGTGTATTAGTTCCGTAAAATTATAGAATCAAAAGATTGAGTAGAAACTGCTTTAAGGTTGTATTATGTAGGAATCAGTGCTGTAGAATGAACTATGTTAACACTCTTTTGTTGTCTCAAAATCACAAGCCAAATAGAGAAGATGTAACAAGACCTTCAGAGTAATCTGTGTTCTACATTTTTGAGGGGTGGGGAGGGCAGGGGATGTGCTTAGTTTTTTAAATCCAAACTTGTAGTCAACAAATCTTCGTGCTTGTCTTAATGAACAAAATGGAGGTTACTTACAAATGCCTCTTTGGCACTACTACTAGAACTAAATCTGATTTGGTTTTGTTTTTTAAACAGCTTCATTGAGGTATAATTGACATGTAATAAACTACACATATTTAAAGTACACAATTTGATAATGTGAACATATGTATATACCTGAAATCATCACCACAATCAAAATGATGGACATATCCATCACTCCCAAAAGTTTCTTTGTGCCTTTTTATAATTCCTTCCTCGTACCACCTTCCCTACCCCCACCCCATCCCGAGCAACCACTCATTCCTCTGCTTTCTGTCACTACAAGTTACCTTACATTTTCTAGAATTTTATATAAATGGAATCATACTCTCATCGTAGTCTTTTGTTGGGCTTCTGTTATTGAGATTCAGCCACACTGAAGCATGTATCAGTGTATTCCTTTTTCTTGCTGAGCGGTGTTCCATTGTATGGCTGTAACAGTTTGTTTAACACATCCACTTGTTGATGGACATTTGAGTTGTTTCTAGTGGTGGGATGGTGCATATAAAGCTGCTATGTACATTTGTGTACAAGTCTTTGTGTGGGCATATGCTTTGATTTCTCTTGGTTAAATATCTAGTAATGGAATGGCTCAATCAGACAGGCTTATATTTAACTTGACTGTGAAACCATCTTACATTCCCTCCAGCAGTGTATTAAAGTTCTAGTTCCTCCACATTGTCACCAGCACATCAGTCTTTTTAATTTTAGCCTGTCTAATATTAGCCATTCTGTGGTATCTCATTGTGGTTTGAATTTGCATTTCCCTAATGGCTAACAATGTTGAGCATTTTTTTTCATGTGCTTATTTGAAGTGTTTCTTCATATCTTTTGCCAGTTTTTGATTGAGTTGTGTTTGTTTTGTTATTGCATTTTGATACTTTTAAAATATATTCTGAATACAAGTCCTTTATCATATATATGCTTTGCCCATATTTTCTCCTGGTCTGAGACTTGTTTTTCCATTCTCTTAATAGTGTGTTTCAAAAAGCACAAATTTTGATAAAGTCCCATTTATCAATTATGCTGTTAGTGTCCTATCAAAGAAATCCCTGCCTAACTCAAGGTCACAAAGATTTTCTCCTATGCTTTCTTCTAGTTTTATAGCTTTAGGTTTTTCATTTAGATCTGTGATTCATTTTGCGATTTTCTTTTAATTGAAATATAGTTGACTTACAATATTATATTAGTTTCAGGTGTACGATGTAGTGATTTATACCTAGAAGTTTGTACCTCATAATCCCCTCCCCCCATCATGCCCCTCCCTCCGTGATTTATTTTTGAAGAATCTCCTAGTGCATATGAAGTGGTATCTCATTGTGGTTTTGATTTGCATTTCCCTGTTGGCTTATGATACTGAACATCTTTTCATGTATTTGTAGGCTTAATCTTTAGAGAAATGTCTATTCATATCTTTTGCTATTGGATTATTTATCTTTTTAATGTTGAATTGTAAGAGTTATTTATGCATTTTTGATGTAGGCATCTAACAGATATATGATTTACAAGTATTTTTTTCCATCCTTTTCACTTCCTTGATATCCTTTATAGCACAAAAGTTTTTAATTTTTTTAAACTTTTTAATTTTAATGAAGTCCAGTTTATTTATTTGAAGATTATTTATTTATTTAAAGATTTACACTTATGTTTTGTTCTAAGAATTTTATAGTTTTAACTCTTACATTTAGATCTTTGACCCATTTTGAGTAAATTTTTGACTAGGTTGAGGTAAGGATTCAGTTTCATTCTTTTGCTTGTGAGTATCCAGGTGTCCTAGCACCATTTATTGAAAAGGCTGTTCTTTTCCCATTGATTTACCTTGCCACCAATGTTGAAAATCAGTTGACTTAATGTAAAGGCTTATTTCTGGACTCTAAATTCTATCCCATTAATCTGTATGTCTAGTCTTAATGCTAGTTCCATCGTGTCTTGATTACTGTAGCTTTGAAGTAAGTTTTGAAATGGGAAAGTTGAGTCCTCCAATTTTGCTCTTCTTTCTCAATACTGTTTTGGCTATTCTGGTTTCCTTGAATTTCTGTGTGAATTTTAGGATAAGCTTATTGATTTATATAAAGCTGGGAATCTGAAGAGGATTGTATTGAATCTGTAAATCAATTTGGAAAGTACTGCCATCTTAATAATATCAAGTCTTATAATCTGTGAACGTGGTATCTTTCTATTTATTCAAATCTTTAATTTCTTATAACAGTGTTTTGTAGTGTTCAGAGTACAAGTCTTGTACTTCTTTTGTTAAAATTATTCCTAAGCATTTAATTCTTTTTTGTATAAATCAAATTGTTCTCTTAATTTTATTTTCAGATTGTTCATTGCTGGTATATAGAAATGCAATTAATTTTTGTGTATTAATTTTATATCCTGCAACCTGACTGTGCTCATATATTACTTATAATAGATTTTTAGTGAATTCCTTGGTGTTTTCTGTATACAAGATCACATCATCTGCAAATAGTTTTACTTATTTTTTTTTAACTTGGAGGTCTTTTAATTTCTTACCTTGCCTAATTGCCCTAACTAGAGCATCCTCCAGTATAGTGTTTAATAGAAGTGATAAGAGCAGACATCCTTGTCTTATTCCTGGTCTTAGGGGGAGTACATGAAGTCTTTTACCATTAAATATGAAGTTAGTTACGGGTTTTTTGTATATGCCCTTTATCGGGTTGAGGAAGTTCCCTTCTACTCCTAGTTTGTTGAGTGTTTTTTTCAGGAAGTGGTGCTGGATTTCATAAAATGCTTTTTCTGTGTCTATTGATACAGTCATATGGGTTTTGTCCTTTACTAATGTGGTGTATTGCATTGATTTTTGGATGGTAAATTCACCTTGCATTTTGGGGATAAATCTCACGAGGTCATGGTGTTATGTGTTGATAGATTCAGTGTGCTAATATTTTGTTAAGGATTTTTCTGTCTGTATTCATAAAGAATATTGGTCTGAAGTTTTCTTTTGATACCTTTATCTGGTTTTAATATCAGAATAATACCAGCCTTATAGAATGAGTTGAGAAGTATTCTTTATGCTTTTTGGAGGAGTTTGTGAAAAATTGGTATTAATTCTTTTTTTTAATAAGCAACAAGAATTTATCACTATGTAACACGGGGAACTATGTTCAATATCCTGTATTAATCTATAATGGAAAGTAATCTATATATATATATATATATATATAAAACTGAATCACTTTGAATCACCTGAAACTAACACAATATTGTAAATCAACTGTACTTCAATTTAAAAAAAAAAGAATAAAAGATGGATATCCAGGCAAATACAGTAAACAATCAAATTAGGCTATGCATTCTTTAAAACCAAGTTTGGACTCTAAACATTTTAACTCTGGTGTCATGAAGCTCACTTGACAAAGCATGTCATTAAGGCGAAGGTAGGGGTCAGCTCAAGTCTAGAGAATTCCACCAAATCCTTCCTGTACCCAGAATCTAAGCCACGGGTCCAGGGAGACTGTCCACCTGTGAGGTTACTCCACATTTCATTATTGAAATCCTTTTATGGAATTCAGGGTAGGCATGTCAGGTATAAACTTTTTTTGCATGTGTGTAACAGGTAGCAGAATTTTTGTAACACATTGGCTGGGGCCCGGTGGTTCATGAACCACTGGAATCGATTCTGGAACCGCGTTGATCCTCAGTTCCTCCTTGGAGGTGGGGAGTTCCGTCTCGTCTGCGCTGGCGGCCAGGCACGCGTCCCTCTTGTGCTTGGGCTGCTCCCAAGGCGGCCGCGTGCGGGGCTGGGAGTGGGCCAGGCTGGGTTCGGGACAGGGTCGGAGCCAAACCGGTCTGTTATTAATTCTCGCTAACAGTTGGTTGAATTCACTAGTAAAACCATCTGGTTCTAGACTTTTCTTTGTGGGTAGTGTTTTGATAACTAATTCAGTCTCATTATAGATCTATTCATATTTACTATTTCTCCTTGAGTCAGTAGCAGTAGTTTGTGTCTTTATAGGGCCTAGTCCATTTACAGTTTAAAGCAATTTAAATAATAACAGAAATTTTGTAATTTTCCATGTAGTTAACGTTTCTGTTTTCTTCATTGCTTTGTGTAGTTCCATATTTCCATCTGGTATCATTTTCCTTCTGCCTAAAGAACTTGTAGTGCCAGGTCAGATGGTGATGAATTCTTCTGACTTTTTAATATCTAAAAAAAGTAATTGTTCTTGAAAGATACCTAGAATTTCTGAGTATAGAATTTTAGGTAGACGTATTTTTCCTTTCAGTCCTATAAAGCCATTGCTCCACTCTGTTTCTTGTGTGTGGTGGTTTTCCTTAAGCCGCTGTTAAGATTTTCTAATTATCTTAAGATTTGAGCAATTTGATCATCATGAGCCTTGCTTTAGTTTGCTTTGTGGCTCTTGTGTTTCGTATTCGTTGAGCTTCTTGGATTGATATATTGGTAGTTTTCATCAAATTTGGAAAATTTTTAGCCTTATTTCTTTAAATATTTCCACCAGCCTCTTCCCTCCTTGGAGATTCTACTTACTATATATGTTAGGCAGCTCGAAGTTGTCATACAGTTTACCAGGTGCTCTATTTATGTGTTTCATTCTTTTTTGCTTCTATATTTTGAATAATTCTTTTGCTGTGTCTTCAATTTATGAATATTTTTTCTGAAATATCTAATCTGCTGTCAATCCCTTTCAGTATAGTTTTCATCTCAGACATTGAAGATTTCATCTCCTGTAGTTTAATTTGGAACTTTTTTTTATGTCAGCCATGTCTCTCCTTAGTTTTTTGAACATGAACATCTTTTTAAATACAGTTATAATAACTGTTTTAATGTCCTTTTCTGTGAACTTGAGCATCTGTATCATTTCTAGGTCAGTTTCAATCTTTGAGTTTTTTCATTATGGGCTGTATTTTTCTTTTTCTTTGTGTGCATGATTGTTTTTGTTTGGATGTCAGGCATTTTGAATTTTATTTTACTGGGTGCTGGATATTTTTATATTCCTATAAATATTTGTGAGGCTTGTTGTGCAGTTACATGGAAACAGTTTGATCCTTTCAGGTCTTGCTTTTAAGATTTGTTGGCAGGACCAGACCCATGTTTAGTCTAGAGCTAATTATTTCCCACTACTGAGGCAAGACCTTTTTGAGTACTTTACCCAATGCCCCATGAATTTTGAGGTTTTCCAGTCTGTCTGGTGGGAACATTCACTGTTCTTGGCTCTGTTTGAATGCTGGGTTCTGTGTCTTCTAATTTTTTGTGTGCTTCTTTCCTTAGCTTCAGTTAGTTTTTTCCTATACCTGCAGTGATCAGTGCCCTACTGCGCACCCAAAGGGTGTCATCTTCAGATCTCTGGAGTTCTCCCCTGCTGCAGCTCTCTCCTCAGGTACTATATCCTTTGAATCTAGCTGCCTTGGTCTCCTCAGACTGTCAGTTCCGTCTTAGCAACTCAGGGTGCTGGCTGGGCTCTGCTTAGGAGTGGACTCCCTGTGCTATGTCCTGGAAACTAAGGCAGTAAGCTTTGCAATCAGTTGTTTTCTTGTTTTGGGTCACTGTACGTTATTACCTAATGTTCAGTATCTTGAAAATCATTGCTTCATATATATTGGGGGGTTTTTTTAATTAATTTTGTTTGTTTTTAGTTGTTTCAAGTGTCAGAGTAAATCTGGTCCATGTTATTCTATCTTGATTATAAGAGGCTTTAGTCTGTTTTAAAGAGTAAGAATTGATGGCTCCTAAGGTTTATTTCAACTCTGAGATCTTTGATTTTGTTTTATATATCTTTGACAGCTCAATTTCCCATCTCGACAGTGTCCCATTCTCTCCTCAGAACACTTTACTGTCTGCTGTTGGTGCTTGAAAGGTTGCTTGGGATTAACTCTGGGTTATGAGTGAACCTTGTTTATCATACAGACACACTACAGAGAATGATGGCAATCAAGGTGTAACAGCAGAAAATGGGTGTTTTCTCTAATACTGTTCTTAGCATAATCAGAGCTGTCATAATCTAGTCTTCCAGGATGTGGCTAAAGAGTTCCCTTCAGGAACTAGGCAAATAAAACTTTAATTGGAATCGTATTTTTAACAACCAACCACAGAGCTGTGTTGCTAACATTTGTATTCTAAAGTAATTACAGCAACTTTTCTTTCAGTGGATAATATTCAACTGTAAGATAAGCATGTAAGATATCTGAAACCTATATTTTGCTTAAAGGAGGGAGAAAGAAACCTTGGCTTTAATGCTACCACTTAGTAGTTATGTAACGTAATTAACCTTACTTAAATCGTTTCATTTCTGAGCCTGTTTTTCCTATCCAGAATGAAGATAATAGCAACACTATTCTGAAAAGATGGCAAGGGAAATGTATAAAAATACTTCCTAAAGCAGTATCAAGATTTTTGTATCACAACCCACTTATAAATACACTTTATGTGGATATCTCATGCCTATGCATGTATGTATGTGTGTGTGTATATGTGTGTGTGCATGTGTGTGTGTGTATATGTGTGTGTGCATGTGTGTGTGTGTATATATATATGTATATATATATATTTGCAACCAAAAACTACTATATGTGATATATACCAGTATTTCCTGTTCTAGTTCACTGAAAAATAAACCTTTGGTAGTGACCCATTAATGGGTGATTTCTCACAGTTTAAAATATATTATCTATATAAAGAAAGAGAAACTGTGAGGTATCATATTAATAAAAGGTTGAAATACTTAAATTATATACTGTTAGTTCTATTATTAAGTTTGAATATAGTATAGTTAAATATGTATAACTTTATTATCAACAATTATATAAGATTATATCTCCACATTTTTAGCTCTAGTCTTTTCCCTGATAAACAGGCTTAGTAGTAACTTATAAATAGTTAAAAGAGATACCTCTGAGTTTTAACTTTTAAACAATGAAATTTAAGTGGTTTCTTATGCTAAGAATTACAGTTTTGAGGCATGTTAAAGTCCTGGAACTAATACTAGCTTTGCATCCTTGTTTTTTGCTTAGTTTTCTTAATACTGAGTTTTTTCCTTTTTTTCTGTGTCACTTAAATAACATTTACAATCAGTAAAACAGATGCCACCATAGTAAAACTTACTTGTGGTGAGTTAAATTTTTAAGAATACTTAGTTATCTTTTGGTTAACTAAAGAAATAAATGAAAAAGGGTAGTTAAGTCCATAGTTTGTGGCCCACTAGCCATAAGAAGTTTGAATCTGTCCTGCATTTTGCACAGATATGTGCCACAGAAAACACACATTGCAGCATTTTTCACAGAAGGCATCCAGGCTTTCCTAATGACCAAGAAGCTGGCTAGGACTGATGTTCCCACGTGACCTTCCTCCATAGGTTCTGCTGCACTGGTAGAAGCCAGCTCTGTTAAAAGCCTACTGTAATATCGCATATTCTTCTTGACAAACACTTCATTAGAACAGAAGTCCTCTCTGCAGGGGAGGCCTTCCCTGTGCCTGTCTTCTAGATCTAACTTTCTCTATTTCTAGAAGGGGATTTTTAGTTTAGAAAGAAACAAGGAAGACCTCACACAACTTGGTTGTGGTATGAAGGATAGCATCTAATTTTATAAATTTATAAACAGTTCTTAAATTTTTTCCCTGCAGATAAACATTTTCATGTTTTTTTTCTTTATATAGACTCCAGACCTTTCCAGACTTATAGGAAATCTGTTGCTGTGCAATACGGTGGAAAGAATTATGTGATCTAATGCTCAAATAATCTACTGGAGGACTTTGGATATAAAAATGTTTCTTAATGTGTTTTCCAGATGTCTGTGACCTTTTGAAATTGCTTTTCCCCCCACTTAATTTTAGGGCTGTTAGAGTGACTGAGTTGAGCTATAGAAATTAATGAAGTAGAATGCTTGAATTGGATAAACTGGAAGACAGTATCTCTCTAGAAAGCCATTATGAATATAACAAAAACAGTTTATAGTTCTTCCCAAATGGTGATATGCTATAGATGGGAAATGGCAAGTTAATCAAAATATTTTGTTAATAAAGAGTTATATGTGATGTAATTTTCAAATAGTTAGAGACCAATAGAATCTACATAATACAAACTATGCTAAACATAATTTTAATGGTTCATTGATTCATTCAGGTTATGGATGTATAGACATTCTGGTTGAAAGTATTACATGCGAAATTTTAGTGTTTTGTAAGGTATTTTTCTTAATACTTTCTCCCAGGTTTTATTGACTATTCTAAATTAGTGCCTCTCATGGTGCTCTACCTGCAGTAGTCATATAGCCAAGTTTATCGAAGCTATCAACAATTTGATATGCTTAAGGGAACAAAATTCTGATTGATTCTGATCTGTTTCTTTCAGAAAAATCACCACCCATGTAATGGAATTTTACCTGATGTGTAGGTCAGATTTCTTTATTCTGGATATCGTGCTAAAAGTACAGGAAAAATGCATTATTTCTCATTTCTGCAAGTAGTCTTCACTGCTGAAGGAAGAAATTTTTTAAGCTACAGCCGAATTCATTTTGGTACTTTTTATGGAAATCCTGATTTTGTTTTTACTTTTTTATAACCTTTTGCTAAAGGAATGAACAAGCAAAGAGCTTATCTCATTAGACAAGTCCATAATAATAAGAATGCCTAGAAGAGGACTGATTCTTCAGACCCGGACCCACTGGCTACTGTTTGGTCTTGCTTTACTCTGCAGTTTGGTGTTATTTTTATATCTTCTGGAATGTGCCCCCCAGACTGATGGAAATGCATCTCTTCCTGGTGTCATTGGGGAAAATTATGGTAAAGAATATTATCAAGCCCTCCTACAGGAACAAGAAGAACATTATCAAACCAGAGCAACCAGTCTGAAACGCCAAATTGCCCAATTAAAACAAGAATTACAAGAAATGAGCGAGAAGATGAGATCATTGCAGGAGAGAAGGAATGTAGGGGCTAATGGCATAGGCTATCAAGGAAACAAAGAGCAAGCACCTAGTGATCTTTTAGAGTTCCTTCATTCCCAAATTGACAAAGCAGAAGTCAGCATAGGAGCCAGACTACCTAGTGAGTATGGAGTCATTCCCTTTGAAAGTTTTACCTTAATGAAAGTATTCCAGTTGGAAATGGGTCTCACTCGCCATCCTGAGGAAAAGCCAGTTAGAAAAGATAAGCGAGATGAATTGGTAGAAGTTATTGAAGCCGGCTTGGAGGTCATTAATAATCCTGATGAAGATGATGAACAGGAAGATGAGGATGGTCCCCTTGGAGAGAAACTGATATTTAATGAAAATGACTTCATAGAAGGTAATGTGAAAAATATGTTGATCCATAGTTATGTTAGTATGATAGAATCCTATTATTGTATGCTGGTGATATGTCAGTCATTACCCACAGTATTAAAGCATTTAAATTTTTAACCACTAAATTCCAACAAGAATCTGAAGTGACTTTTTAGAAAAAATTATAATGTGACCGTAATAAAATAGAAAATAAGGAGCAGGGAAATAGAAAAAAATCTAAGCTCATGTAGCAAAATACCCCCCAAGCTGAAGGGCTCTTCAGGTTGTGTGTGTATTTGCATATATATGTATTTGCATTCATTTCTTAACTGGTCTTGATGTTCCTTTTTTATATATTTTTAAATATATGAACTGAGACTCAAGATTTGAAAACCATTTGCTGAAGGAAAGAAAAAATTCTAATTTAGCTGATTAGTGGTTATTCTATATTTTGGGGGGAGGAGAAACACATGTCAGAACATCAGGCATACATAGTTCTGAAAAGCATATTTGGCATTTGTAAAAGTAAAGAAATAAACCTGATTTTCTATTACAGACTGCAGAAAGGGCATGGATTTTTATATCAGTATGGGACATGACTCAAAAGTTGAGGAACACTTGTAATTTAAGATATTTGTTCATTGATATAAACAGGAATAATTATAGATCTCAACCCATCTCCCTCTTAATACTCCCTGCTAGATATTTAATTGCAGACTTAAAGCCATTTTGTATACAAATACTTCTTAAAAGTTGTCTTTGCTTCATTCTATAAACAGTATACCACATGTAGGCTTTTTTGATCCCAAATCATCATGGGTATCACTTGCTTGAGGCTTTTAGAGGCCATCAGGAGGACATTGAGCTTTTCTGTGGCATTTCAGCTATCTTCTGCCTATAGCCATCTCTTTCTGCTGCTGTCACTTCCTGCAATTTTTGATGGGTTGTTTCTTTCAGAACTCTTCTAATTTTTCTGCATGCTCAGCTTTTTGTCTTCTGACTCTGTATGTTTGTAACTTATGGCAGAATTGAAAGCTACAGAGGAAATAAGATAACTAACTAAGATGTATAAAATGTCTTCATGTCCGCCTAAAAAGAAAGGAACCTATGGCAGTTTTATTTCTACAGCTTCTGCTTTTCTTATAACTCTCCTTGGATTCTGTCACTTACAGGATTTTTCTCTGCATGAAACATATTTTGTCCCTCACTTTTTCTCCATTGTACCTCTTCCTTCACCAAAAAAAAAATAATTACTGACAATGACTGAGTAACTCCTGTTCCTCTTCCAGACTTTAGCTTAGATGTCACTTCTTCTGGGAAGGCATCTCCAACCTGCAAGTCTAAGATAGCAGTGCCTCCTATGTGCTCTTGTGACCTCTACCCTGTGTCCTCTCTCAAAGCACTTTTGTGCTCTTGTGACCTCTACCCTGTATTCTCTCTCAAAGCACTTTTCATAGTATATGGCATTGCCCATCTCCTGTTAGACTGTCAGTCTCAGGAGGAGTGGGACTTGTTCACTGATTTATTCCCAGATGTTGACTGACTCACACTTCTGTAAGTCTAACCTCTCTCCTCAGTGTTGCCCAGGAGACTTCCATACTTTTTTCCTAAAGGCATCTCAAATCACCATGTTTAAATTTATGCTAACTTTTCGTCTGACTTCGCTCTGTTCAGAATGTGTATGTTTGCATGTGTATATCACTGTAATATTATTTCTTTATTTCTCTGTCACCCTCACTCAGCTGACCCTTCCTCAGAACTGGGACATGTATCGCTCTTTATACCATCAGTGCCTGGCACAAATGCACTCAATTCGTTTTTGTTAAGCTGAACCGACTAATAGACATTGTGACTCTCAGGTCTAGAATTTAGTATTGCTATAAGTAATTTCTTTATTTTCGTCATTTGGTTTTGTATTGATAGGCTCTGCTATTTAAAAAGTCATGTAAAAAGGAATCATTGTCATTTTTTTTTAATTGGGAGGAGAGGTAATTATGTTTACTTATTTATTTTATTTTTAGAGGAGGTACTGGGGATTGAACCCAGGACTTTGTGTATGCCAAGGTACATAGTGTGACTGCACTCTGCCACTTGAGCTATACCCTCCCCAAGGAATCACTGTCATTTGGAGCATATTTTATGGATTGAATACTCTAGCGGAGTGGTGAATGCTTTTTTAACCTCTCCTTTTAAAGAAATAGTTGTTACCGACTGTACAGTGGGGATAAATATTTTTACAAATAAATAAAACTCCTATAAGTTTGGTTTTGCATTCTTGATATTTGGGTGAAATCAGTAGCCACATTGAATTTGTAAACTTTGACATGGAGACATCTTTGTTCCTAACTCTTTCCTTTAGGTTATTATCGTACTGAGAGAGATAAGGGCACACAGTATGAGCTCTTTTTTAAGAAAGCAGACCTTATGGAATATAGACACGTGACCCTCTTCCGCCCTTTTGGACCTCTCATGAAAGTGAAAAGCGAGATGATTGACATTACTAGGTCAATTATTAATATCATCGTGCCACTTGCTGAAAGGACTGAAGCGTTCGCGCAGTTTATGCAGAACTTCAGGTAACTCTCAAGGCTTAGTGATTTGGCTAAGTGCTCCTTAAAAAAAAAGCATATTTCTTGCCGTTTTATTTAACTTACCTTCACTGAGTATGATGACTTAGAATTACAGAGTAATTCTGCAGGCTCAGGGGAACTTTATGTTTTGATGTTCCCTTTTTTCTTATAGTATGTGTACTATATTGTATTTTTGACAATTTGAACTATGAAGTAAACTGAGGGTGACAATTATTAGAAACTAAATTTGATGACCTTTATAATTGTGTTTTAATTCATTTTAGGACAAGTTGAATTTTTAAAAGTAACTTTATTGAGGAATAACTTACAAACAATTAAATCCACATATTCTAAATATAGAGGTTTCATGACGAATGTGTACATTCATGTAACTGTCTTCTCAATCAAGATATAGAACATTGTTATCTCTCCAGAAAATTCCACTGAGAACAATTTGAATTTTAAAATTGAAAGAAATTTTGGAAATACAAATATTCAAGTGAAAGATGGGAGAACATTATTCCATCTTGGGAAGCAGAGATTATAACATTTTTTAAATATTTTTTTCTTTTTTTGATCATTAAATTTGGATTTTTTAAATGCTGAAGTGTTAAAAAAATTAACAGCTTCATATTAGGTAACTACTTGAAAGTTTTACTTTTTATTTTACTCTAACAGTTGTCATGTTTTTAATACTTTAATATGCTTTTTTTTTAATAACTTCGTAATTCCAGTCTTTGTTCTCATTGAAGTTGTTGAATGTAAAAGTTAGTTACACAATTCTGTTGCAGAATTTCTCAGAATATCTAAAAGTCATGCTTCCAAATGAGTTTCATCTTTTTGAAATTGCTCACTTGAAATCTGACTTCCTAAAACATTTTTTAATTGCCTGTCTTGGAATTATCTTCAGATGCTACATTATTCTTTATAGTTAATAATCTCAGTCATGGCAAATATTTATTCCTTGACAATAGGTATAATTTATGGAATTAGGCAGTCTGAAGACAAAAATACCTTTTGACTCAAAACTTGAATTATTTATTTATTTGCTTTTGAACTGATTGAACTTATTTCCTTGAGCAGCTTGTAACTTGCTTCTGAAGGCAATGCCAAAGCAAAAGCTCCAAAGATGTTTTGAAATATGGCGACTTCTTGTGCTGCTTACATGCCCCTTCAAGTGTTGCATTCATTTAGACATATATGTTGTCATGTGCTTGCTGTGACGCCTTTAATAATTCAGCAATATTGCCAGTTTTATTTTCACTTAAAGCTCCATGTGATTTCATCCTACGTAAGAAATGCTTCGTTCATTTTCTTGTTAAAGCTTCACGTGATTGCTTTCTGAATGACTAGTGCCTTATGTATTTTCCTGAATGAACTCTTTTTCAATTCTGTTAGGGATGTATGTATTCATCAGGACAAGAGAATTCATCTCACAGTGGTGTATTTTGGTAAAGAAGGACTATCTGAAGTCAAGTCTATCCTCGAATCTGTCGCAAGGTTGGTGAGGCATGTTTGCATTGAAGTCCTTGATATATAACTTTAGAAGAATGAGAATTTCAGATATTTAATGAGTATTTCAGATATTTAATGAGTCAATAATTTTGAATAGCTGCTGTCAGCTGAGCATGTGAGTGGTGGTGGTAGCAAGTTCCTCATTTCACCCCTGAGTTCACTCGTGCAACTCTAGATGACTCATCTTCCCTTAGCCTCTTAGCAGACAGCCTAGCTGATCTGGGTGCTCTCACTCTGTGGCCCGCTCACCTTCTGTATATTTGCCTCCATTTATTCTTCATTTCCTTCCGTTGAACTCTTTCCCTTTTTCTAAATCTAACCTCTTCACTTTGATTTCATCTCCTGAGCTTGTCTCTTACTTGCCACCCTTCTTTCCTTTCATTTTCCTAAGTTCCTTCTCACCCTGCAAGTGATGCTTATTTAGGACTCCCCTATCCTTCAGAGACCCCTGCCTGACTCTACGGTTCCCAGTAGCTACTCTTAGGTTTCTGTCCTTTCACAGCTAAACCTCACAGAACGGTAGTTCTCTAACCCAGCAACTCATAGTACCTGGCACATAGTAGGTGCTCAGAGGTTTGAATGAATGAATTAGTAATTCCTTAATACTCCATTATTAATCCTGTAGCTTCTCAACCTTTTTATCTCTAAGTTATGGGCCCAAAGTTATGACCTAACTGCCACAATCAGGCTTTTCTCTGTCATCCTCCTTGATTGTTTGTTTACATTTGATACCTAACCAGTACTCCCTTCTTGAAACTTTCCTCTGATGTTTGTAAAATGTAAATATTTTGTAAATGTAGATATGTTATAATGTAAGATATTAGGTTGATTGTCTTTTCTGACCACATCAACTCTGTATCCTTTACTTGCTTCTCTACCTTTCTGCTAGTTGTGGCCATTCCCTAAGAGTCCAGATTTGGCCGGCCATTCTTCTCGAATCGTTCAACTAACATTCATTGAGTCCCACCGACTATGTTCCAGGTACACTGCTTGGGAGTCTGACTGGGGTGGCTGGGATAGGACTGGGCCCAGAGGAAGGAGTTGCAGTTCCTACCCCAAAGGGACTCTCACAGCATTGGAGTATAAAAAACAGACACTGTCTTCTCCTCCCCTTTCATCAGCTCCTCCTCCTGATGGCCCCCTTTCAGTTCAGACTAAGACCATTCTCACGATCCCCTGGGCTTGATGTCTGAGAGCCAGAGTCTTCACTCATTCTTTACCTCTTATTTGTCAGCTCCTGCTCACTGCACAGGACCTCTGCTCTGTCCTTTCCTTGCTGCAGCCACCACTCTAACCCAGGTTCCCCCTCCCTCCATTTCTTCCCTTATCTCTTCCCTCCTTACCATTTTCAGATCACCTACTAAGTGCTAATGGCTCACGTTGTTATTACAAAGTTGTCCCTGCATTAATCCAGATTCCTCTGTGGCAAATGATGGAAACTTACCTTAAACTTGCTTGAGGAAAATGGGAGCATTATTGAAGAATCTTGACTAACTCCTGAAATTAAAGGGATTATTATAACCAGATTTAATGAAGAAAACCAAAACAGCTTTGGTATCTTAGGAGCTGGGACCAGAGACTCAAATACCATCAGAATCTCTTATTGTCTTCTTACCTGTTTTTCTCTGCATGTTGACTTCATTCTCCTGTTGCAGAGTGGCTTCTTCCACATGTGAGGTATATGGCTGTTGGCAGCTCTGAGCTCACATCTTCTCAGCTTTACCATCAGAGAGAAAAGAGCTTTCTCCCAGGTCCAGTTGAGCAAATCCCAGAGAAGGACTTTTGCCCACTCTTGAGCCAGTCACTATGGCCAGGTGGGGTGGGGGTATTGTGATTGGCCCAGCTTGAGTCTAGTCCGGTCCCTAGGAAATTACTGTGGTTGGGCTATTCTATGATTAGTTCCTCCACTTGGTGCTGGGGAGTGTGAGGTGGTGATCAGAAGTTTCCCCCAAAGAAGGGAGAGATTTATAACCTGTAAAAGGGGAGCCCCTGGAGTCCACTCCATGCACTATTTGAGTCTTTGTTTCCATCTCTCCATTCCCCATTCTATACTATTGTAAGAGTAATCTTTTTTAAATGTTGCTTTTTTGATCCAGCTATCCCCTAGTACAGCGGTTCTCCAACTTTAACATCAGAGTCACCTGGAGTGACTTGTCCCAAGAGAGAGACAGATGCTCAGCTCCTCCCCTAGTATCTGATGCAGGGGACTGGGGTGGGGCCTGAGAATTTGTATTTCTAACACGTTCCCAGGGGAATCTGATGCTGTGGATGCAAGGACTTGTCTGTGAGAACCACTGCCCTAGTGGAAAAACCCTGACTCCTCCTTGCCTTTAGAACACTGGCTTTAACTTCTCACAGAAGGTACCCCTCAGTCTGACCCTTTTCTGATCTTCTCTCACTGTTCCCATTTTAGGACCCCTCTGTTCCAATCTGATTTGTCTCATCCCTGTTCTTTAAATTGCTTTCTACTTTCTTGCCTCCTTGCCTTTGAGAAGAATTAATTGGAATGACCTTTATACTCACCACTGAATTCAGGATTCTAACCAAGGCATAACTTAAATTCTGCTTCTAGCATCTTCTCTAACTACTCCAGACAAAAGCAATCTTTTCTTTCTCAGAACTGCTGTTCATTCATTCATTCAACAAATATTTATTGAACTCCTACTCTCTGAGGGACACTGTGTCCATAGTAGTGAACAGAACAAAACCTCTGCTCTCATGGAGCTTACATTCTAGTGGAAGACACTCGAACAGACATGTCTGGTGGTACTGAGGAAAACAAAGCTGGGCAAGGGGATAGACGTTAAAGAGAAGGGAGCTTAGGGCTATGTCACATACAGCATGAGGAGATCCCTCTGATAAGGGGACATTTGAGCAAAGATATGACAGACTTGAGAGAAGAGCACCCTTTGTATGTATCATTCATGAGGTTTGCATTATTTATTACCAAACATGATGGCTATTTTTCCATGTGTATATTTCTTATCTTCCCAGTAGGTTTTTAAGATCCTGAAGGGTAGTGGTCTCTCAACGCTTATTAACCTCACACCACTAGCATGTTGCCTCAAATGTGGGCATTTAGTGAGTATCTGTCCTTGATGATGGTCATACACATGAAGCTCCTGATTGCCTTTCCCTGTATGAATGTAGAACCAACATAGTAAATAACCTGAAGTGTAAAATATGTTTTGTAAGTTGTGTTGAAGGAAGAGAGTCAACTTTAAATGGAACTTACCATTTGTTATATGTGCTTTCCTTATAGTGAGTCTGATTTTCACAATTACACCTTGGTCTCATTGAATGAAGAATTTAACCGTGGACGAGGACTAAATGTGGGTGCTCGAGCCTGGGACAAGGGAGAGGTATTGATGTTCTTCTGTGATGTTGACATCTATTTCTCAGCCGAATTCCTTAACAGCTGCCGGTTGAATGCTGAGCCAGGTGTGTAAAATGGTGGTGGGTGAGTTGAGTGTAGAATTTAAAACAGTGTCAGCATGTCTCATATTTTGAATCAAGTTAATTATGTTTTTTTTTTGAGTTATATTAGGCATAATTTAACTGGAATTTTAAGTAGAAAAGTGAAAATTTGCCCCTCAAGTTCATACCCCTTGTTCTCTTATGGCCAAATGCCAGTGTCTGTATTTGAATCTAAATAAACACATGCAAAGAAATAAAAAGTCATGAAATTGACAAGGAGGAAGCAGCACCCATTAGAAAAAGAGCCAAGCCAACAGTGTGATGTGTGAGAGTCAGCAGCACTGTACCTCAGGCAGATGGTGCCGGCACACTTACGGGCGTGCACACTTACGGGGGTTGAGGATCAGTTGGTGCTTGGTCTCCAGACTGTGCATTTGGGGATGATTACTTATACTTTGTTTTAAGTTGTATATAGTTTTCAAAAACATAAGAGCAAATGACATTTTTATGTATCAAATATTACTTTAAATATGAAAAGGAAGTTTTCTGTATTAAAAAAAATCTCACAGTAAATGTTTTTGATATAGAACTACTCATATCATTCAAATTACTACCTTCTTACAAGTCAATTTATTTAGGGATAGTTGTCAGGAACCCTGTGAGACCTAGTGAGTAAATGTGGGTTAGATTTACTTTTTTTTTTTTTTTTTACACCAGACAGGATGAAGCCCAGAATGTAGAAGCTGAAGGAGATGTGTTTGCTTAATATAAGAGAAATATTTTATATAAAATATTTTATATAATGTTACATTATTTCTTTAATGTAAAACAAATAGAATTGCCTCTGGGAAATCAAGCTCCCCTTTCCTAAGTGGATTCTAACGAAGAGTTAAACATTTGCTAGGGATCTTGTAATAAAAGGCTGCCCATTACTTGCAGGGTCGTTGACAGCTTCTGAGCACTTCATATTATCATTTCTGATAGAGGCCAGTCTCAGCAAGGGGGTCTCTATTGAGGGGAGGTGGGCTAGTTGATTAGCTTTAAAGGTCCCTTCATTGATAACAGTTTGAATGCTCATGACAAAGGCTTTTGAAGGGGGCTATTACATCGGATATTTTTAACTCTTAATTTTCCCAGGGTTTCGAAATCTTGTTCAGATCAATCTGCAGTTCTATATTTTAATTATTCTCTGTATATCCATGATACAGTATCCTTTGGATTCACTGTTCCTATGATTTATTTTTGAGAGTGGATTTAACAGAAGTTTCTAAGTCTCTTGGTGATTGTCAGAGGTTAACCTTTATCTATTACTGTTAATTCAATGAAATAATGATTAATTAATGGCTCACCTAATGAACAGCTGAGAAAATGCTTTTGTGTATCTCCCCAAAGTCAAAGGGTATAAATGTATCACAAGGGAATAGAGCACTCTTTATAGTCTTTTTTTCTCTGTTCTTTTGCAGGGTTATAGTTTCATAGTCTAACTTATTGATATATTATGAAGTCATCATCGTGTTCATCAACATGAGTTTTCAGTAGCCTGAATATTGATAAAATACAACATTAATAAAATAAAATTACAATATGTAACAAACACTTTAACAAAGTCTTAGTAGATATTGCAATAAACATCAGTGGTTTATTTTATGACTTCTTTTTGTATGTAAACATATATTTTAATTTGTAGGTAAGAAGGTGTTTTACCCTGTGGTGTTCAGTCTTTACAACCCTGCCATCGTTTATGCCAATCAGGATGTGCCACCGCCTGTGGAGCAGCAGCTGGTAAGACTTGGTTATGAAAGGCCTCAAAGATCCTTGCTAGGTTCCTTTATGTTTGTTTCACAACGAAGTAGAAAACAAAGCTTCAATTAAAAACTGTAATTACTGTAAACGCATATCCATAGTCTACCCACCTCCATAAAATGCTTTTGTATTGTTTCAGAATTAAATGTCATTGGGTGAGGGCAGAGTTTAGGCCACAGAGAAATACTCATGTTCTAGAATGTGAAAATTATCTATTTCTACCAACTTAATTCTAGTAATACTAAAAATAAATTTTAATTTTAAAAAACTTACTAACTAGAAATTAAAACTACTAAATAAATAAGAAGGAATAATATACTACAGGAAATTACTTAGAAAGTCTTGGAATAGGAATGCCATATATCAGAACTTACAGTTATTGACAAAGTTATATAAGTTTTGGGAAAAAATTTAAATAAACTTCTGTGAAGTAATTGAGATTTACAGAAAAGTCGGAAAGATAGTATAGAGAGTCACTGTACTTCACCTATTCCCCTATTGCTTACCCTATTGCTAACATCTTATATGACTGTGGTTCATTTGTCAAAATTAAGAAATTAACTTCGGAAAGTTACTGCTTATTACACTATAGTTTTTATTGAGATTTCACCAGTTTTTCTACTAACGTCCTCTCTCTTCCAGGATCCAGTCTAGGCTACTATATTGTATTTAGCCTAATCTTTTATTGTTAATATTAGGAAAAAATGGAAATAAATGAACTAAGAAGATAATTTAACATGTTTTTTTAAAAAAAAAAAGAAAACTAACTGAGAAAGAAATAAAGACAAAGGCAGAAATTAATGAACCAAACTAATAGGTTGACAAACATAGGAGCTTATTCTTTATTTGCAGAAAAAGTGTAATCATAAAGTGGGCAGATTTAGGGTAAAAAGGAAAACACAACATAGGAAATTAGAATAAGAAAACATTGGTAGAATAAGAAAACATTGAGAGAAATCAGTTTCATATAGTAAGTTTAAAAAATTCTAAATAAAAGGAAGGATTTGAGAATTGATAAAATATTAGTATGAATTAAGTTCGTATTAGTATTTTATAAAAGCATTTTATGAATAAAAGAGATGGAAGCTCTGAAGAGACTAAGAGCAATTTAAAATATTAGAAGAGTTATCAAACAGTTACCCGAAGATACATAGCTGTTTCACTGGTGAGTTTTTCCAAACGTTCAAAGAACAGGTAATATTGGTGCCATATGATCTACTTAATATATTTTATGAGGCCAACATTATCTTCATACCAACCCCTGGCAAAGCATGTATACACACACACACACGCACACGTACACACACGTACATGTACACTTCTACCTTATCTGTAGTCTAGTATTACTTAGGAGCACAGATACAATTGGGGGCAAAATGGCAAACTGAGCATCCACATCTGCCTTATCTAACACCCTCAATGCTTTGTGAGAATGAATTGCTAAAAATAAAAAGGCATGTTAGTATTGGGGAATGAGAGAAATTCCATTAGTGGATCTAAATTTTGGGAAATTTCTGTAAGATGACAATAGTTGTCATAAGAGAACAGTCTAGAATGTTTCAGGAGAACACTGAAGATGGGGCTACCTTGCATCCTCCGGGCTCATTTCAGAAGACAGGGAGTGGTGAAGTATGTATACTTCTCCAGGAGAGGTGCTTAACAACAGGCATCGCAGATACACAGGCTGGACCCTGGAGCTAGAGAGGCAGAGTAGGGTCCTCGGAATACGAGTTGTAAGGTGGATAGGGAGCCCCAGACTCCAAACGTGAGCTGCTTTTGGCACATTCTGCCCGAGACCACATTTAGCCCCTCCTCCACTGTTACTGGAGATAGACCCTTGCAATCATAACTAGCAGCCATGGGTTTTTGAACAATGATTTTTGAAACAAAAATGAGTAGCAGCTAACCAAGACTTAGCAAAACATTTGACAGAAACCAACATTATGAAAGAGGTACGAAATCTTAATAAATAGGAAAATTAACACATGAGAATAGGAATACAGATAGAAACAACTTTAAATTAAGTATGTCTTAAAGGAAATTAGAGAAAACATTAATTTCACAAAACAATATTTGTTGCTAAAAAAGAGTCAGGACTTGAAAATTGTGAAAATATAAAACTCAGTAAATGGGCTGAAAGCAGAATGGTCACTGTTGAAACAAATCTGTAAACTAGAAGATGGGCCAACTGGGCACATAAAGACCAAGAGATAATGTAAGAAAAAGATTGAGACCTGGGAAATCAATCCAGAAGTTCCCAGATTGTTTAGTAGGCGTTCCAGAAGGGGGAGAAGAGACAGGACAGAGCAGGGAGGAAATAGAAGAAAACATCAAAGAACCAAGGAAAGATAAGTCTTCTGGCACTCGAGAGCAGAAGTTAAGGGACAATCCTAATACCTTCCAGAGACGCCAAAAATAGCAAAACCTAGCTTGTCTACAAAGGAATGGTGATCAGGTTGGCATTTGCCTTCTTTGTGATGATACTGGTGCTAGAAAACAATAAAGAGATACCTTGAACATTGTGAAGAAAAATAACTTCAGTTCTAGAATCCATATTTGACCTATTTGAGGGCAAAATAGACATTTTGAACATTGAAAGACTCAGAGTTTACTTCTCACAGGCCTTTTCTAATTCAGTTGAATCAGAAATGAACACATTGAAGGAGAAAGACCTGAGAATAAAATAGTGATCAACAACAGCAACAAAAACCCAGTAAAACTTTTGTTTACATAGTTGTTAATGAAACACATAATAAAAGAGAAATTAATAGCAGCTTAAACTAAAAAGTCAAGGGGTACATACGTGGTATACATATGTGTATTACCTAGCTCTGTCCCAAGAGGGTCTAGAAGCAGTGACTTCTTTACAGTAATAAGCACACCCAGCTCCCAGATCTTAATGCTGAGACAGGAAATAGAGGAGCCTGGAGCATCTTGTAGCTCCAGAAAGTGAGGAAATATTCAAGCAACAAAAGGATGAGGGTACGTCAAAGGGGCACAAGAGCCTGAAAGAGCTCCCGGCGGCAAATCTGGAACAATTTGAGCAACAAAATAAATCACATAGTACTGGGTTATAACGCCAAGCATAAAATAAATATCCATGAATCCTTACTGACGTAAATAAATTTGTGAGCAAATAAATAGATAAATAATAATAAATGAATGAATAAATTGGTTGATTTATTTATGTATTTGTTTTTTAATGGAGGTATGGAGGATTGAACCAGAATTCTAAATAACTTTTGTAGATACTCCCTTTTCCAGAAGGTGGAGATAGGTGACTCACTTCCCAATAAACAAGTATGAAAATAGAAAAACTAAATTTAGCAGAGAAACCTGGCAGACACCACCTTAAACCAAGTAATGAAGGTTAGCATCACCAGTGTTGTCATGTCCTCCCTCATACGATGTAACAAGAAGAGCACTTTAGCCCTGTGGTCTTACTTCCAAAAACCTGCAACCCTACCCTAATGAGAAAAACTTCAGACAATCCCAAACTGAGGGTCATCCTACAAAATACTTCACTTCTCAAAACTGTTAAGATCATCAAAAACAAAACTGAGAAACTGTCACAGTTTCTCAGGAGTCTAAGGAGACATAACAAATGAAATGTGGTCCCCTGGACTGGATCCTAGAACAGAAAAAAAGACATTAAAGGAAAAAATGGTGGAAGTCAAATAGAGTCTGGAGTTTAGTTAATAGTAATGTACCAGTGTTGGTTTCTTAACTTTGACAAATATCCCACAACAATGTTAGATAATAACATTTAGGGGAAGCCGAAAGCTACATGAGAAGCATCTGGGAACTTTTTACTATTTTACAACTTTTCTGTAAACCTGAAAAAATATTTCAACATAAAAAGTTCATCTGTAAAAAATTTTACTTGAAAAACAAACCCAAAAAAGTGCAAAATGAACTCAACCTGTTAGGGTGAAGAGCTAATAATCTTGTCTGGTTTGGGAGGGTGTGGGCAAAGAATGATTTGAATGCAGATTCATTGTAGATGTTGTATAGAAAAATAAGTTTAAGAACTTCCACTTCAAGTTCTAGTTTCACTTTGTAACCATTGCAAGTTATTTAAGCTTTCTAAGCTTATCTCCTTACAAACACAAGAAGAAAGCTTGCTCTCCATAATGTTTAGCTATATTACAAATAAATATGAAATATGGGGAAAAAAACAGGTAAAAGACAGCTGATGATAATTCACAATAAATATATTTAAGTCATTCTTATAAGAATAAATTAAAACAGCAGTGCAATTACTTTTTTTTTGCTATAAAATCACTGTTTTTAAAAGCAGCCATGTGAGTGAGGCTGGCAGGATGGGGGCTCTTCCATCCCACCAGTGGTGTGGGAAGCATGAGCTTTCTGAATCAGGAGTTTTCAAACAGGTTCATCCCTTTAACCCAGTAATTTCCATTCCAGAGAGTCTCTGCCTGAGGTAGTAGCAGAACTGCAGAGTAGCAATGTGCATAATATTAACAACATTAAAAACAAGCAAAACTAATAATAAAATGATAAATTGAATTATAGTGTATACCATGGTAAATATTATGTGTCAAGAGGAAAATGTTCATTAAATGGAACAGGAGTGTGAATGTAGAATTAAATGTAAAGTTTAAAATGGGAAATAGTATATATATGTATTTATATTTGTTTTGATATTTTAATTTTATAATAGCAGATGTTTTGGTACCTTTTTCTGTGTGCAAGGTACTGTTGTTTTTCATACATATTAACTCATTTAATCCTGTAACAACCTCTGAGGCAGGTGCTATTATTCCCCCTATTTTACATATGAGGACCCAGTTGAGTGCCGTCCCCCCACCCCCCCACCCCCCTACAAATGCACAGGGGCCGAGATGGGGCCAGGAGCCCTGGCTCTGTAGCTCCAGTCTCCCTCTTACCTGCTGTGCAGACTGCCTCTGTTACATTTATTCATCAGATAGTCAGTGTCCAGTCTATGCCAGCCATTATTCACCACTGGAACACAGCACCTAGAACCATACAGACATGGTTATTGTTCATAAGAATTTTTAGTGTGGTAGGAAGACACAGAAAATAAAATTAATAAGTATCATGCAGATCATTAAAACAGGCTGAGCTGTGAAGAGTGATTAGGTGGTTTCTGGGTTGTTTGGTCAGAGAGGCCTTCCTGAGATGGGGCTGTGGAGGGGCCATCTGAATGACAAGAAGGAACTTGATACACAGTGACTGGGAAGGCGGTTCCAGGCAGGAGAAACAGCTAGTGGATTTCCTGAGGTGGCTGGAGCACAGTGGGCGAGGGGGCACCCAGCTGGGCCAGGTTACATAGAGCTTGTTCTGCCGCTGTAAGGAGTTTGAATTTATGCTAAATGCAGTAGAAAGGAAAGCCTGGGGAGTTCTGGTTCTGCGGGGAGTGGACTGTGTATGGC
The DNA here is from genome assembly GCF_036321535.1 of Camelus dromedarius. Lineage (NCBI taxonomy): Eukaryota > Metazoa > Chordata > Mammalia > Artiodactyla > Camelidae > Camelus > Camelus dromedarius. The sequence continues at coordinate 16,753,014 of NC_087443.1, forward strand.
TCTAGCTGCTGGTAGCCAGTTAGGCTTTTGCAGTAGATCAGGGGAGGTGCTGTGGCTTACGTGAGGGTGGTGATTGTGGAGAAAGGTTTAGGTATGATTTGGAGACAGAGCTGACAGAGCTTGCTGGTGGATTGGATGTGGGGAGTAAGGGAAAGACAGGAGTGGAAGAGGAGAGATGAAAACTTCAATTTGAGCATGACAGGTTTGTGTTGTGTATTGAAGGTGCCAAAGGGGGATTCATGAACCTGGCATCTGTGAGGGGCTGAGGGCTGGAGATGTAGGTTATGTGTGGATAGCTGTATCCCCCACCTGCTTAGGAGACAGATTAAAATGCAATAAAATATTAACAACCAGGGGTTATGAACAATAATGAGTTTCCTTCTACTTTCGTCAGTGAAAATGTGCTGCTTTTTAAAAAATCAAACAAAACCAATGACTTTTCCACAAGCCTGATAATATTTGAAGAATTTTTAAAGAAACTAAAGTTATAAATGAAGTCATAATATTTATAAAATCATAATTGGCACGGGGTAGAAATGTCAGGGTGAGTGTTTTAATACTTTGCACCAGGATTATATTTTAACTAAGGAGATAAGAGCCTAATCTTGGTTTTGCCACAAAAGTTACACCTCTATAAGTTTATTTATTTTTTCTTTTATTGAAAGCCTACCATGTGTGCGTTGTTCTAGGTGCTAGGGATATAGCAGTGATCGCAATTAAGAAAAAACGCTGTCTTCAGGAAGTTTTACTTTCTGTTAGCAGGGAAGAAGGCTTCCTCTCCCCACCCCACCCCCAAATGGAAAAGGAAATTTTGTATTTCATTTATTAGCTCCTACATGAGCCAAGTCCTCAGTACTGCCTGGTTCATTCTGTTTTCAAGTTGGTTTTCCATTCTACACAGCAGCTCTTTCAGGCTGTCTTTACCCATCTCAGAAGTGGCCTGAATATTACTGTATTTCTGCTTTTTGCAAGAATTTCCACAGTGTTGCCCTACGGATCACTCAAACTCATTATGTCCAGAACCTAGCTCCACATCATTCCTCTCTGGGCTGGCCCTTTCCCCCGGCTCCCACTCTCGGGGGGAGGACTGTCACATACTCACATACCCGTTGTCAGGACATCAGACTGCTGCCATCTTGGCTGATCCTTCCCCCTCATCCCCTGCTCCTGCCCATTTAGTCACTTGCTGACTTCTGTCAGTTCTGCATCCTAAATCTTTTTTACATCCACTGAATTTTTTCTTTCTCTACATACCATGATAGTCTATACCACCAGCTTCCCATTCCCAGGTTATAGCTGTTGCCTCTTAACCAGCCTCCCTGCCTCTAGTCTTGCCTTCTTACATCTTCTCTCTTCTTATCTATTCTCTCTTATCCGCCGAGTGATCTCCCCAGAACGTCTGATCACATTACTCCTTCTGCTCCTCCTCTTCAGATAATTCCCATTGCCGTTAGGATAAAGCCCAAACCAGGTGACCAGGCACACGGGGTTCTCTCTGACGTGGCCCTGCTGATCCCTCTAGGCCAGGGGTCAGCAGTCTGTGGCCCACAGGCCAAATCCAGCCTGCTGCCTAGTTTTGTATGGCCCATAAGTTAAGAGTGGTTGAAAAGTATTTTTTAAAGGGTAATACTTCATGATACATGAAAATTATGTGAAATTCAAATTTAAGTGGCCATAAATAGTTTTTTGGAATGCAGCATGTTTATTTGATCATTTATCTTTAATGACTTCTTTCACACTACAGTGGCAGAGTTGAGTAGTTGTGACAAAGAGTCTATGCACTGCAGAGCCTAAAATACTTACCATCTAGTTTTTTATGAAAGTTTTCTAATCCCTGCTCCACATTTGTGGGCACCTCTACTTCTGACTCCAGTGTTCAGTCCCACTGTCTTTCACCCACAGTGCTCTTTCTGATCTCAGGCCTTTGCACAAACTGTTCTTTTGCCTAAAACTTTCTCCCAGCACTTCTTTCACTCGGCTAACTCCTACTTAACCTCTCAGATCCCAGCTCTAACTTCATTTCTTGGAGGAAGTGGCTTAGAACGCTGCAGTTTGGATGAGGTGCCTGTCTCTCTGCTTTCTGTCACCCTCCTCACACCCATATCCCCACTTCCCTCCATACACAACTCAGACTCCATGGTCAGTCATTATCCACAGCCTCTTTTCTGCTCTATACTCATCTCCTTCATCTCTCTGTTCTTCCAGTGTTTTCTCTTAAAACCCCAACCTAGTTAAGGGCAGCTCTGTCAACCAGGCCCCAGAGCAGCAGAATGTGGGTAGAGAGTGAGAGACAGTCCCACTGCAGGGCATAGCTTTAAATGTATGACTGCCCTGTGGTCCCGCGCCACACCCTAGTCCACCCACTCTGTGTCCTTCGCTGTGCGGTCCAGTGACACTGTCCTCCCACCTGCCAGCAGCCCTCACCACTCTCACTCTCCACGTATCCTGCTTCGTATCTCACTTAGAAAAGAGAAGCAGCGAGACGTTCACTTCCTTATTTTCCTGTCATGAGATCCATCCTCCTCACTGGCTCCATATCACATCCCCAGCCTCTCTCCATTCCCGGTGGAGGAACTGCCCACGTCCCTTCATAAGGCCAGCTCGTCCTTTTTTGGTGAACTAGATAGAGCTCATCCCTCACGCCTAAACAGGGATGCCCCTCCAGCCATTTTTTATTCTCCCCTATCCTAACATTTTGCGTCTTTTGGATCATTACTATACACATATAGAAATAGTGTAATACCACTTATGTTTGAAAAATATAGTCATTTCTTGCCCTGGGGCCTCATTCTTCTCACGCTTGCTTTCTGGGGTCTTCCCACATTGTTTCCTTAGTGTTTGTCGAACACATCAAGTGCACTTCTACCTCAGAGCCATTGTACGTGCTTTGTCTGGAATGATCTCAGATATTTGCATAGCTTGCTTCCTGATTTCACTAGGGTCCCTGCTCCAGCGTCCCTCCTCAGAAAGGCCTTCTGTGGGCATTATATCTAAAATTTCTCTCTATAGCATGCTGTTTGTCCTGGCATCTTTCTTCCTAGCATGTATCATCACGTAAGACTTACATTTATTTATTTGCTATTTTTCCATCAAAACAGAGGCTCTGTGGTAGCAGGGACTTTGTCACGTCTGCTGGCTCCCAGCTCCCAGAACCAAGTGCAATAGATTAAACCTTGTTGAATGAATGAATTTAAAAAGGACGTTTATCAGGATTCAGCTTTCATGTAATTCTGCAAGCTCAATACCATCAAAGCCCTGATTTTCTTTTTCTTTCTCTGCTTGAACTTCAGTGGTGACTGCTCCATTTTAAAGCTGGTGTCCTTCATTGTGGAAAAGGACCGCAGCAGTTCCAAATGTCACATCTATACCATACACCAGGGGTTGGCAAACTTCTTCTGTAAAAAGCCACATAGAAAATATTTTAGGTATTTCAGGCCATACAGTGCCTGTCACAACTATTCACCTCTGTCATTGTGCCACGAAAACACTCAGACAGTCTGTAAACAAGTGAGTGTGGCTGTGTTCCAATAAAAGTATTTACAAAACCAGATGGCAGGCGAGATGTAGCCTGGAGGCAGTAGTTTGCTTGCTTCTGCCCTACAGCATCCAAAGAGAGCAGGTGTCTTTCTAGTAGCTCTCTCAGCAGAATGCGGGGGCTTTGTTTTGCAAAGTTCTCAACAACCTTCCTTTTTAGCATGTTGGCCCGAATTTTGTCTAATGCCTGTTAGTAAATCAGTTCCTACAGTAAGTGGGGTGAGACTTTCTCACTGGGATAGAGTGTTCATGGCCCAGTCTGACATTGCAGGTGAATGGAGCATCCCTGAAGCTCATGGGGCCAGGTAAATTACCTGAGCAAAACTATATAGTCAGGAAGAGGGTGGGGGAAAGATGCAGACTAGGCACCAAATGAGGTCTACTGTGTAGAATTGATTGGTGTGTTACGGTATGTGCTTGTATAGCTGGTATCCTCCTAAAATAGAATGTCAGCCCCCCGAACCCTCTTATACTTTTGGTGGGAATGTAAATTGGTGCAGCCACTATAGAGAACAGTATGGAAAGTCCTTAAAAAACTAAAAACAGAGTTACCATATGATCCAGCAATCCCACTCCTGGGCGTATATCCAGAAAAGACAAAAACTCTAATTTGAAAAGACACATGCACCCCATTGTTCATAGCAGCACTATTTACAATAGCCAAGACATGGTAGCAACCTAAATGTTCATTGACAGGTGACTGGATAAAGATGTAGTGTATCTATATATAATGTGTGTGTGTGTGATGGAATATATACATATATGTGAGATGGAATATTACTCAGCCACTAAAAAGAATGAAATAATGCCATTTGTAGCAACATGGATGGACCTATTGATTATCATACTAAGTGAAGTCAGATAAAGACAAATATATGATATCACATATATGTGGAATCTTAAAAGAATGATACAAATGAACTTATTTACAAAACAGAAATAGACTCACAAACATAGAAAACTTATGGTCACCAAAGGGGAAAGGTGGAATGAGGGGTTAATTAGGAGTTTGGGATTAACAGATACACACTACTACATATAAAATAGATAAACAACAAGGGCCTACTATATATATATATATATATTCAATCTCTTGTAATAACCTATAATGGAAAAGAATATGTGTGTGTGTGTGTGTGTAACCGAATCACTTTGCTGTACACCTGAAACTAGCACAACATTATAAATCAACTATACTTCAATTAAAAAAAAAGTAAGCCCTTTGAGGTCAGGCATCACACCATTTGATTAATAGTAACCTCAACTTGCATCTTGTACAAGGCTTGAATTCAGTTAAATTGAAAGTGGCAAGAATCCTGTGCTCATGGGGATTACTATATTTTTGTTAATTTTGTAAGGATTTTATAACACAAATTGTGATCCATTAATAATCACATAAATGATAGGAAAAAGTATTGTTTGGAAAATATTTTGTTTCATTGTTGATTAAAACAGTGTATAGTTTTTGAGGGGTTAAATTGAGTTTTGTTTTTTAAACTTAAGGTTCACAAAAAGGATTCTGGCTTCTGGCGAGATTTTGGCTTTGGAATGACTTGTCAGTATCGATCAGATTTCCTGACCATTGGTGAGTGTACCTTACGTTTAAGGATAAGGTAATATCTCAGATTTGAGTGTTTTCCTATTAAATTTTGAATGTCTGAGATTAACTGAAAAGAAGAATGTGGAAATATGAAAGTCAAAGTGAGTTTATAATTAGTGTCTTTGAACAGAAGAATGAAGTCTTAAAGATAAAATAAAATACCCGTATTTGCATTTGAGTACTCTTATAAAAAATCTTTACCTAACTTTGGTGTTGTGCTCACAGATTGTTACAGCTAGAAGTAATGTTGGATTATCTAGTCCACGGCTTTCATATTTTTTATTTAGAGATGAAACCACCTTTATTTGTCTTTTGGACTTAGTGCAAAATCCCAGTATTCAAAACAAATGGAAAAAAAGCCTGCTCTTTCTAGCTCTGGTTGAAGTTGGAGTGGGGGACTTGGAAACACTGATTTAGTCATCCACTCCCCTTAACCAGAGATGACCATGAAGAATTTGATCTAAGCTACCTGCCCCAACCCAGCTTCATTCTCTTACCCAGCAAAAAATAAAGCATCAAAGCGTAGTTTAAGGAAGCAGGCTGAAACCTGATTCCATGTCTCCTGATTCATTTAGGGGCTACCTTGCTGTAGTGTATTAGAATACATTATGTGTATCTTTAATAGAATATATTTTATTTACTTTTTAGGTCCATTTTACTTTCATTTTTATAATCAAGCCTTTTATTTTGGAAGTTCCTCCACCTTGTCTTTTTATATTTGTGACAAGTGATGGAAAAATCAGCAAATAGTAACAAAAAGACTATTAAATGAAACTGGTACCCTTTTCCCTGTTTTCTTGCTTAGTAAAACATTAAGGATGTATCACCACCTTCTGACCTGTGTTACTTCTTATTGCTCCTTTCTCATTGTTTTCTCCTCATATTTCTATTAGATACGTGTTAGGACAGTTAATCGTGTCCCACATTTCTCCAGACTGTTCGTTTTCCTTCATTCTTTTTCTCCTTTTTCATGCTGTATAATCTCAGTTGATCTATCTTCAAGCTCATTGATTCTTCTTTTGGTAGTTCAGATCTACTGTTGAGCTGCTCTAAAGAATTTTTCATTTGCGTTATGGTACTTTTTAACTCCAGAATTCTCTCTTTTTAATATATAATTTCTATCTTTATCAATATTCTCTACTTGATGAGACATTGTCATCTTTCTGTTACTTCTTTATGCATGATTTCTTTTAATTTTTTGAACATATTTATAATGATTATTTTGAAATCTTTGTTAAAACTGCCATCTGGACCCTCTCACAGGCAGATTCTGTTGCCTGCTGTTCTTCCTGTATACAGGTCACACTTTTCTATTTCTTTGCCTACCTCATAATTTCTTCTTTGGAAAGTGGACATTTTAGATAATGTGTTGATTCTAGATATTGATTCCTACTGTGTCCAGAGCTTGTATTTTGTTTTGTTTTTGCTGATTTATTTATTGATTTGGCTTTTACTATTTCAGTGAATTCTGTCTCCCCACTCTCTCCCTCCCAGCAACACGAAGCTTCTCGTGTCACTCATCAGTGCATGTGCACAGTCATCCTGGGATGGTGCTGGATTTAGCAGGGCTTTCTTTGACTCTCTCTTTTCTCTGCCACTGTTGGTGACACTCCTGACTATTAGGCTGCACTCATTTGCTCACTGATTGTTCTCTTGTTTTTGACAGTGCTCTGGGACATAGATTGCTCCACAGTCTGAACAATTAAATTGAACCCAGGATAGTTTTTGAGGCAAGTCTTTGAGGTTTGTTTGGCCTCTAGGAGGGCTCTGCTTGGCTGTCTCTTTCCCTGCTTCTCTCTGGTAAACTAGCTGGCCTACATTTTAGCTTGCTCTCATAGGGCTACAAGCCTCCTCTTAATTGTTTACACCAAAATCTCCAGTATTGTCAAGAACCCCCTTTGGCCTGAACTTCTGCACTCTGTTTCAAATAAAGTCAATTCCTTTGGGAAAAGCTCTGGAGCATTTGTTCTTAGGGACTGCCCCTTCCCCTGACAAAAGTCTCTGAGTCTCTGCTCCAGAGCTGGGGAGGGGGGGGAGACAGTGTCACATTGCTCTCAGCATGACATCCCCGCTTTATTATCAGGACATTAGGTGGGAGCAGAAGGGCCACACTCCCTCCTGGAGTAGAGCCTCTGCCCTGTGAAGGCGGGCTGGGTGAGAAAGGGGGCCCCTGCCCTCAGCAGCACTTGTTTGCAGTTTGGCCTCTTTCATTTGGAGCTTCTGTTCCTTTACTGTTCCCTCTCCTTCTGGTATTCCCATTATACATATGTTACACCTTCTGTAGTTGTCCCATAGTTTTTGGATATCCTATTCTGTTTTTTCTATTCTTCTTTCCCCTCTTCCCCCAGTCTTCTTTCTTTTTGCTTTTCAGTTTTAGAAGTCTCTATGCGTGTGTCCTCAAGTTCAGAGATTCTTTCCTCAGCTAAGTCCAGTCTACTTGTGAGCCCCTCAAAGATATTCATTTCTGTTACATTGTTTTCTGTCTTCAGCATTTCTTTATGATTCTTTTAGAATACCTCTCTCTCTGCTTACATTACCCACCTGTTCCTGCGTGTTGTCTCTTTTTTTCATTAGCATCCTTAGCATTAATCACAGTTTTAAATTCCCAGTCCTAGAATTTCAACATTCCTGCCATATCTGGGTCTGGTTCTGATGTTTGCTCTTTCTCTTTAAACTGTTTTTGACTTGTAGTTTGCCTAACTTTTTTCTTCATAGCTGAACATGATGTGCTGGGTGAAGGAAATAGCCGTAAACAGGCCTTCAGTGATGTGATGGTAAAAAATGTGAAAGAAGAGGAAGTGTTCCATAGTCCAGTGATAAGGTCTCAGTCCTTTAGCGAGCCTGTGAGTCTGGACTGTGAACTTCACAATTGTTTCTCAGACACTGCCCCAGCCTTAGGTGGGACAGGATGGCTGGAGTGGGCTGGAGTTGAGTATATCCTTTCCCCCAGATAGGTTAGACTCTGGTAAAATATTTTTTCCTGAGGGCAGGCCTTGTTAAGAAGAACGAAATGCTCTGGCATATTTCAGAATGGTTACTTTCCTCCTCCTCCTGGAAGCACTATGGGATTTTTCTCCAGTCCTCACTGTGAGAACCTGGTAGACCTAGAGGTAACTTACAGAAGTGCAGGGGCCCCTCCCTGCCTGGGCCCCCTGGAGTTTCCAGCTCAGACTTTTCCACTGAGCCTCTAGCAATTCATCAATTACGGTTCAGATTTTCCTGCCCCAGTACTGGTTCCCTTGGAGATTTCTGCTCGTGGGTTTCTTCTCTAATATTCGTGGTTGTCTTACTCATCTGCCTCTCCGCTTTGGGGGAGAGCAGCAATTTGCTCTGTGACTTTGTTTCTCTGAGGGATCTGAGAAGAGTGGTTGATTTTGCAGTTTGCCCAGCTTTTTACTTGTCAGGATGGAGTGGTGACTTCTAAGCTCTGTACATGCTGAATCAGAAACCAGAAGTCCTCTGTTTGTTCTCACTATCTATACCATCTCTGATATTTGAAGAGCTGATTCATATTTACAGGGAAGAAAAGCCAAGATCATACATGTCAGACACAGCACTGAATACAGCTGTGACTATTTAAAGTATCCTTTTCAGCGATCTCAGGATAGTCATCCTGTGAGTGTGAAATTAAGTGACCTAGAATTATTTGACGAAAGATATAATTTGGAAACCTAGCTCTTAATTAAAGAATTAATTTTTTTCTCTGTTTTTTAAAAATTTTTCTAGCTCTTCAAAAAAACTCAAAATAGCTTGTATCTACCATGCTTCTTTAAGAAGTTAGTTCAGCTTAAACCAGTTTGAAAATAGTCTGAACCCTGTCTCCCTCATTTGAGGTAAGGCTGGAAATTACATTTATGTTGCCAGGTCTGCTTGATTCTTTTTAAGTTCTTAATTGAGCAGCACATGCTTGACCATTTCTTCCTCAAGGTGCTCTCCTTACTTGACTACTGTGATAGCACATTCTCCAGAACTGTCTCCCTCCTCTGGGGCCATCTCTCAGTCTTTTTTGCTGACTTGTCTTTCAATGCCTGTTTACCCTCTAGATATCAGCATTTCTTAGCGTTTAGACCTGGGTCCTGTTTTCCTTCTAAACTCCAGGAATTTCATCCACTTCTGTAGCTTTAAATCATCTGTGTGCCCAGTCTCAATTTTGTGTCTCCAGCTTGGCCATTTCTTCAGTTTTCCTCTCTGGAAAGTTTTTGTGACCCAGAAAAACTTGGATCTCAAAGGATTGAAAGAAAACATAATAAAATATTAATGGTGGTGTTATGGGTGATTTATATTTCCTTCTCCTTTGTTTGACTTTCTAGAGATTTCATGTAGAACCTTGAAGTTTACAAAGTATTCTCAAATATTTAATCTTACTTTGATACTTTCGACAACAGACTTTGAGCTTCTAGATACAGCTGGTAACCAGATTTCCAAACAAGAATTTCCTTGTTAGGTGTCTTTGGACTATACCATGTCCTCTCATTTGAAGCAGAATGTTTACATCTTTATCAGGCAGTTATTTAATAGTGTCAGTTTTGATCCCGCAGGTGGATTTGACATGGAAGTCAAAGGTTGGGGTGGAGAAGATGTTCATCTTTATCGAAAATACTTACATGGTGACCTGATTGTGATTCGGACTCCAGTCCCTGGTCTTTTCCACCTCTGGCATGAGAAACGCTGTGCTGATGAGTTGACTCCCGAGCAGTACCGCATGTGCATCCAGTCCAAAGCCATGAACGAGGCCTCTCACTCGCACCTGGGAATGCTGGTCTTCAGGGAGGAGATAGAGACGCATCTTCACAAACAGGCATACAGGACAAACAGCGAAGCTGGTGGTTAATGTAATCATTGGCGCATTAGTCTGAACCACAAACCAGCACTATTTATTTAGCCTTAATTCCAATTCCAGATGCAGTGCCTCTTTCAGAGAAGACATGCTTATCTTTTGTGTTCTTGCTGACATGACTTGACTTTAGCAGTTTAACTTGGTATGAGGAGTATTGTAACACAAGCCTCTGTTTTGTGAGAATACTGTACTATGGAATCATTGACAAAGCAAAATCTGGTATTTGTTCTGAGTAGTTTTGAGTTAATTTCTACCCGGCTTCATATTCTGCTGTGTGTTCTGGGTGCATCTGGGCTGAGGGATGGAATGTGTTGTGCTGATGGTGGGTCGGGAGCATCGTGTTCCTGCAGGAGGATGGAGTGTTGTGGGTGGAGTGTGTCGACAAGGGCTCTTCACCTGCCGACCACTGGGTCAACCTGCTTGGTTTTTAAATGAGGATCTTTGGTCAGTTGCTTGCAGAATCCTTTTTCACTGAAGCAGAGGATAGGATAGTTAAATGACGCATCTGAAATCCCCAACTAGTCAAGAGAAGGCAGAGCTTAAAAACCCCTCAACTTTATGTTGGTTAGCCCCCTGAATATCTGTTTTTAAACAATGGGTGATAGGAGAAAATACTTAGGATAGACTTGATTAAAAGTATAACGTGTTGCTAATTTATCATCATATTCAGGTTTAGGAGTCAAAGTTGCTATAGACTGTTTTGAACAAACAGAGATAAACAGGGAAATGTCTTGAACAGAACAGATAATTATGTTGGAGTACAGGACACTGGGGGTGTCTGGGAGCAGCAGTTTACATGAGCCAGGGCTCCTTCTTGTGGTTCAGAATAGATGAGCATAGCATGGTACTGTGTGTTTTTTGCTTTGTATTGTCTCATTTAGCATGGATCCATATGTACTTATTATCCTTTTTTTCTAATATATTAATTATGCTTCATCTGTATTTGCATTATAATACCTTGAGTTAAGGGGGAGTTTCACTGAAGGGAGAAAGACCAAACAATTTAATGAGGTATACCATTAGATCACACTGATTCAAGGAAAGGGGAGGAGAGGAAGGTTGTCTAAATGGAAATGTGAATTGCAGGATATTTTAGGGAGATATATAACTTGCAGATAGAGTGGTGTTTTAATTGAGGTGTAAATTACATGAATGAGACAAGATGAATAAGAAATCATATTCAGATAGGACTGTACTATGTTACTTACCACGCATGGGTCTTTTACCATAGGGTCAATTGCTAGCTCAACAAATTGGAGACATGGTGAGAGGCATGCACAGATTTTTTTAACCTTTGCCTTTTAAAAGAGACTTATATTGAATTCTTGCTATTTGTATATAAACCCCTGAAAATTCATGGAGGATAAATCATTACTCTTATTATCTCAGATATTATAAATCCTGTGTTTCTTGGTGCTACATGAATTCAATTTTACAATAACTCTTACTAATTACTCTTACAAGTTTTAAGTTGGGGTAGCATTTAGGCTTGTTTTTTAAAGATGTGTAAAATATTCTCTGCAAAATTGTTCAGGCCATCATCTCCTTTTATAGTTATTTATTGTAAAGACCAGTGAATTAGGGTATTTAAAATGAGAGAACCTAATTATTTGCAAAGGTGAGTTGTGGCTTGTTTTTTGACAGAATCAAATGATTTTTTTTCTTTTCTCCTGTTTTTTAAAACAAGCTTTTAATTTAAATATGGAAGTTGAGCAGTGTAAACATTACTATGTTTTTGACATTAAACGGTACCAATAAAGTATTTTATTACCAAAAGTTAAATGAAAATGTGACGTTAATTTCTTTCTGTTGTAAAAATCGTAAATACAGGAAAGTGTATGACTTGTAATTGTGTATTTTAAAGAATAGTAACACCAACACCAATGCGCCAGATTAGGATATAGAACATCACCAGTAAAAGACCTCTGTGTACCCTTTCTCGATCACATAGCCTTACTCGTAATAGTCACTATCCTGATTTTTGTGATGATTTTTTACTTGTTCTTCTCCACAGTTTTCCCAACTGTGTGTGTATCTCTACCCAATAGACTATTTTGCCTGTTTTTGAATTTTTATGCATATCATTTCATTATACATTCTCTCAGTATTAATGTTTTTGAGGTTCACTCATGTCAATCTCAAAATTATTCATTTAATGACTAGTAAATGAATATACTACAATGTTTATGCTACTGTTTATAGATATTTGGATCATTCGTAGTTTTTCTGTTGTTTGCTTTGGCTATCACAAGCAATGTTGTCTTGAATACTGCTGTGCGTGTCTCTTACGAGCATGTGAGAATCTCTCTAGGAGTAACGATGCCAAGTCATTGGTTGTGTACACATTCAACTTACTTTCCAAAGTGGACCATCTCCAGCACTATAAGAGATTCACTTTGCATCCTTGGTAATACTTAATTTTGTCAGGCTTATTCATTCTTGCTAATCTTAGTGGTCCTTAAGAATGAATTGTTGTTATAATTTGCATTTCCAGTCTTTTTGCCCATTATTATCAGTTCACAGAAATTCCTTACATCTTCTGGGTACCAATTCTTGTTAGTTAAATGTTTGCAAATATCTTCTCACAGGATGTGACTTGTCTTTTCCCATTCTCAATGGTACTTTTTATGAATAAAAATTAACTTTAATGTGTTTACTTAATCTCTTTCCTTTATGTAGTCTACTTATTATTGATTTATGACCTTGTAATACAGAAGGATATCTTAAAGCTATTGTTCTGTATTATCTTCCGAATACCTCGTACATGGCTTTGCTTTTCCCAGTTAGGTCTTTAATCTAAGTGGAAGAGGTGTTTGTGTATGATGTGTGAGGTAAGGATTTCATTTCACTTTTTTCCAGTGCTGCCTTACTGTGAAGTCCGTATTTTACCCACTGATCTGCAAAAACACTTTCATCCATCAGATGTCAGACATGCACAGGCCTAACCCTGGCTCTCATCTGTTCAGCACATTGGGCTTTCTGTGACCGCATCATTACATCACAGTCTAAGTTACTGTAACTTTATAGAAGCTGACATTGCTGAGAGCTAGTCCATCACCTTGTTCTTAAAGATTGTCATGGCTATTTGTAGCCTTTGCACTTTCATATAAATTTTAGAATAAGCTTAAGTTTCTTGAAAACATTTGTGAATTTGAGTAGAATCTCACTGAATCTGTAAGATCACTTTGGGGAAAGTGTGTTTCTTATCATATGGAGCCTTCCAGTCCTTGAACATGGCATTTCTATTTCAGTCTTTATTGTTTTTCGATTAAATCTTATACTTTTTCACACAGTGGATTTACATGTATTATTTGTTAGGTTTTTTTAGGTAGTTTGCATTTTTGATGCCATTGTAACTTTTATTTATTTTTATTGTCTGTTTCTGCTATTTAGAAATCAAACTCATTTTTTGTGTGTTAATTTTTGTGTTCAGCAACCTTGCCAAACACAATTCTGATAATGTATTTTTAGTATCTTTTACATTTTTTTGTTATACAATCATGTATCTATGAGTAGTAGAAGTTTTGTTTCTTTTCAGTATCTTTTTGGGTTTTTTTTTATTTTTGTTTTTGAAAATCAAATATTCTTTATTTTGTGACTTTTCTATATTTTCAAAAATTTCCACGATGAGTTTCCATTGACTTTTGTTTTCCATTTTAGGGGGAAAATCTTGTCATTTTATAAATTGTAAAAACTGTGAAGCTTCCAATGTCATCTTATTAAATACGAGTTTTCCCTTGGTTACTGATAGATACTCTCTATCAAGTTAAAGATTTCTTCCTTCTATTGCTTGCTGATTGCCCTTTTCAATATTTATATCTTTATTTTTCTTGTCTTACTGTGCTTGTTAGGATTTATTGTGCAGTGTTGACTGAAAGTGGTAATTGTGGACATCCTGCCTCTGTTTCTGATTTCAAGGGGGACACTCTCAGTGTTTCATTAGTAAGTATGGTATTTCCTGTAGGTGTTTTTATAAATACTCTTTACTAAGTTAATAAAATTACCTTCTGTTACTACTTGGCAAGTTTTTATCATGCTTGAGAGCGTTTAACAAATACTGTATGTGTTGAGATGATCATATATATTTTTTCCATCTTTAATATGTTAAATTGATGAATTGGGTTAATCAAATTCCTGAAGTACCGTTGCATTCCTCGGGTAAATTCCAGTTTGTCATGATGTATTACATTAGCCTTATACTTTGCTGGATTTGGTTTGCGTGCATACACAAACACATTTATTTACGTGTCTGTATATATTTGTGTATGGATGTGTATATATATTTTTTCAGGCATTTTTTAATCTATGTTCATGAGTAAGATTACCTGTATCTTCTTACTAGGGGGTTCCTTCTTACTGTGTTTCTAGAAAAGTTTTGTAAGACTGGAATTATTTCTTCCTCGAATATTTGGCAAAACTGCCTGAAAGCCCCCTAGGCCTGAACTTTTTCTATATGGGAAGATCTCTGATCACTGGTTTAATTTATTTAATGCTTGTAGAACTATTCAGATTTTCTATTTCTTCTAGAATCGGTTTTGATTGAGTTAATTTAGGTAGGGTCCTGTTTTCTAGGAATTTATACTGATAAATTTGAAATTTTAGATGAAATGTACAAAGTTATTTGCCGTATCTTCTTGTTATCTGTGTCATATGTAAGGGTCTATAGTGATAGCCTCTCTTTCGTTCCTGATACTGTTGACTTGTGCCTTTTCTTTTTCTTTTTTCTTGAATAGCCTTGCCAGATGTTGGCAGATTTGTCTCAGTCCTTTCAAATCACTGACCCCCTTCCAGCCGCATGTGAGAGATACAGTTGCTTCACATCTTCCCCAACACAGTATTTTCAGTGTTTTTAATTTGGACTCTAATTTCTGTTGGGTGTGTACAGTTACTTCATTTTGATTTTAGTTTATCATCAGGGAAATGATGTTGAGTATCTTTTTATGTGCTTATTGGCCATTTGGATATCCTGTTTGTGAAATGCCTATTCTAGGATTTTGTCCTTTTTCTTTAACTGGCTTTTAAAAAAAATGATTTATAGGAGTTACTTCTATATTCTGTGTATGAGTCTTTTGTCAGATTTATATATTGCAAATATCTTCTCATAGGCAGAGGACTGTTCTTTATTCTCTTAATGTTATCTGTTAATAAGCAAAAGTTCTTAGTTTTAATAAAAGTCCAGTTTATCAGTTTTCTTTTATGGCTAGTAATTTTGGTGTCTAATTTTAACCACCTTTGTCTACTCAAAAGTGAAAAAGAAATCAACCATCGTTTTCTCTGGCTGTCTTTAAAATCTCTTCTTTACCTCTGTTCTGTATCACTATGATATGTCTGAGTGCACAGATTTATTTTTTTCTGATCCTGCTTAAGAATCGGCTTTTGGGATTGTCTCTTGTCAGTTCTGAAAGATTCTAGCTATTACATTTTCATTGTCTCTTCCTCATTCTCTCTCTCTTTCCTTCTATAACATGATAACACATGTTAAACCAGTAGTATCCTTCACGTCTGTTAACCTATTTTGTGTTTTCCAGTCTTTGTCTCTCTGTGTTACACTTCGGTAATTTCTCAAGCAGGCCCTGGACTTTCTTCTCTGTCCCCCCTTGTGGATTGAAAAATGGAAGCTCTGGGTTCCCACTTTGACTTGGATGTTAAAATTTTGTATAAGTTTATCAGTTGATTTCAATAGGCAAGCCACTTTCTCTTCATGCTACCAGAAATGGACAAGTGCTCAACTTCTTACATTCCTGACAGTATTGTTCCCTTGACATTGTTGCTGAAGTTCCATACCTGAGAGTCCTGGATATGTTGAGATAGATTTTTGTGGGGAATTTTGGCAGCCCCTCGCCTTCCTCACAGTGTCACGACTTCCTTTTTGAGAATAAAGATAGAAATTATGTTGGCATGATCTAATGTTACCAGCCTATAGATGGGTAGTCAGTTTTTCATTTAGAAAGTAGTTTTGAATCACAACTTTGTGTGAATTTTTTCTCATATATGTTTATATGTTGGTTAAACTTGACACTTGAGTGTTTTTTGGTAGTGTTAGAATACATTTGTAATGACCAGGACTTCAGTTGTACCTTAGAAGGGCACTTACAATCCTTTGTTTCGCTTTTCCCAGATTCCTCTCTCTGTGGGCGAAGTGGCATTTAGTTTCATCAGGGCACCACTGCTGGTACACAGCTAACACTGACTGCTTCTAAACAATGAGGCGTTGCACTTCCTGCCATATAACATTACAACCACCCCATGAGATCGAGAGTAGTGTAATTCCATTTTAATCATGGGGAAATGGAGGCTTAACAAGGTAGACAGTAGTCCCAGGGTACCCAGCTGGGAACTGAAGACTAGGACTCAAATCCACAGTGTAGCTCTTGATTCCTTGCTCTTACACTGATCCTATCTTGCCTCCCTGAGGGACATGACGCACATTTTACAAATGTATAGGTGTGGTGGTAGGTGTATATTTCACAAAAATTCTTAGTATGTCACAGAAGTCTCTGAGCCTTAGTAGAGATCCCTAGCTTATCTTCCTGTCACATCTGACGCTGTAACATAGATTTGTTCCTGAAACGTGGGGAAAAGCTAGCACTCAGTCATCCATGGTGTTGTTAAGAACCACACACTGTGCTGGTCACTGGCCACACGGATACTCGACAAGAGGCTCCTACACAGAGAGATTGAGACTCCAGTGCATGAGACGGATGCCAACGGTGTGATGTGGCAGGTGGGGCAGGGCCCGAAGGAGCACAAGCGCCACCCACCAAGAGGATGGAAGGAGACTCAGAGAATGTGTGAGAACGGACGGCGAGTGCATGGAGGAGGTGCGGGCAGGACGGTGAGGCTAGTGGCGGGGCAGCAGAGTGCCCTGCCAACTCCTGCAGAAACTTAACCTGCTGGGAGAGCATCTCAGACTCGCCCGGGCCCCCCCACTCCCACGTTTCCCATTCAGCAGGTCTGCATTGGGGCCCTGAGAGCATTGTGAACCAAGTGTCTGGTATTGCTAATGCTGCTGCTGGTCTGGGACCCACACCTGGAGAGGCACTGCCTGGAGGGACCACCCCGCGGGTGAAGGACAGTGCTGTGGCTAGCCAAGCCAGCTCGCCTCCCGCTCCCAGCTCAAGCTCCGAGTCTAAGACCCAGACTAAATGACGTGCCCCTTCTTCAGCTGAGGTAGTTAGAAACTTCCAGAAATAGCCTTACCAAGAAATTAAAGATACCATTGAATGGAAGGACCTAAAAAGTGGTGTCACTTACCCAAAACTCACTTATGCATCCTCATAGGGGTCCTCATTTGCTCCACCTGAGCACCTACTGTGTGCAGTCCACTCCACGAGGCACTTGGAGGGGTAGCAGGTGACAAGGCCCCAGAAGCTGAGCCTCCTGCCAGTAGCCACTAGCTTTGTAAACATAAGTAAGATTAGAAATTCTGTTCCTCAGTCGCGCTGACCACATTTCCGTGGTCAGTACCTCTGTGTAGCTACCAGACTGGATGATGCAGCTATGGAGTACTCCATCACCCTAGAAAGTTCTCCGGTGGGCAGCGCTGCTCTGGTGGGCTGAGTCAGCTCTAAGGAGCAGAGTCAGGTTTGGTGAGCTATAACGAGCAGACAGCATCCAGCGTGGCCTGTGTGACAGGCCACAGAGAAGCATGCGGGAGTTCAGCTTCCATCCTAGTGTTCCCTTCAACTCCACAAGCTCTCGTGTGCCCCTCAACAAATCCCTTCTCTCTAGAGCCCCTGAGTGTGACTCACTGAAACAGAACTGCACTCTGCAGGCTGCTCTGCAGAAAGATGTCAGTGGGTACTCCCCAGCTGACACACAGCGCCCGTGGACACCAAAGGTTCTGATTAGTCCTGCAGTAAAGGACCCTTTACAGCCAACTCAGGTAGGTTTCCTGAACTGACATGACTATGTAATTCAACAGCTTTCTGGATCTTTCTTTGAGGAAAGCAGGACCAGAACATGCCTCTTGTACAACTTTGTCTTGTTTTGCCTTGTTTATTTGAAAAGCCCTTTGTCAGAACGTGGAGGTGAGGGTTCTTTGTTCCATCTTTGGAAGGCCGTCTCATCTTTGGGCCCGGGCAGTCTCATCCTCCTCCCCAGCTGGGCATCCCCGTGCCTCCTGCCAGCATCAGAGCCATCCACCCTCAGCAGCCACGCACAGAGGACAGGCACACGAGGGGAGCAACATGTTCTTTTATTGATGCAAGTATGTCCAGTCACACCGACAACTGCCACCCTGCGTTATGTATGGTACAGCTTTATACTCAGAGTTCACCTCGAAATACCAAAACATCATAGTTAGGGTCTGTATCAAATTGGGAAAATAAAGTAGCAAATGTAGACACTGTCAGATAGGTACTGGAACTGACAACCCAGGGACGCGCACATTGATGTGAAAGCTCCTTGACACGTGTACAGAAAATGTTCTCACATTGTATTCCAAATATATACTCTCAAGTTTTAAACCTTTCTTTATCTCAAATACATAAACAAAGCAGTATGTACTATCAGTATACAATACGTACTATCTAGAACATCTGAAAAGTGCAAAAACACTGTGACAATACAGTGTAAATATCCTTGCTCCACCCAGGGCTGAGGGTGATGTCACCAGCGGATCATGGAGCCACCTCCCTCCTGAAGCCTCGCCTTCACATCTCCAGGCTCTCCTAGGACTTTTGGGAATTAGCAACTAGCTGACCCGTCCTCACCCAGGCCTCCCAGCTGGAGGCTCCGGTGGAAGCCAGGCGTGCGGAGAGAAACGAGGGTGAGTGGTTCCCAGTCTGCTTGTACAGAATGAAAGCCACGCTGTGAGGGAGATGGAGTCAGCGTGTATTGCCCACTTCTGGCCTTCGAGGGAGCAGGGCCATCACTGTCCCATGGCCAGGACATCAGACAGAAAACGGAGTGTACTCCTCAAGTTTGGGTGTAGAAAATACCTCTACGTGTTGGGCAGTTTCATGTGAGTGGGCTCCAGCATTACTGGCCTGGCTAACTTTCTGTGTTTCAGATTCTATTAGGGGAGGCCCCCCACCCAGAGGGAGGGAGGATACTGACTTGTGAGTTGCTTCTTTTCACTCTGTTCTTGGGCTTCAAGACAGCTTTGAATGTCCCCATCCTTAACTGTATTTTGTGTTCGCTTTATTGCACCTAAGTGTGTCTTTCAGTTACAGCCTGGAAAACTGACAATTCCACGACTCTCCCCCTTAGGTCATTTCAGATCTCTTTTCTTAAAATGTAGCTGAAGAACAATTTGCCAGACATATTCCAACAGAAAATATGCTGCCAGGTGTCCCCCTGCCCTCCCCCCAGACCCCCGTAAATCCCTGATAAAGGAAAATGAAAATGTAAACTTCGGAAAGCCCATATTCAAGGTTCACTTCCAGAACTACGCAAACGAGACCTCCCGGCCGCCCAAGCCCCGCCTGCCGGAACCTTGCTGGCCCAGGCTTTGAGGGCAGGCGCCCTTGTGGTCCAGGGCAAAGCTTTCCCTGTGCCTCCCAGTGGCACTGGCTGTGGGCTAGAGAACGGAGCGGGAGACCGGCCCTCCAGTACCCTCTAAGGCACTAACCCCGACTTCAGAGACACTGGCTGGAAAGTAGGCAGGGCTCACGTTGGTTTTGGTTGGGTTTTTTAAAATATTTTTTTGTAAGATGTTAATAATCAAAAGTAGAAAATAAAAATCTACATTTCATTAGAATAAGATGTTATCATGGATGCCATCTCCCATGATACACTTTCCCCACCCCTCCCCAAAGCAGGGCCCTGCCCTGTTATTGAAAATAAACAAAAAAACTTTGTTAAGTGCCAAAGGTTGATGCATGAAATACTTTTTTCTTTTTTTCTTTTTCATAAAAGTTATATACAAAATGGACCCCAACCAGTGAGGCCTCCTCATCTCAACCCATATCAATCAAGATTAAAACTCAGTACACATGTGTGCTTCGTCCAGGTCTGCAGGCTGCATCCGTGCCTTCAGGCTCTGTTAAGCAGAGTGGTCCTAAAGGTGGGCAAGGCACAAGGAAATGGTCAGGTGGCCGGCCAGCCCCTCCCCTGAGCAAGCAGCGGGCCGGCCCATGCTATTAGAGGAGGGCCCGGCTTCCAAGAACTGGTCTTTGAGGGGAGGAGTCAGGGCCGTTCAAACCCCAGGTCCTCAACCTGCACCGGGGATGCCTTCCTCTACCTGGTCCATGGAGAGGTGCGCAGCTCCATCAGGCTGCCCCCCACCCTGTCCTTTCCCTTCCTTGTAGACGTGGCCATGGGGCTGGTCTTGGGGGCTCACCGGACTGTTTCTGAGTTCTCCTACCTGAGGGTCTTCCAGCTGTCTTTTTCCATGTGGTTCTCAGGACCTTCACTTTCAAAGGAGGCGATGAAGAGAGCTGAGAGACAAGAAGTGCCTCAGAACCCATGTCCACACGTGGTCAGTCCACCTCCTGTACCAGTTAGCCCTTCTCAAACTCCCGTCCAGGGCTGGAGCTAGGCCCAGGACCAAGCAGGCAAGGACTTACGGCCTGGGCACATCCACAGGTCTCCACTGCGTGGGGTTCCAGGCCCCATGGGGCCTAGAACTCCTGGATACCTGCCTGAGAACTCTGAGAAGTTTTCTGGTTCTGCAGCACTGGCCCAACCCTGCCCTGGCTCTCAAATGGCCTCGGGAGCCTGACCTCTTCTTGCCCTTATTCTTAATCTGTCATCTGTCACAGCCCAGCCTCATGCACTCACCTCTGCGAGCCAAGCTTCCCCAGTATAGCATGGGACTAACAACCAGGCCTGCCTCCCAGGGCAACCCCAAGATGGCACCATGGTTGGGGGAAGGAGTCAGGGTGACCTGCACAGTGTGGGGAGGTGGCCCTCACCTTCCTCGCTGTAGATGGGAGCCGTCAGCAGGTAACTCTGAATCTTCTTGTCCTTCTCGAAGGGACACTCTACCTGTGTCCATGTCATGAACTCATGGATCTGTCTGGAGATCTCCCAAAATTTCTGAAGGGGCAGAAGACCAACTGGATGTTCATTTGTCACCATAAGCTTGAAAATCTTGGTTAGGGCAGGGGATACAGGCTCTGATTTCAGTCTGCTGCTTACTTCCCTGGTCCCAGCGAGATGGGACAGTGGCCCTACAGAGCTGACTTGGTAGCCGCGGAAGCACTCTGTGCAACATCAGAGCCAGCACGTGTCCTCAGGGCAGCTCTGTCCCTGCCCTCTACCTGAGCCATCAGGCTGCTGCAGCGTCTGCTTCCCCAGCGAAGGGACCCCAAAAGGGCCTGCATTTGTGACTCCAGCTTGAGGCAGGCATCCCAGCCACACCCAGCATAGTACCACCAACCAGAACACGCCTGATCTCACTCTTTGGGGCCCAGGTAAGAATCCAGGACTCCCTCCCCTTCCCTGTGTGAGGTGAACACAGGACAGCCCAGCTCCCCCTGCACTCCCCAGTCACCTTTGTCCTACCCTCCTGACTTTGGCCAGGTACCTGTAAGCATTCATCTGGAATTCTGCTGCCTTCTCCCTGCCCGAGTCCCTTCTTGCCAAAAGTCTTCCTGACCCACAAACCCCCAGGAGTGGCCCCTTCTCTGTCTCCCTGGTGGGGTCAGTGCTGGGACCAAGATACAGGTTCCCTGTGGCTCCTAGCCCTGTAAATAGCCCTGTAATCATCCTCCCAGAAGAGCTGGGGCCATCCTCACACCTTGAGGTCAAATGGCACCCACGACCATACTAGAGCTGTCAGTCCTAAACGGCCCTTCTGCCACAGGGCCACTGCCTTACAGCTCTCATGGCAAAGATGGATTCTGCTTCTCCTGGAGCAAGGCCAGGAGGTCTGCCCTACCCTGTGCTGGGAGAGCCGGCCCCCTCCCCTTAGACCATGAAGGCGCTGAGCCGACCTTGAAGTTAATGTGCCCATTGGGCAGGTGGTTGGTGTGGATTTTGTGCAGGAAGTAGATGTCCTTAACGAAAAGGTTGAACACGGGGATGACGATCTTCTCCCGGCTGCTGTTGGCCATCTGGGACCTCTGTGTGGCCCCCTGCAGGGCTGTACGGTAATTGCAGAAGTTGCTGGATGGGTCCATGTGGTGCTGTGGGAAGACGGGAGGATGTGGTGGGCGGTGCTTCCCTGTGACCCTCAGACCTGCTCAGGACACTCTGCAAGAAACAGCTCCGGGTAGCCCCGGACTGTCCCCAGGAGTGAGCATCCTTTCCAGGAGTGAGCATCGAGGAGGGAAGCCCAGAAGCACCTGGCTGAGGGCTGAGGGCTGAGCACTGGGCCAGGGCCTTCTGGGTTTGGGTGCAAGCATCATCCAGAACGCTGTAGAGAAATCTCACAGTTCACACACACCTCATCCCTGCCCTGCTGAGTCTGGGTCTCACCTCCTTCCTTTCAAAACCCTCATTTGCCCTTCTGCTTAGGCTGATACCTCCCAAACCTGACCAGATCCTCAAGACACACATTTGCCAAAAAACAGATTCTGTGATCAAATACATCTGGGCAAGGCTGTAAGTGGGCTCTCCTGTCAGCCCCTGGGCCACCCAGAGGATCCAGGACCATAAGACGCTGAGCCAGGAAAGGGCGGTCACCGCTTAGTTGGCATTGTCCAGCCTGGAGCTGTGGGCCTGCTTTTGCCAAACTCTTTACTAACCACTCCCCAGAACTTGCTTTTGGCGATGCCAGTTCTGATTGAAGTTCCCAAGGGCCAAGGAGAGCACAGACTGCCTGCCTCCTCGCGGTGGCGCAGCCAGGCTGGCTGACACGACGGCAGGACAAAGCTAGGCAGCCTACCTCTAAGACGTCGAACTTGGCCGTCTTGACTTTGGACCATGTTTTCTTCAGCCTCGCCACGGGACTGAGGTTCATGCCAGCTGCAGGGGATGATAGGCGGGGTGAGGGCGGGCCAGACAGAGCTGGGTGGGGACCCCCTGGGCCCGCACACTCACAGATGATGGCCATCATGGAGTTGAAGTTCCCGATGTTGAAGCACTCTCGGGCCACATCGATGAAGAACTCAAGCATGCGGGTCCGGTGCTTCTTCTTCACCACCTGGAGGGCAGCCAGGCTGCTCAGCGTGTGCCTGACTAGGGGTTGTCCCCTCTGGCACCAGCCCCTGAAAGGTGGCCCAGATGGGAGCCGCCCTGGGCCCACAGAGCTGTCAGATCTGGGGTGAGGGGATGCTCGCAGGCTGCAGAGGCAGGAAACGCAGCTGGGGCATTTTTGATGCTAGGCAGAGGGGCAGGAGGGCAGAGGACCAAGGGAGCCCCAAATTGACTTGCAGACTGCGCCGGGCACAGGGTGCACTCCGTGGGAGGCCTCTGTTGCAATTTAAGGCATTGCTGTTGGAAGTGGGGGTGGTGGGAGTTGGGGCAGCCCTGGCAATAAAAGCTTCCTGTCTCCACTTTCAAAGTTCCATCATCAGAGGGCGCAGGAGATGGCGCGCCCCCGTGTCCACCACACGGCACTTACCCGACACACCTCGGTGGCCACAAGCATGCTGAGGCAGTTGAACCAGTTGTCGTAGGCCTCTAGGCTGTAGGTCTTGGTCAGGTCCCCTCGGCACTGGGGGGACACGGCAAGTCACAGGGAGCCAGAGGACCCTGCCAGTGGGTGCTGCCCCAGCCCCATCCCCACACCAAGGAGCAGGAGTCATGGCCAGAAGGGGAGACTGTGAAAGCTGGGGGCAGAGGGGGGCTGCCACTGGCCAGGCGGGATCTCCCAGGATGCCCCCAGGGCTAGGCTTGGAGGCCAGGCTGGCTCCCTAGGCCTCTGGGAATGCTGGGCTCCCTCCCAGCACGCATCACCCTGCATGGCCACCCACCCACTCCCTGGAGCAGGCGCTAGGAGGCAGGACCCATGCCCGTCAGGCTGTGAGGCCCATCACTGTGGAGGTGCTCAGACATGCTTGGGGAGTCCCCCACCCACCCAGGTGTAGGTGTCAGGCCCACCCTCAGGCCACCCCAGAGCACACAGCGGCCCCTCACCCTGTGCTTGTCCCGAGAGTCCATGTGGCTGACAATCTGCATCAGGTCCTCGGGGTGAATGCTGCTGACCCTCTCCTAGGGTGGAGTGAGGAGACAGTACAGGAAGGGTAACATGCCTGCCGTCCTCAGGCAGGCCCACCCTCGGGGTGTAAGGCACGTTCAGAGCAGCAGTCAAGACGTTCCTGCAGGCGTGCACCACAGCCACAGCCCCTCCTTGATCAGAACATCCAACCCATGGGCAAGCCCCCGCCACAAGGTGTACCCCAGGAGTTTAGAAGGCCCGCCCCTGGGAGGGCCCAAGGCACAGGCAGGATGAGGTGACTGGGGCGGGGGATGCGGTGGGAAGAGGCTGCCTTTCCCTTTGAAACCTTTCATCTCTTCCCGGGTCAGTCCTCCATCCTGCAGCCACTGCAGTCCCCATGTCCTCAGCCCCTCCCATTAATACGGGGCTGCCGTGATCCTGGGGATGCGTGGTGCGCAGGTGGACACACACACACACCAGAGGCAGTGGTCAGAGCTAGCAGGCAGGCTTCACCTGACACCCCAGTCTGACTGGTGGGGGAGGCCCTGCAGCACCATGGTGAGAAAGTGCCGGGGGCCAGTGGCCTTGGGTAAGTGCCAGTGAATATGCCCCAAACCCGTCCTGGGAAGGGCACACTGCATCACTGACCAGCTCGATGTGAGTCAGCTGCTGGGCCAGCACCAGGGGGTCACAGCACACGCCCAGGATGTCCTTCTGAGCAGCTGGTGGCTTGGCCTTGAGGACGGGCCCTTTGTCCACGGCCGGTGAGCGAAGCTTCTCACGCAGCTCCTGAAGCTGGCTCTGGGCAGCCAGGGACAGCAGCAGGCTCTGCGTCATTTGGGCGATGGCCTTCTTCACCGTGCCGTTCTCCTGAGAGGGGCAGGGGGTGAAGAAGATGCTGGCGTGGGCTGGCGGCAAGACCAGCGCCGCCCTGGAGGGGCCCATCTCATCTCCAGGGACTTGCCTACCTTCGAGCCCACATCACCCACCCAGACCTGCCATGAAGACTTGGGCTGCTGATGCCAGAGCGGGGTATAGTGTGGGCTCCCTCGAGGACTGCTGGGGAGGGTGGCTCAGCTGGCTGTCCTATGGGGAAGGGAGCTGAAGGCCAGGGCTAGGCTTCCGGGTCTGATGAGCATGGCTTTCCCGGTGGTGGCAGCTGAGCTACTTCTTGTGACCTCCTCCCAGCAGGAGGGGCCCACAGTAGGGATGAGGGAATCCAGAAGGGCTTCCTCCAGGACCAGGCCTTCCTTCCCTGGGTGAGGGGAGCCCTGGCCCCTCCCCAAACTCTCCCTGGACTTTGAGCCCTCCAGGCAGGCAGAGGCTGCTGAGCACAGGAGCACTTCCATCGTGGACACCCAGGCTCCCGCTCAGTGTGGGCTGGAGGCGAGCCCACCACCTCCCTGGAGGGGCCCTTCTCAACACTGAAGACCAGGAGTGAGCTGGGAGCCAGCAGAGGCGGGCAGGCTCTTACAGCCTCTCACCAGGCCCCCGCTCCACCCACCCCCGGGGCAGCAGAAGGTGGGGCCCGGGATCATGCGCCCAGGCCACATGCTGAGGACGCTGAGGGTGAGTCTGGCCTGCTGCCGGCCAGCAGAGCTGTCATCATGGGGCTGGGGGCAAACGGAGCCACCTGCAGTCCTCTTGGGAGAGTACAGCAAAGGGGGCCACACACAGAGCTGCCCCGAAGACTCACCCTCCCCCAGACAAGGAACTCTGCCAGGGTCCTCACCTCGTCACACTGAGCGACCCGGTGAGTGATGGCCTTCAGTTCTGCCATGGCTTTCTCATCCTGGAAGTCATAGGGGAAGGCCTCTGTCCACTCCTTCAGCAGCTGCACGATCTTAGCTGAGAAGGACTTCAGCTTGACCTGGTGGGATGGCAGGGCACAGAGTGAGGGCTGACCCTCTAGAGTGGGTGAGAGATGACAAGTGGGAACATGCCCCTCACCCCCCCCCAGTTCTGTGACACCCTCCCACCCATCCCCCACAGGACCTGTCCTCCATCCCGACGCTGGGGTCAGAGCTGCAGGTAGGGCGTCCCTGGTCCTGCGCACCTGCAGCTTTGTTACACCTGCTTTGCTCCATTTTCCCCTTAAGCTGGCTCTTTTTCACTTAAATTCATTTTCAAAAAACCTGTCCTAACGCTACCATGACATAGAAAATAGTTTTACTTGTTGTAATTAGAAGTTACGCATAAAAAAGAACTCACTGAGAACCAAGCAAAATCACTAATGTTAAGCAAGAGACTCTAGCCTGCCTCTTCGCAGTTAAAAGCAGGTTGGCAAGTGCTGGGAAGAGGCACAGACATGCCAGGCACCCTCTTCCTGACTTCTGCTGGCCCAGGTCCACACGCACATACAGCCCAAGGCAGGGGTATCGGATGCTCGGCTGCAGTCTCTTGGCCAGTCCTCCGTGCCCAGCCCAGCACTGTTTCACACATGCCAAACCCCTCCTGTGCCCGCCTTGGCTCCTCCCTGGCCCTGACCAGCTCCCTGTGTCCGCCTACCCAACCTGGACCCTTCTGACCTTGACAGCCCACAGGGCCCGGCTCCCACATGACCCAACTCTCCATCCCTATATCTACCTGCCCCTCCCACATCCATGCCCCCTGGCACTGCCTCAGCCAACCGGATTCCACCCACACCCCTAGCCAGTCCCCTAGTGATGGCTTCCCATGCCTTGTGGAGGCTCTCCCAGCTGGCCCCTGCAGCCACTCCTGACCACAGTCCAGTGCTTGCGGACACTCCCCTAAGATGTCCCCAGTACCCCACACTTAGTAGGAACCTGAGCCCTGCATTCCCTCCCCAGAGGTCCCGCCCTGCATGTCACCACGCACAAAGGCCTGCAGGCTCACCCCAGGCTCCTCTCAGGCTTCTACTGTCCCCTCACTGACCCTCAGCCTAGAATTTCATCCCCCACTCACCCTGATCTGGCTTCTTTCCACCCATGCCTTCAGGAACCTCTCCTGAACCCCAGGCTGCAGTTGATGCCTGTCTCCATCCCTGCCCAGCACATTCTGGGACAGGAGCCCCTCTGGAGAGGAGACTCTAAAGAGGGTATGGACGTTCAAGGCCTTTGCTGCAAACTTCCATGGGCAAGAAGCCCGGCCTCAGGGAGGAAGAGGTCACCAGTGAGCCAGAACAGGCCATGCTCTGCCAAAACCCAGAATAGGCCCTGCCAGCCCTTTGACAGTACGTCCACCACCCCTCCTTCTGCACCAGACCCTGGGCTTCTAAAAGCCTGGCCCCTGGCCCCTGGCCCCTGGCCCCTGCCCCTAGGCCCTCAGGGATGAGCCATGGTTTCTTGATCATCCTGACTGCCCAAAGACTGACTCAACCAGAAGAAACGACAGTGGCAAACAGCCCTATTTGAGTCACTGGAAACTCCAGCCCCACTGGCTGCTTCTCCACCAGCTGTAGTGGACCCTCCCTTTTGGGGGTCCTGGCACTGACCAGGAGAGCTGGCAGAGCTGTCTGCTGTGGCCCTTTCCAGGGAGGGGGTGCGCACCCGCCAACAGCAGTTACACCCAGCACCCTGGGAGGTGTGCTCAGCTCTGTGTGCGCCCCTGCAGACCCTGGGGAGCCTGGCCCCACATATGCCAGGAGGCCTGCAGAGACCAGCACACCTGCCCCCATCAGGGAGGGCCCCAGGCCGGGCTCAGCCAGCCCCTGTCCTGCCAGCTTCCTCTGAGCAGGCTTCTCTCCAGAGAGTGAGCGAGAGGGGAAGCCAGGGCCACAGAAACAGACAGCACGCCTTTACCTTCTCAGACCCAGCCTGCAGCTGCTGCCTTTGCTCCAGGCAGATCTGCCCCACACGGGCCAGCAGGTCATGAGGGGGGATGAAGACCCGGGAGCTCAAGAGAAACGTGAAAATGTACGTCCTCTGAAGAAAAGAGACAGAGAGAGGGCAAAGATCAGGTCAGGCCTGGCACAGCCCCCTGGTATGGTCACGGCCTGCTCCCCCACCTGGTCCAGCTGCCTCCCAGGCCCAACATCACCTTCTGCGTGGTTTACCTCACCTCCAATGCCCTTCCTCCTCTCTCTCTGCTACCCAAATCCTGCCCGCCCGCCGTGCAAGGCACAGATCAAACCTCTTCACAGTCGCTGGCAGAAGCCTCCCCTGATAAGCTCGACCCCTGGCAGACTTCCTCTGCTGGGGTTCTCCCCTACCCGCCCCACCCTACACGGGGGTAAACCCGGCCTTGGGTGTCTGTGGGACTCTGTGGGCCTGAGTGGGTCGGCTGCCCAGTCCACGGTGCTCCCTGGGCCAGGCACCAAGCTTGCTCTGTTCCAGATCCTCACTGGCCAGGGAGGCAGGGCCTGGTTGATGGTGGTGGGGTGGGGGTCTTGTCTGTGGGGTGCGGGTCTTGTCTTAGTCCCAGGATCCTGCATCAGGAAATGCTGCAAGCCCCTGTGCCTTCACTAACCAGCTGTGGGCCTCGTCACTGCCTGCCATGCCAGGGCCCCCCAGTCCCACTTCCACTTGCCCCCGCCACCTGGCTGTGTGGTGCAGCCTCTAAGGGGTGTCACGATGTGGACTGAAAGAGAGCAGGGAGCAGAGCCCAGGGCCAAGGGTTCTCAGAAGTGTTTGGTCTGACATGGATCAATGCCCTCTGGATCTGCACCCTGGCCCTGCCTGCAGACAGGGAGGCCTTAGGGGTGGGGGAGGCTGTCTGGGGCTCTCCTGGGAACTCTACTCAGACAGTCCTCTACCCACACTTGGCTGCTGTAGGCTGAGGGCCCAGGACCCTCTGCCCCCCATTCCAGGCCCAAAGGAGCAGGGCTTCCTTGCTGCAATCTGAAGAAAGCCAGGCCGTGTTTGCTGGGAGCGCAGCTTCCTGGAACAGAACTGGGGCCCTCAGTTCTGGGCTCCCCCGCCCCCCTCACTGCCCCTACGCAGCCCTGTGGCCACTAGGGGAGGATTTCCCTGCTGCTCCAAGGAAAGGATTTTCCCTGGAGCAGCAGGGAAATCCTCTAAGCACCGTGAAACTTCCCACATCCTGTCCCCAGGCTGTGCAGTGGTGCTCACAGGTCCCAGCTGGTCAGCAGTGTGACCCTCAGGGTCCCCCTTCTAAGCAGATGGCCCAGAGTGTGAAGAAAGGCACCAAGGTGTCACACCTCGGAGCTCTCAGGCGAGGGTAAGAGGAGCGCTCAAGGCAGCAGCCCTGCGTCTCCGAGGGGAGCACCGGCCGTACTGGAGAGGTGTGTCCCCAGCTGCCCATCGTGCGGGGTGGGGGAGCGCGGGCACTCAGCAGAGGAGCCGGTGCCAGCTGGACCCCCGTTCCGCCCCCACCACCCCTTTGCCCTCTGCTGGGGAGCAGGGTGGGATCCTAGGCACAGAGTTCTGGGGACAGGAGGCTCCTCCGGGACAAGCCCAGAAGAGGGGCGGGTCCTCCCCCTGCCACGCAGGCAGCTGCCCCTCAGATGAGCACTAGGGTTGGGGGTTCCAGCCCCTGGGGGCTTCTTCAGGGCCTAGAGCCCCCTCTTTCCAGCTCAGCCACCTGGGCCCTCAGCTTTCATGTCTGCACCACCAACACCAGCCCCAACCAGGCCCTGAGAGGATTTATGGGGTAGATGGAAAGATAGAGGAGTGGACAGAGCCCCAGGAGGGAAGGAGGAGGCCTGACGTGTCAAGGTGGGCCAGGAACCCCCAGAAAGAAGCCTGGCTGACTCCAGTGCCATCAGATGGAAGCTTGAGGGCGGAGGGGGCAATTCCTCCCCACCGTCCCTTGCAGCCCTGTCTGTCAGGAGCTGGGCTCTGCCCTCAGGGGGAGGGGGCCCCCCAAGGGGCAACTTAGCTCTCAAAAGGGAGCAGGCATCAACCCCACGGCTAAGAGATGCCATCTACTGGACATAGAAGGGAAGCCTCACGTGACAAGGGAACTCTCTCTCACTGTTCCAAGAATGTGCCAGAGTCATCTTGAGGTGAAGAGAGGATCTGGGTTGTTGGTGAAGGCCAGTCCTGCCCGCACAGGCACGTGCCCTGGGGTCTGCATGCCGGTGGGTGAGGGGCTGGGCCCCCTTCATTCAGAACTATGGCGGTTCACGCACAAACTTCCCAGCTCAGAGGCGGACATGTGGCTGCGTAGACGCTCACCAGGACCTGGAGGCACTGGCCTCGCCCGTTAGACCCCTCTTCCTCCCCCAGGACCATCTCCCACCCGCCTGGGACAGCAGTGAAGTCACTGGAGGTTCCCCTTGCCTAGGCTGGGGGTCGGGGAGGGAGCAGGAGGCGAGGGAAGCACAGGAGGTGAGGCTGGGGGTCCCTGCTGCCCTGCCCCTCCCTGCTGCTCCATCCAGCTCTGGCCAGGCCTCCCTCCCCATCCCAGAAGCAGCCTCGCCTGGAGCCCAGGTCATCCCCACCAGTCACCAGGTACTCACATCAGGGTAATAGTCCACTGTCGGGACTAGGTGCTCCATCAAGGCCTCCAGGGACCCGGAGATGAGGCGCCCGTCTTGGAAGATGAGGTCCCCGGAGCCGCCAGCCCCAGCACCTCGCTCCCCCATGCCGGGCTGCACCTGTCCACTACAGCTGGGCCCGAGTATGCTGGAGAAGACCACGGACGTCTGGGGCATAGTTTCCTGGGAGGAAAGAATGAGGCTGTGAGGCATCAAAGGCACTTCTGCCAGGCCCTCCTCCCAGGCCGCCTGCAGCCTGCATGCGGGTGCATAGTGGGAGCCCAGCAGGGCCGGGAGCGGGGTCACCAGACGTCAGCTCAGGTGAGCGGCCAGGCTCCTTGGTGGCCCTGAAGCTGCTGATAAATATGTCTGATAAATGTTTCTTCAGCACCTGCTCTGTGCATAGCAGGCCTCATTCCAGGGACCTGGACACAGAGAGCCCTGCCTCCTGGGGTTCCGTCCCAGTGGAACTATGGAGAAAACCACCACCAGGAGAACACCTGGGGGGTGGGGCGGGGGGGTCAAGGCAGCCTCGGGGAGGCTGCACCGAGGCAGACTGATGGTGTCAGCTGTGCAGCTTCCTGGGATAAAAGAGGGATGTTCTAGGCATAAGGGACAGCAGGTACCAAGGTCCTGAGGCCAGTGTACGGGAAGAGGGTAGCAAGAGAGTGGTCTGAGGAGCGACAGGCCAGACTGTGCACATCTGGGGCCCCAGGTGCAGCACATGAGACAAGGCGTGGGGGCCCTGAGCCCAGGAGTGACCTGACTCAGGGTGAAGGTCTCTCTGGCCACCGTGTGCAGACTCTGAAAGGGAGAAGCCTGAAAACCAATCGGTGGGTTTTGCCATAGCAGCATCCTGTGAGAGACTGCTTGGGTCAGGTGACAGGAGAGTAGGAGGGAAGTAGGGTCAACTCTGGATGCTGTGAGGAAGGGTTTTCAGCCTGAGCAACTGACCAGCATGGGGAAGGGCTTTGGGGCTGGGGTTTGGGGAAAGACCTGGAACTTGCTTTGGACGCACGGGATTTGAAGTGCCTGTTACATGCAGGCGTTGGGAAGCAGTCTGGGGCCTTAGTGTGATGGGGCTGAGGGCTCAGCTGAGAGCTCTTATAAGGCCTGAGCCTCAGTTTCCTCACCACCCAAGGCAGCTAGTTGTGTCTAGAGGGGCTCTGTGGGGTCAGAGTGACGCACACTTGCCAGCTGGGGCCTCCCACAAGAGTGCCCATGGGTGCACTCTCCCTCTTGCTGGCCAGGGTGGCCTGGTCTGCTCACTTGGCTACTCCCACCTTGAAGGGCAGGCAGGCTGAAGTCAGAGGGGAGGAGCTGGCCCTTCCTGCCTGGGCAGGGCCCCTGGCCAGGTTCACCCTCTCTGGTCACCGGCAAGCAGATGCCACCACCCCATAGCTACCTCCCCGCTGCAGCCACGCCGCCTCCCCGTCTAGGGGAGTGGAAAGAACACACGCCCTCCCCAGGCTCCGCGGCCCTCAGTGCTGACCTTACCCATGACAATGATTCCACCCGGCCCTGGCCTGCTCTCTTACCCGGACCAGGGCCAACCTCTGAGCCATTCCAGCCTCAGTTTCCCCACTGTGCAGACTGAGCAAAGAGTAGCTGTGATTATTGAGGGGCCCCGGGCTGCTGCCCCCTGGGGCTCACAAGCAGAGCCAACTCCCACCCCACAGCACATCAACTGAGCCTCACACCGGGGAAAAAGGGCACCAGGACCAAACGATGCTGGCTTCTCTGCCAAACGCCTGAAGGTCACCTTAGAATTCTCAGAAAATTCTTTGCAAGGAGGGTAAGAGCTCAAGGGAAGGACAAAGCCCTGGGGACAATGTCTGTGGCCCCCAGGCTCCACACTGCCTTCACTCCAGGATGGAGGTTCAGACTCAGAACAATCCCCTCAACACATGTGAGAATGCACATTCTCAGGCCTCAGAAACTTGGGGTGGGCCCTCTGATGCTGCTCAAGTCAAAGAACCACTGACTTCAGCAAAACCTTGATTTTTCAGATGGTAAAACAGAGGCTCAGCAAGCAGGAACTCAACTGAGGAAACCCTAGGGTTTCCAAGCCCAGCCCAGGTGTCACCGCCTCGAGGAAGCCTCCTTGGGTTAATGCCTAGGCTGCTGACCCACAAGGCCAGAAGTGGCTGATCACCTGCCTTCATGTCTTCTTGTTGAGCTGGAGCCTGGCCCACAGCGGTGCTCAGTGACCATTTGTGGGATGAAATAACAAAGGTGGGCTCCCAGGCACCGCGGCACTGGCCGCTGCTCTGCTGGGCCGTCACTGGTTCCCGAGAGGTCCCGAACCCCAGTGCTCAGCTGAGGTCATGTGATGTGGGGCGACTTCTGCAAGATCACACAGTTCTGAGTTCCAAAGGTGACCTGAGGGTAGTAAACTTGGTCAGCTGGACCTCCTGACCCCAAGTCTCTTGGTCATCAGAGTTGGCATTTTTGGAGCCACTGGCCTCTCCCACTGCTCTGGTCGGGAGGTGCTGCAGTGGGGAGCACACTAACACCCCACTAGCTCACAGCCCCTGCTGGGTCCCCCACAGGGCAAGGCCACCTGCAGGAACACTTGCTCCGGGGCTAGGGAGACCGGAAGCCAGCCTAGGGATGCAGCTCCCCAGCTCTGCAGCCCATGAAGGGAACAGCAAGCCTAGCAGGAGGCCAGGGGGCCAAGTTCTATGCTGGGTCCCAGTCTACAGCTCCCTGGGGATCCTCAGCACGCACTGTCTCCAACGACAGGTGAAGGGCAGACACTTAGGGTGGAGTCACCTGCCCAGAGGGTGGGGTCCCAGTCCATCCATCTTGGGCAGCCACTGGGACTCATTACACCTGACCCTGGTCAGCTCAGGACACATTACACTGCTCCTCCCTCAAGGTCCCCGACTCTTGTGTGGCACCAACACCCTGCCCATGCACAGCCCAGGAGGCCATGGGAGGGAGCAGCCAGGTGAGGACCCTCCCTTCAGCTTGGGGCAGTGACCCCTCTAACAGCAGCTGGGCCAAGGGCCCCACAACTGGAGTCCCCAGCTGGACAAGATCTCATACTGGTCACTTTCAAATGACATCAACAGACGTGTACACGACTTGTACATAAATGCACAGAAGACACCTGGCCACCCGTGGCCACACTAATTACGGAGTTCGCTGTAAGGGGGTGGAGGAGGGGAGGAGACTTCCACTTTTGGTTCTACACATTTGTCAACTATTTCGGTAACTTTTCTAAATGGCACATCTATTTTGTCATCTTTAAAATAAGTTTTGTCTTTTAGTGCAAAGAAGCTGAGTTTTGAATAAAAGTATGCTATGGAGACTGAAGCCTCAGGGCTGGGCCTGTGGACAAAAGCATGGCCACCAGTGAGCGGGTCACCTGTGAGGGTGGGCTTCGAGGCAGAGGCCCGAAACCCCCACAAGGGCTGTGCAGGGCCACCCCTGCCTCTCCCCAACTCTGGGACCCTGCCTCAGGCCGGGCCTCCCTGACCGGTCTCTCCCCGCTCCTCTGTATGCTAAGCCACTGAGGAAGTCCCGGGGAACTCCTAGAGCCCCTTCCTTACCCACTCAGTCCCTCGCAGAACCCACCACCCCTCCCCACAATGAGCACCTGGGAGGGTCTCCAGGCTCAGTGCCAAACGGGAGGAGGCACGTTCCCCCAGTGGGTCCTCTTGGGCAGGAATTTAGAGCACCCTTGGATTCGAATCCCAGCTCTGCAATGAGCCAGCTCCTTGTTCCTAGACAAGTCTAACCAGCCTTGATTTCCCCAGCTGTCAAATGGGGATGATGGCAGGACTCCCCCGGCTGTACCGCTACTTGGCATCTCTGTCTACCGCCCCACCAAGCCCTGTGGTTTCTTTTGCACACCCCCTCCTTTTTTTTTGTATATATATTTTTTTTATTGAAGTATAGTCAGTTTGCAATGTTGTGTCAATCTTCTGCTCTTGACATAGTGTCTTCCTCTCCCGTCCCAGCAAGAGCAGAAACTGAGGCTTCTGGCCACACACCTGTGTGTCCATCGCCCCCAGCTGGTCCCGTTCTCCGGGAAGAGCCACTCTGAGCACAGCATACAGGAAACCTGGGCTCCCACCTTGGGAGGGAACACACAGCAGGAGCAATCGCAATCAGAAATGCACTAGCTAGGACTCCAAGTGCTGCGTAGTGCCATCAACACTAACGCTAGAGCTGAATCATCTCACTAATCCTCACAATGACCCCATGAGAGAAACCCTTATTCTATGCACGCTGCAGGTGAGGCCAAGGCACAGAGAGGCCAAGTAACTGCCCCAGGTCACACAGCGGATAATCAGAGCAAGGGGATGCAATGAGAGCTTTGGAGCCTCCACTGACAAGTCTTATGTTAAACTTTGAGGTGGATGACGATAATGAAGGCATGGAGATGTTGGAAGAAGACAAAGAAGAAAGTGCAAGATTGGGGAGATAACAGCAGGGCCAGGCAGTCAGGGAGGCCCGAGTCTGAGCCTGGCTTGGCCACTTGTTGTGGCTTTATCAGGATCCTGAACCCCTTGGAGTCTTAATTTCCTCATCTGTAAAATGGGCATGGGGAGCGCTACTTCCGAGATTTGCTGGGAGGGTTGAATGAGCCCACCTGGGAAAGCACCTCCTGCCTGAGGAGCTGACTCACAGACATGCCTGCTCAGCGCCCCACACGGGCCATTGCAGACACAGACCCCCAGGGGCCCCAGGGGGCCGACCCCACATGGATGCTCTGAAGCAAGTTCGGCACCAGCGCCGCAACATTAGCACCCCCGGGGGCCTGTCGGCAGTCGCAGCACACCTTGCCCTGAGTCAGAACTCACCATTCTCTGGAGTTTTAGGTCCTCTCCTTTATAAAGCTTCGCGGCTCCAAGTGTGGCCTGACCAGCAGCGCCATCACCTGGTCAACCGCTAAAATGCAGGGCCTCGAGTTCCAGCCACCTCCAGAGGGGACTTGCCTGCACTTTCCCTGAACGTGCTTGTCCTTTGAGCTTCCAGGTGAGGAGAGCAGCTTCTAGGTACCTAGGTCAGTGTCTCTCAGGTGCAGTTGCACAACAGTCACCTGGGGAGTTTAAACAAATCACTTCACCCGGCTCCCACTCCAACAATTCTGATCTAACTGGCTGGGGGCACAGCCCAGGCACCGGAGGTTTTTCCAGGCTTTCGAGGTGAAAATGGGAGCAGAAAGCACAAGGAGCCTCTCTCCGGCCCCACTGCTTCTGGCTACATTCAGACCTGTTTCAAGGCTGCAGACTCAGACAAACACTCGGTAGAGAGCTCTGGAAGCCTCCAGAAGCCAGCCTGAGGGTAGGGGGACGAGGGGGGTGGGGTGGGCCCGTGGATGGAGGCCCTGGGGACCTGCACCTCTGCCCCAGGTCAGCTGGTACTGGTCTGGACAAGCCAGCGGCCCTTTTGCGGGGAGCAAGGGATGCACTTGCCCCCAGCCTGCCTCCTCTGACTCCTCACAGCTCCTCCCCTGTTCAGGCAGGAAGGCAAGCAACTTAGATGCAACGGGCTCACAGCCAGGTGCAAGCGGCTCATCGGCTCCTAGAAGCTGGGCCCCATGAACTTTCCACTTCCGCGCCGCCCAGGTGGGCGTGAAGACCGGCCCAGGTGCCTAGGTGCCCAGGTGCAGGGGTGAGAGAGAGAGAGAGCTGGCTCTGAGTTCAGAGGCAGCTGCCATGTGTCAGCACTTGTCCGTCTCTACCTGGGTTTCCTTGGCTTTCTGGGGGCACCATGGAGGAAGAGGGGCCTCCCTGCACCTGGGCCCAGAGTCCTCCTGGCCAAGCCTCAAAGGTGCCAGGATGCCAAGTGAGAAGGCCACACCTGTTGCCCCTGCACAGACAGAACTGCACTGTGGGGACCAGAGTGGGCTGGGAGCGGGCAGGGGAGACTGTCTGGGCAAAGGCTGAGCCCCTGGGACCCTTTGCTACCTGCTTGGCTAAGCTGCCACCAGCAGTGTCCAGCAGGCTGGCCGTAGATCAGGTAGGCCAGGTGCCAAGCAAGGGGGTGTAAGTTGCCCCCTCCCTCTTTCCGCCCCCTCCTAGGGCCCCCCCCCCACCACTCTGTCCGACCAGAGGCTGTCCGGGTCCCCCAGGCTCCGTGGAGGTTCTCCATCTCCTGCTGTTCCCCAGAGCGAGACGTGGCCACCGCGCAGTCCTGCAGCTACCCTTACGCCATGGTCTAGCCCAGCTCCCAGCCTCCAAAACTCCATTCCTTTAACGCTTCCTGTCTGTAGCCCCGCCCGTGACCTTCGCATGCACAGCTGCCCAAGTCCTTTCCTGTAGTTTCAGGCCTGCGTCTGGGACCTGGTGAGAGTCCAGAATGGAGTCAGGAGACACTGTCTGATGATGATGGTGCAGAAGCCTCTGAGTGCTCTGAGCCTCAGGGTCCTCAGCTGTAAGTTGAGTGTAGTTTCTTGCCTCCCTCCCTCCAGGTCACGGTGAAGCTTAGATGAGAAAATGTGTCGCTGGGAGCCCTACCAGTGCCGTTATGGGCCACCCGCACCTGTGCCTTGACGGCACACCAGCGGCCCAACAACACAGCCTCACAGCCATCAGCAGGCCACCGGCCCCCTGCCCTGGCTGTGGGTTCTCGCTCAGGTGTGAGACCCTGTGGATCCATCCAGCCCGGGTGTAGGGCCAGGAAACACCCTAGGGCAAACTTGGACCAATGATGACACAGGAGCCACCAGGCAAATTCTCCTTCCTCATCCCAGATGGCCACAAGCTT
Organism: Camelus dromedarius; assembly: GCF_036321535.1. Lineage (NCBI taxonomy): Eukaryota > Metazoa > Chordata > Mammalia > Artiodactyla > Camelidae > Camelus > Camelus dromedarius. The sequence continues at coordinate 16,790,098 of NC_087443.1, forward strand.
CACAGGGTCTCTCCAAAGAAGTCTGCTAAGACTGACCCATGTCAGAACTCATCCCCTGTATTTATTCACTTTCCTTCCCTGCTTCCTCAGGACCAGCTCCCCCATGAAGTGTTCACATGTCAGCTTACCTCAGCCTCTGATCTCTAGGGAAGCTGGTCTCAGAGAAGAGCAGCCCATCCTTGTCTGCCCAGGCCTTCCCCATCTAACTAGGCACAGCTGAGGTTCCCAGTGCCCCCAAGGGCCCGGGGTCAGGAGCCTGACACACCCAGACCTGGGCCCAGGTCTCCCTCCAGCTGCTGGTTTGGGACAAGTTACTCCATCTGTGTGAGCCCCCCTGCCCCGAGTTTGTCAAACAGGACACTGGTCCCCAAACTTTGCAGCGTGGGTTGGGGGTGCAGGAAGGGAGAATGCACGGGGCATGGTTTCAGCCCAGAACAAGTGCTCACACACCAAGTGTGTCATCGTTCAGAAAGTAAACGCCATTTTCTGGGCTCTGCTCAGCCAGGCTGAGGGCTGCTGGAACGTGGTCCCCCGTGCCGGGACCCTTCCAGGGGTAAAACCTGGTGCTCTCCATCAACACAACTCAGCTCGGAGGCCTCTTTTAGGGGCTCAGCCAAAAACTTTAGCTTCAGAGTATGTGCAGCTGACCCCTCCCCCCACTCAACACACACGTGTGCACACTTTCTAAGGAACACACCCACCAAAGCACTGAGGACACGGAAGCCTGGACTGAGGGCGTGGGAGACAGAAGGGGGCAGCCAGGGTCTAAGAGAGTAAGAGAAGATCTTAGGCAGCCCCAGTGCTGTGAGAGATGCTGGGACAGGTGGGAAAAGAGCGTTTTTAGGAACTTTCTGAATGAAATTCCCTTTTTGCAGCCTCTTCAAGAGACTTTAAGCTAGAAATTTGGGTGCCACTCACTGCTACAGGGCTTTCTAATGTGGCCCTAGCAAAGGGGAGTCCACGGCCCCCCATCAGGCAGCAAAATCAGGAGGAGGGTATCGGCTCCTGGCCACGCGCGGACAGAAGCCGGACTTGCGCTGGGAGGGGCAGCCGGGCACGCGCACACGTGTACAGCTTTTGTGACCTGGGGGCACAGTCCTCCCACTCACAAACTCCAGCTGTGCCCAAGATGGCCCCACTCCCATCACACAGGAGCCCCTGGACCCTGGCCCCTGGCCCCTGGAGCTGCCGGCCTCACTGTGACGGCCAGAGCTGCTGTGTGCATCCAGATACCCACACCAATCCACCTTCACGTACCTTCCATCCTATGCTTGCACACTTGTCCGGGCCTGGGTAAAGGCCCTTCCCAAGTGGTTTTTCTGCTTCCTGTACAGAGAGGCCCAACAAGGCCCGGGGGAGGCCTGACACTGCCCAATGGTCTCGTAAAAGACTGCCACAGCTGAAGCTGTCACAAATAATTTACTTAAACATACTTGAGTAAGGAATGTAGGAGACACTGACTCTAGAGAAACAGCCAATTACTGCAGCATCCGTGTGCAGGGCTGTCCGTGCTCATGGGCAGCCCTGACACCTTCCTGGGGGTGTTCCCGTGCCCAGGGGCCACTCCTGCCTCATCTCTTGCCTCCCAGCCCTTGAGGGTGAGTGTCCCTGCCTGGGAGCAGGGCTGTGGGCCTCCAGTTGGATGCCTCATCCCATAATGCTTTACAGTCCCCAGCTCTGGGCAGGAAGATGGGGTGGGAGGGGAGGGCAGGAAGGGACCTCATCCTTTGGGAGCCACGTGGGAGGGTCCCCACCTCTGGGCTCTTTGGGGTCCTCAGGCCTCCTGGCCACTGATGCCCAGGAACCTGCTCCCAACACCAGCTCTGCCCTCAGATAACTGGCCTCAGGCACAGCCAGCTCTACCCCAGCTGAGAGTGGGGACAACCTTCTGTACTTTAAATGTTCGTCATTAGGAGTTGGGAGCCCAGCCCATCTCACTTAATGCAATCCCCCCAACCCACGGGACACTGCGTGCAGATGAGGACGCCACGTTCACAGGACTTGCACAAGGTTGCCCAGGCAGGCAGCAGTGAGTAGGTCCCCCCACTGCCCTGCTCCTTCTAAGGACTGTCATTTCTCCTCATCATTGCGCCTGGCCAGGGCATGACCCTCTGAGCATCAGCTGAAGGCTGAGGCCCTTGCCCTGGACACACAGATAAGTGCATCTTCCCACGGCGCTCTGCATATGATTCCAGGGATCGACAGGCTCCCGGAAGCTCATCCATGGGTGCCAAGTTAAGCATCCCAGCTTCCTGAAAAACTGGGACAAAAATGACCCTGAGGGTCCATCTTGCATGAGTCCCCAGGGACCTGCTGGGAGTTGGAGGAGGGGCTCCACTCAGCCCCCTGCCTCTGCCAGGCTTTGCAAGGGGTGCTACTTTCGGAGGCAGAACATGGGCTTCTATTTTTTAACATACTCAACAAAACGGGGACTATTTTTAGCTCAGCAAGCTGCAGGGCATCACAATTAGCAACTGAAAATTACACATCTTGCCAGTCTCCCCTCAGTTGGCTGGAGGAGAGAGAGGGAAAGTGCTCCCGGTGGGGAGCTGGGTGCCAGCTCTGGCCCCCACCGCGGTGGGCCGCTTACCCAAGAGGGCAGCCTTTGGCAGTGGTTTCAGAACGAGTGCATTCATGGGGCTGTCTCTGGTTTCATTCCAGTTCCAGGAAAATCCAGCCTAGCTGGGAGCAGGGCAGGAGCCCCATGAGCACTCAGAGGCCACAATAGGGAGAGACCCAAGCTGGCTACCTGGACCAGGGCCAGCAACACTCGAGCCCAGCTCTACTGGGGACCTTGGGGGACAGAGGCTGAGCCTCCTGCACCCAAACACCCTTCTAGGGCTAACTGTCCGGTTCTCTGATATCATGTCCGCTGGGGCTGGGTAGGAGGTGGGGTGTTCCATGGAGCCCGAACTCCTCGACCAATCCACTGACCATTCATTCATTCACAAATGTTACCAAGGACCCGCCTAGATACTGGAGATCTACCAGTGAAGGGAACAGGGCTCTCTGTCCCCATGGAGCCCCCTGGAGCAGGCTGTGGCTGGCTTGCATGATGACCACACAGTTAAGGAGGAGATAATATGAGTTAGAAGGAGATCAGTGCTCTAGAAGAGGAAGAAGAGGAGATAAGGGTCAGGAGAGCAGCCTGAGCTCAGACACTCCTATGGCAGAAAGCTCCCTCCTGGGGGCGGCTCTTTCCTTCCCCCAGCCCCAGCTTTCAGATCTTCCTAACTTGGAGCTGAAATATGTCTCTCTGAAGCTCCAGCGAGCCCTAGTCCTATCTGCTGGGGCCACACGCTGAAGATACTCAGGGTCTGGCTGCAAACATGGGCTGGGGATCCAGTAGGGGGAGTGAGGCCACATGCCCTCCTATGTCAACCGGCATCTCCAGCACCGGCCTCACATGTGGTAGTGGGTGTGGCATGAGGCTTACAAGCTCAGGACCTACCTAGCACCTGCTGGTTTCGATGAAATCAGGACTGCAGGACACTGATAGGCGCTTGGGACACTTGTCCTCTGGGTTACCCACTGCCTTCCTGGACACAGATTACCAAGACTGGTGCTGATCCCACCTCTGGGCTCTCTCCCCTCCTCTTGCCCTGCACGGGGCCGATGGGCCCCTGCTGCAGATAGGGAGAAAGTGGAGAGAAGCTGCCTCCTCCTTCCAGGCAGGCAGATAGCTGTCCTGGCATGTGGCGCTCAGAGCTGGCTCTGCCTTAGGGGTGGCTGCTTGGCCCCCAGCCAGAGTGGGGAGTGGCAGAGGTGACATACCTCTCTGGAGAGGCCTCTCCTCTATACCCCTGTGGCCTTTCTTCAGGGAAGTCCTTGGGAGGGCATGGCTGGCTGGCCCCATCCTGGCAGGTGGGACCACAGGAGCACCCTGCAGCTCACATCCTCTCAGCTTGGTGGGCATTGGGAGCGGGAGAGTGAGGGGTGATTTTCACGCAAACCAAGCTTCAAGAAATCATATTTACAAATGCCCACAGGAAGAGCACATTTACCTTCGTGTACCCTCGGGCCGGCCAGGGCAGTCCTGGGGCCGGGGGAGGACAGGCCGGACTCCAGCCAGGAGGCGGCTGCCATGGGAACCAGAGCCACGCAGTGCCTCGGGCGCCTTCTCCACAAAGGCCCGGCCTCCAAGAGATGCTGACAATTAAAGCTTTGTTACAGATGCATGATTCATTTTTTTTGTCTTCTGAATCCCTTCCTATTACCGAATCCTATTTGAATTGACTAAAGGAATCTTGCCTTCTCTTCTTCACACTCCTAAACACAGATTCTGCCGAGTCCGGGTTTTCTCCTCCTTCTTGTCTCCCTTTCTGTCCAGTCAGCTTCTTCTGGTGGGTGGCTGCTCAAGGGACAAAATGTCATTGTCCACCAATAACCATCCCATTATTGAGCCTTGAGAAGCCCCAGGAGGAGCAGGTAGGATTTCAGAGAATCCCTGCCCTTTCCCCCGAAGGGCGGCGGGCTGCTGGCACACTGGCCTCCCACTCAGGCCCTCAAGACAGGGAGGGGCTGCGGGGGGGGCCCTCCCGCTGTGCCTCCTTGTCCCCCCTCCCTTCCCCTCTGGCCCCGGATTCCACAGGGGTCACCATGTGCTCCTGCACACAGGCCAGTGACTCTCAGACTCCTGGAGGCTGAGCTGGGCATAGCCTTAGACAGGAGGGTGTGGAAACTGAGATAAACTGGGGGCCAATCCTGTCATTTCTGGGAATCCCCTCAAGGTGCCACTTAGAGGGGGCAAGCTGGGGGGCAGGGTACAGGCCTCTAACCCACTGGAATCGCGCCTCTGGGATCCCCTTCCTATATGGGGCACCCACTTAAGACTGCCACTAATGAGTCTGCTAATCAGAATCTGGGGCAGCCGCCAGAGCTCCCACCCGGCAGGACCCCAGGTTCCAAGAGCCAGGCAGGACCCCAAGGAGCGACAGGGTGTGCCTGTGAGCAAGCAAGACAACAGAGCTGAGGGCTGGGCCCCTCGGGATGGAAGGGGGGGTGCAGGGGTATAAGCCACGCTCAGGCCTTTCCAGGAGTGAGTGGCAGCCTCTACTCTGCCCCAACGCTGCCTGGCGGGTGGCCAGGGTACAGGGAAAAAGAACGTACAGTTCTTTTATTTTAAAATGGCATCTAATTAGGCTGAGCAACGATTTTCCTTTGTGTTTAAAAACAAATAAAAATCAATTTCCTTCGCCTGAATTGTCATCCTCTTGGCAGACACCCAGAGTTGCACCCCTGGGATCCCTCTGTGCAGCAGGAGCTGGAGGTTTCTGAGCGCCTGCCTCTGCAGGAGGGCAGGGGGCGCCCAGCTCCCTGCTGGGTCCGGACAGCCACAGCCTTGCCAGCAGCCACAGCCTCTCAGAAACAGAACCAGGACACGTGTCTTGACATCTCCACTCCCTGTGCACACTCCCTGTACACAAGCAGCTTTCCTGCCACGTGCCCTGTGTCCCCTGGCCCTGGGGGCTAGTAACCAGGTGGTGGGCCAGCCCCCGGGAGTACCAGCAGCACAGCTGCGTCCATCCTTCCCTCCCCAGGGATGTGCACTTCTTCACATACCGCACTGCACACGCTGCTGGCGTGGTAGCCATCACCCCATTTTCCAGGCAAGGAAGAAGGGCCAAAGGGCTTAAGACATCAGTCCTGGGCCTTACAGTTCCAAAGTAGGAGAGTTGGGATTTGAACCCTAGTGAGTGTAGCCACCATGATCTGATATGAAACTCAGGACCATCAGCTCAGGCTCAGGAGAAGGGAGGGCAGGTGCAAGGTGAAGGCAGGTGGGAGCCTGCCAGGGCCCCTGGGAGATGGACAAAGCCTGGCCCGGAAGGAGCTACTGGCTTGCAGTGTGCAGGCTGGGGCCAGTGAGCGCAGCACTGTGAGGGGTCAGGGCAGGGTCCGAGGGCCAGCTGTGCATGTGGCCCCAAGGGCCCTCCCTGAAACAGCCCAGCAGTCTCAGTGCCAATGAGTGACATTCACAGGTTTCCACCTACCCAGGCCATCCTACACATCCCCACAGCGCCCTGCAAGGCCTTACTATCCACTGTCCAGGGGTAGCCCAGGAGGCTAAGGACAGCCTGAGGCCACATGGCCTGGCAGGGCAGAGCCAGGAACAGCCCCGGGCTCCTGCCTACAGGCTGTTCTTTCTGCCAAGGGCTGAAAGTGAAAAGCAAACTGCCAAGAACACGCCTGCCCCGCCGTCCATGCCCAGGAAATGGGCCCTGTGCCCAACTACAGTGCAGGGAGCTCCTCTTCATGGGCCAGAGACAGGCAGAATGAAAACGAGAACTTTCTACAATTCCTGACAAGTGGTTGAGACCCAAATAGATGAAAATATTGCAGTGCATTCTCTCCAGATATGGGAATGGAAACATACAGAGAAAAATACATGAAATACCTTAAAAACAGCAAGGCATATTGCTCCACCCTTGAGTACTCATCCACATTGTTCATACCTCATATCACCAATGAAACCCTGATGGAGTCCCCAAGCAGAAATGTACAGGTGGTTTCCACTGCATAGCACAGGGAACTATATTCAATATCTTACAGTAACCTATAATGAAAAAGAAAATGAAAACGAACGTATGTATGTATATGTATGACTGAAACAGTACGCTGTGCCCCAAACTGACACAACATTGTAAACTGACTATACTTCAATTAATAAAAAAGAAATGTACAGGTGACAGAATGATGTGTCTGGATATTAATAAACCCAGCTGGATATTAACAAATAAGCAATGAACTGAAATTCACCCACTTGGTAAAAAACTTCCCTAAACATATTTCTATTTGAGTAGCAATCAAAACTCCAATTACAGAGACATTGGGAAAATAACCATTATAAGAAAACTCCTTATGAAATTCAATATGGCCAAAACTGTACTCAGAGTAAATTCATAGATGTCAATATATTTTAAAGAAACAGGGAAAAATGAAAACCAACTAAGCACTTGAATCAAAAGCTAAAAAGAGCTTCTCAACAAAACGACATACAGCAAAGCAAACTGAAGAAAGGAATTACTAAAAGATAAATTAGTTGATTTAAGGAAAGACAGAGAGTAGAACTTGCTGGTTATATTTGAGAGCTGATTTTCTTTTGAAAACACAAATTAAAAAGCTAAACCTCTTAGTCTTAAAAACATGAAAACTCAGAGTAGACATTTTTGGCAAAACTACAGTTTCAGTTATATACATATATATGTGTGTGTTTGTTGGATTGTGATGTAAAATGTATTTTTTAGGTCAAAATAGTTCGCAAGTCACTGTTGTTAGGTTACACTGGCAAAAAGCAAAAATTAATCTCAAAAAAAAAAAGATAAACCTCTGGCAACTCCGATTAAAAAAAAAAAGGATGGAGGAAGGGAAGGAAGCTGGCAGAGAGGGAAAGAGGGAGGGTGGGAGACTGAGAGGGAAGAAAGGAATAAAGAAAGAGCGAGGGAGAAATGCAAAAATATAGCTATTAGGAATGAGAAAGGGAACCTAACCACAGGTGTGGATAAGAGACTTTAAAAGAGCAGGTAGAGGGGAGAAGGATATAGGTCGAGTGGCAGAGCGCATGCTTAGCATACACAAGGTCCTGGGTTCAATCCCCAGTTTACCCCTTCCAAAAATAAATAAATAAGTAAACTTAATTACCTCCCCCCCCAAGAAAAATTCTTAAAAAAAGAATAGGTGATGGAGATCTGTGCTAAAGGATCTGAAAGCATTTTAAACTAGGGTATTATTCAGAAAATATAAATAACCAAAACAGACTAAAAATGTTTAGAACCCCAAAAGGCCAATAACCATAGTACAAATTAAGTAAGTTGACAGCCAACTAAACCTCAGGGAGAAATAAAAGCAAGCCCTGGCTGAGCCAGTTTCTAAAATGAATCATTTCAAGCCTTGGAGAGTAAGATAATTTTATATGATATTTAAACTATTTCAACTACCCAATTCATATTGAAAAACCTCTCCTATTCATTTTGTGAAGTTCACATAACCATGATTATAAATGTGAAAAATATCTCCCCTAACAGAAAAGTCCGTATAAATTCTTACCTATGAATATAGATGAAAAATACCCCAAGCAACATATTCGCAAAACCGAACCCAGCAGCGTTTCAAAGCACAATCAAGCCTGACCCAGTGGGATTTAGTACAGGAACAAGATAATTTAGCTCAGAAAAGCTAATAAGTCAACACATTAATAGGTCCAAGGAGAAAAGGAATTTGATGATTTTGCTAGATACACGAAAGCCTGGGATAAAACTGAATCTCCATACTTGGTGTACACTGTCGGCAATTAATGTAGGAATAGAGTGTACTTCATGACGAAGAGTATCTATTTGAAATTTAGGACTTGTTTCAGACTTAACAGTAAAACATTAGAGGCCTCCTCATTAAAATAAAGATCAAGCCAAGGACAACTGCTATTATTCAATGTTGTTTTGTACCTTTTAGAAAACATAAGAAAACTTTTAAAAGACACATTAGAAATAAAGAGCTAGAATGTTCCTTATATGCAGGTAATATGATTAATTTCTTGGGTTTTCCAGGGAGCCCAACTGGAAATCTGCTCAAACTAATAAGAGTTTAATTACCAATTACCTAACATACAATTTTTGAAAGGTCAGTATCTTAACTAGCTACCTCCCCTGGGTCCAGGTGTCCCCATCCCCAAAGACATCCACGTGGAGTACGTGCTTTGATGCTGACTCCAGTGGCGGGTGTGTGCGAGCGGGTGCCTGAATGCGTGTGTGTCCTGGGGCCTCCCAGCTCTGCAGGTCTCCCAGCCATGGGCCAGGGAACTGTTGTCCCCAGCTGGCCTGCTCACAGGTCAGCCGCCTGGCCCACAGACCCCTCTCCTGGCCACACACCCATGACACTGCAGCATTCTGCCCTCTGGGCTGGGCCCCTCTGGGAACTTGCTGCCTCTCTTCTGAGGATGCTTGCAGAGGGCCCTGCTGCTCACAGAGGGGCGGGCTCTGTGGTCTGCCAGCCCCAGAACGGATGTTAGCTCCTTCTGCTCATGTCGCCTCAGACCTCAGAGCCTCAGCTTCCCCTTGCGTCACTGGAACAGCGACTTGTGAGGGTTAAAGGAGACCCGAGGGCTGGCTCCCAAGTCCTCTGACTCACACTCGCCATGGGCAGGGGGCGGCTCATGTGGCAGCCACACTGACCTTTGGGAAATGCCGTGCGCTTGGCCCCAGCCAGGCAGGCAGTGTGAGTGGGAAAGTGAGGGCTGGGTTATTCCACTGGGGGCTGAGACACAGGGTGGTGGGTTTGCCAGAGAAACCCCACTGCCCGGCCAGTGAGCGTGAGGCCACAGGGCCGGAGCCTTGGGGGCTGCAGGGCTCCGGGGGGGAGAAAAGCGAAGAACCACAGTGGAGGCCCCTGGCTGCCTTCCTCCAGGGACCCGCGGGCCATCGTCCACACGCTCTCACCTGATAGATCACCCAGGGCCCTTCCATCTGTCTGCCTCTGGGCTCCCCTTGTTCTGGAACCCACAGGGTTCCAGCCAGCCCAGAACCCAGCATAGTGGAGGCATCTGGTCTGGGAGCCAGCTCTGACCCCTGACATCCTGGCTGAACTCTGGCAAGCCACAATGCCCTATGGGCCTCAGTTTCCCCGTGTGTAAAACAAGGAAGCAGAACTAGGCAGCCTCCATGGGCCATTCCAGCCCTTGCATCTGTTTCTTCCTTCCCTCACTTATTCAGTCAACAAACATCCCTGAGGTCCTTCTGATCTGTGCTGCACACTTGGAAATGGAAAACACCATGGACCTCGGGGTCTACCAGTAGAGACAGAAGTAACACCACAGTGCGGTGTGAGCAACTCAGGATTAGGGGTCTGTGCTGGGTGCTGAGGAGGCACAAGGGTAAGGGAACTCACCCTGTAGGGAGAAGTCAGAGAGGGCATCCTGGAGGAGGTGATTTTGAGATGGGCTTCCAAGGATGACGAGGGGTTTTCCAGGGTGTTAGGAGAAGGAAGAGCAGGGAGATAACACATCTCCGGGCTGACATCACAGTCCTGACAGATCCAGCCCTCTTCTGGTCACTCACCAGCAGCTCTCCAGAGGATGAGGCCCAAGGAGCCCAGAGGTATGGAGGGTGCAGGCAGCTTCCACAGGTACCCCAGCTCCATCCCTCAAGTCAAACCCTACCTATCCCAAAGCCAATGTGTGACTCTCTCCCCCCACTGGCTCTCCCAGACAACCCAGCTCTCGAAGACCCTGCACCACTGTGATCCCTGTGCTTGCTGGGTCTGTGATCTGCACATGGTAGTGCTGTCAGCACTCCTGCGCCTCGGCCAGCCCCCAAGGCACACAATGGCCAGGTTGACACAAGATGCTGTGGCTCCCTCAACTCACCTTGCCTCCCCTGGTAGAGCTCACATGAAGCTCCCCCCAACTCCAGCAGCAAGCATGCCCAGCAAGATGGGGGCATGGTCTCTGGGGCCAGCTGGGCCCAGGGCCAGGAGGCAGCAAGGGCCCACAGGAAAGAGCAAGCTGAGACTCCAAATTAGCACCCCAGGCCAGACCCTCCCCGAACTCCATACTGCCCACCCACTGCAGGTGACGTTGCCCTGAAGGTGTCACACTGTCCTACCTCCTGCCCCCACCTGCTCCACCTGCAACCTTTCCCACCTCTCCTTCCTGGAGTGGCCCACCTCCTCTCCGTCTCTAGTAGCACATCTCCACCAACAGCAGGACCTCTTGCTTTATCTTCAGAGTGTGTCCAAATCAGCCCTTCCCTCCTCCTCCACTGAGCCCCTGGGCTGCGGCGCTGGCCAGACTGTCCGCTTACCCTCACCAGCTCTGCTCCTGACACTGGTCTCTGGTCTGGTCCCTGAAGACACAGGCGGCTTCCTCTTCAAATCCCTGCCCAGCCTTTGCCTGATGTGCCCTCCACCCCCACCGCCACTTATCTGCCTCCCTCTCCTCCATCAGGTCCTCATGCTCAGGCCTCCCTGGAATGCCCTCCCCAAGGTACAAACAGCACCCCTGACACTGGTGGTCAATACTCTGGGCACCAAACAAACATGTTGGACCCTGCTTGCTAGGCTGAGCAGAACTGTCATTACTGGTCACGGTGCAATTGAGTGGGGTCATGTGATTCATCAGGCTCAAGGGCACTGAGTAGAAGTGACGCATGGCACTCTGAACTGGGGCACTAAAATGTTAGTGCAAGAGCCTCTCTTCCCCTCTGCCGTGGGACTTGTCAGCCCACGTCCTAGATTGAGGAAGGCTTGGAGCAGGGCCCTGCCAGCCCACGATGGACATGCAGATAAGTGAAAACTACACCGTGTTGTTATAAGCCCCTGGCTTTGGGGGTTGTTTGGTTACTGCAGATAACCTAAACCATCCTGCCTGATGCACCCTTGATATGTTCTAGTCCTCTTTCCCGCTTTACTTTTTTCTTTAGCACTTATCACCGTGTAACAGTCCATATTTTATCTGTTGATTGTGTTTTTTCCCCCTGTCTCTCTTGCTAGGTGAGCTCCATGAGGACTGGGACTGTGGTATATTGGTTTCCCTGCTGAATCCATGGTGCCTGCACCCAGCAAGTGCTCAATAAATGTGCACTGAATAAGTGAACAAAATAAGGGACAAACGAGTCCTGCTTCTTGGGCACAGCCAGGGCTGGTCAGCCCAGCTGTGGCCCTCTTCTGCGCCCCCCATCCACATTGAGCCTGAGGCCTCTGGTCTATGCCGGTCAGCTCCCTGCTGAGAGGGCTTGGAACAGCCGCACCTGAATTGCACAGCCGGATCCGTGTCAAAGAGGGGGGGTTTTATCAACAGCCATAGAAATCTGACACTGCCTCATGCTCAGGATTAATTCCGGGACAATTCTCACCCTCCCTTTATGTAGAAAGGAAGCTGCCCCTCACCTGGCAGCCCACGCTCCTCCAAGCCCCAGCCTGGAGTGCACTCTCCTTAAACACACAGGCATCTGTGGGCCCACACAGGCACAATCCTGCCCTCTCCCCACCCCTCTCACACACACACCATATATAAACATGCCCACACTTTCACACTCTCACTGTAGCCCACACATCACACATACACACCTCCCACGTGCCCACCTCATCACAAACCTCCTTTCCATGCATCTCCTCCAGGGCAAACAGGTGGTTCTGCGCCCCTCAAGTCCGCAAAGGAATCCACCGTTGTCTTGGCTCTTACAAGCCTGACTGTGACAGTCCCAGGGCAGCCACCCTCCTGCGGGGGCCCTGCTGCTGGGGCTGCTGTCTCCTGCCTACCTGGACCTGTTCACTCCACAGAGGTCCCTACCAGGTTTGCAGGTGCTGCTCAGCCACAGACGATCACTGGCGCCCGCAAGCCACGCCAGGAAAGGCGGTGGCAACCTCGGCTGCCTTTCTGTCCTGAGCCCTGGGCACAGCCCACCTGGCAGCAAGTGCCCCAGTGGGGACACGCAGAGGGAGTGATTCCCAAAGCAGGCTCCCTACCGGTCTGGCCAAAGATGCATATGATGGCCGCACTCCTTGCTCGGAGGGCAGCACCCCTTCCCGAACTCGGCGGCACAGGAACCACTCGCCCCGCGCTCCTTACTGCAACCAAAGGGTTGCCTGGCGAGCGCGTCCAGTCACCGCCTCCGAGACCCGCCGCCCCGCACCTGCCACGCGCCGCAGCCCTACCTGGGGCTCCAGAAACATCCTGGCTGCCTGCTCCTCGCGCTGTCCCCCGGCGCCTAGGGCGTCCCGTGTGTGACCGCTTCTCTTCCCCGCGTGCCAAGGCAGTACCACCCCCACCTCAGTCCCGCCCGCGGACTTCTCCACGCCCGCCTCCTCCTGCTCAGAGCCTCCCGCGGGGCGGGGCCGGGCCGAGGGGCAGCGGGCGCCCGGGGCGGGGCCAGGGCCGGGGAAACGCTAGGGGTCTGGGCGGGGCCCAAGTACCAACCGAGGAGCAGCTAGGGGCAGCGAGGGACCGGGTGGGGCCGGGGGACAGTGAGACTGAGCCAGGGGCCAGGCCGGCGGCGGGGCGCCAGGGGGCGGGGTATCTGGGTGGGGCGTGGCACAGGGGGCTGGGAAAGGACGGGGGCGGGGAAAGGGCCGGGGGGGCGGGGAAAGGGCCGGAGGGGCGGGGTGCTGCTTGGAGGGGAGGTGGGGAAGGTGTAGGGGTTGGGGCGCGAGAGAGACGCAGTGTAAGCGCTGGGTTTGGAGGCGCCGGGAGTGCAGGGGGCGCAAGCGGCGGCATCAGTGGGGAGGCCGTGGCAGGATGTCGGTGCTCGGTGCGCCGGGAGGGTTGTGCCCGGGGAGAAGGGGCGCCGCGTGGGTCGCTGCTTAGCGTAGGATGGGGGCGGTTGTGTTGGTGAGATCCAGCTCACAGAGAGCCCCCTGCACCCCCATATCCTCCCTCGAGCCTCTCTTCCCCTTCCCCAACCTCACCTCATCGTAGATGTCCACTACAGAGCTGCAGCAGGTGCTTGGCCAGCGTCTGGCTTGAATGCCTCCCCTCACGGGGCGCTCACTCCACACAGCTCTGGCCTCGAGCGTCCCACGGAATTCTCTGTCCTTCTGTTTCCTTGAGTGAACACAGGGGACACAGCTGCTGCTTTTGTGGGAGGACTAATCTAAGACACGGCGTGGGGCGGGCCTGGCACATGGCACAGTGAGGCGTCATTCCGCCCCCAGGAGTCCCAGCGCTCAGAAAGAATCCTGTCAGGTGACCCGCCTTCCCCTCCACCGCGTTCTGCGTAGCCCTCAGTCCGGGCTCTGAGAATTTGAATGGAAAAGGTGGACTGAGGGAAGAGCGCCCTCTCTGGGAACCAGAGAGCCGAGAGACTAAGCTGGGAGAGGGAGCAGGGCCGGATTCCTGGAGAGCTCAGGAGCAAGCCTTGGGGCTGGGATGGGGAGAGGTGTTCCTGTCAGTGTCCAGGCAGGTCCCAGGATGCCTGCCTCTGACAGCCCCCCGCCACTCCTGGCCACCTCTCCTCCCAGCTACCCCTTCTCCTTTGCCTGTTCTCTTACAAGAAGCAAGACTGCCCTCAGGCTGAGTTTTGGTGGACAGTTATTTCTGTCTTGAGGAATTAGGGGCTGTGCTGGGTCCATCCACCAGCCTCCCCCAAGAGGATGCAGAAGTTTGGAGACAGGTGTCCTTCTTTTGGAGGTCTGCCCCCACCCCACTTTCTTTATTGAGACTGGAACCCAGATCTCACTGCTCCAGCTCCTGCACTGTTGACTAGAGCCTTGTACTGCTCCTGTGGGTAGGCAGTGGAGTGGGGGCGGAGGGTGTTTGTTACCAGAAATGGCCAGCGCTGCAGACCTCTGGCACATCAGCTAAGCTTTCACACTGTCCTTCTCTCCCTGTTGCTTCTGCATCTCATTTCAGGCCAGTCAGAGGACGTAAAGCTCACAGTGGCCCCTGTGAGTGATTTATGGCACCGGGACCAGCCTGGGCCCTGGGGTCCGGAGCCTGCCTGGCCACCCTACACCTTCAGGCAGCTCCAGAGCACCAAGAGGGGTGTGGCCTGCGGTTTTGCCCTGGGGAAGCCTGCCAGGCACCTATCCCTGCAGTCCTCAGCTCTACCCCATAGTCCTGCAGGACATCTGGGTCCTAAAGTGGCCACAGTATGGTCTCAGGAAGTCCGTGTGGGCAGTTAAAACCCTTGCCATCACCTGTACCCAAAGCAAGCCCTCCCCTCTGCCTCTGTATATCTTCCAGCCCAGAGGAGATGGCTGAGCTGACTTTCAGCCCCACAGTGCCTTCCTATAGATGCTCACCCACAGATTTCACCAGCATCCCTAAGGACCCTGATAAGGTATGTGCTTCCACAGGAGGAAGGAGGTCCCTCTGCAATGGGAACCTCCTGGCAGACACGGATGGTGCTCGCTCTCCTTTGTGCACAGGTGTGACCTCAGCATTCATGTCTGTACCTCGACTACAGCTACATCCTTCCTGGTGCCCAAGGAGGTGGGGAGGTGGAGTGCCAGGGCTGACTCCTGCCAGGCTATTCCCCTGCTTGAAGCTGTGGGAGGGGCTGGGCACAGGGAGCGAGGTGCTGCCGGGAGGGCTTGTGAGGACCAACACAGGAACCCTGTTACTCTGTCAGAGTTGGTTTTCAAAAGTGGAGAAGGAACCAGGTGTGGTGTGGCCAGTGACATGTGCTGGGGGCTTCTGGAAAGATGAGATGTCCCAGATGATGTGGGCTGGACATGCAGCCAGGAGCAGTGCACCCATCCCAGGACCGTGAGAGGACGCTCTGAGCGCAGAGCAAGGAAGCCTGATTCTGGGATGACAGTGACCCTGGACATCCTCCCAAGGGACAGATGGGAAACTGGGACAGGAGGCTGGACCTACTGCTACAGGCTCCTAATTACTGTCCCTGCTTCCACCCGGGCTGCCTCAACACAGCAGCTGGATTGGCCCTGTTAAAACCTGAGTTAGGCCCCGTCCCTCCTCTGCCCAGAACCCTCAGGGAAATGAAAGCCAGAATCCTAGTTGCCTGCCCCCATTTGAAACCTCCCTCCTTCCCCTCACCCCTCGCTCACTCTGGGCCAGCCCTACCCGCCACCACCACCCCTCTAGGCCCTGCCCCCACTTCCTCCATGGGCAACGCTCTTCCCTGGGTGTCTGCGTGGCTCTCCCCCTTGGTCTTTACTGACCTGTCACCTTCTTGGTGACATATATACAGTGTTAACCTCCATTCCCACACTTCCTCTCCCACTGAACTCTTCTCCTCATGGCTACTTCAGTCCAACACATTCTTTCTCCTTCCTTATTTGTCCATCTCCTCTAGGGAGAATTTGAGCTGTGGGAGCACAGGGCCTTTGTTTTGTTCCCTGTTCCCCTGTTGTGCCCCAATGACTGTGACATGTTTGCCTGCGGGGACACCTATCTGTTGAATAAATATGTATGCATGTGTATGTCTGTGTATACCTGTGCAGGTACAGATGTAAGTGTACATATATCCAGCACAGGCCTCAGATCCAGAATATATAAAGAACCATTACAAAAAAAAAAAAAAAGGTGGGCAGGAGGGTATAGCTCAGTGGTAGAGTGCGTGCTTAGCATGAACGAGGTCCTGGATTCAATCCCCAGTACCTCCACTGAAAAATAAATAGATAAATAAAACTAATTACCTACCCTCTCCAAAAAAAAATTTTTTTAAAGAGCCCATGCAAATAAATAGCATCCAAAGACCCAACTTTTTAAAAATAAGCCCAAGACTTGAAGAGGTACTTTCCAAAAAGGTTATCCAAAAGGGTGGTAAACGTAAGAAAAAGCATTCAACGCCATTAGTCACTGGGGGAAGGAAAGGTAACACTCCCGTGTGATACTGCTGTACACCCACCAGAATGGCTAAAATGAAAAGGCAGAAAATTCCAAGTGATGACAAGGATGTGGCACAACAGAAACTCCCAGCCGCTGGTGGTGGGAGCTAAACCAGAAACGCCACGTGAGCATAAGCAGGCCCAGAAATTCCTCCCTGGGTGTAGACCCACCAGAAATGCTTAGATACACCACGAGACCCATCCATAAGTGTTTATAGCCTCACTATTCACAGTGGCTCCAAACTGGGAACCACCTGGCTGCCTTCCATAGTGAGGAGGTGTAATCACTCAGTAGAGCACCCCCAGCAATGAGAATGGACGAAGACAACCACATGCAAGGGCAAGTCTCACCTCCATCACGTGGAGCAAATCAGGATCCGAGGGGGCCGCTGGGGTTGGGGCTGGGTGCTGGTCACCCACATTTTCACACCATGAGAAATCAGAGCCGCAACATTTATGACTCATGCACTTTTCTGTATGTACATTACACTTCAAAACAATTTATGGTTAAAAAAAGTTGAGAGAGGAGGAAGAATATAGCTCAGTGGTAGAGCGTGCGCTTAGCATGCAACAAGGTCCTACATTCAGTCCCCAGTACCTCCATTAAAAAAATTAAAATAAATACATAAATAAACCTAATTACCTCCCCCCACCAAAATAAAAAAAGTTGAGAGAGACAAAAAAAAAAAAGAAATAACACCCCAGGCAAGGCAGACAAAGCCGTGTGAGCCCCAAGGTCCTTCCAAGTCTGCTGTGGGCCACACCTCAGAGAAGCCGAACTGGGGGAAGCAGTATTTTAGGGACACTAGGGGTCTCAGCCTCCCTCTCCCCATTCCCCACAAGGCCAAAGGCCCTTCTGGTAAAAACACCTGCTCCCTCCTTTAAAAACGTACAGCCTGCAGGGCTTTACTTTCAGAAGATGGAAGGTGGCCTAAGGCGGGGTGACTGACCTTGCAGAACCAAGGAACACGGAACCCAAGTGCCCACACAGGGGGTGTTGACCAGCATGACAGCAAAGACCCTGCGGAGGCTAAGACTATGGAAGCCAGGGTTCGGGGCGGGGGTGCTGCAGGCTGCCAGCAGGCCCAGGGGAAAGTCTGATGGCATCCGTGGGACCACGCAGGAGTGAGCACCCAGGGCAAAGGAGTAGGTGACACTCAGGCTCTGCTTCCTCCACTGACTGCCCTCCCCACACTGCCTAGCTGGAGCCGCACCCCCACCTCTGCCAGCCACCTGTCACCCAGGGAGTTCTGCAGGCGGAGCTTCGGCTCCAGCCCTGAGCATGATGGACGAGGTGGGCGCCTCTCTGAGTTAGTATTTGCTAAGTATAGAGCAGGGTTCGTGACACCCGACTCAAAGTGGCTGGCAAAACACGAAGCAAAACAAATCAAGCACCTTGTGAGCCCTAGGAACTTCTCAGTTGCTAGTTCCAAGGGCTGGCGCTGTCCAGAGGCTCTATGCCTGCCCTGGGACACCGCCCGGGGTTGCCTGTACTCAGGACGGTCTGATGAGAGGCCCCCTGTAGTTTCCTTCACACCCTCACGGAGAGTGCAAACGGGAACCTCCAGGACATGGTGTGGCCTGAGGGCCAGTCAGCACTCTGAGTGGTCACTGGTCGCCCTAAATCGCTCACACCCAAGCACACCTGTGAGCATCATGGCATGTGTACCCATCACCCTGCGGAGGGGCTGAGTACCAGTTCTCCTTGGCTGCTGGCCCTGTCCCCAGGGGACCTGGACCAGTTGGGCATGACTTGCTGTCTACTGGGAAACCCACAGGGGTCTCTGCATTTCCCTAACACTATCCCATTAATACTCCCTTTTGGAGAATAATGTTCAAAGCACACAAATCACTATGGTTTTAGGTACCAACAGAGCCAAAGGCGTGGGGCAGGGCAAATGGGGGACCATTCTGATGTCCCCCTCATATCACAGTGGTTACTGCTCTGCCTAAGCAAACAGCCCCCAGCAGGGCAGGATCCCCCACAAGACTCTCCCCAGAGCCTCTGCTTGCCCTTGACCATGGCCCTCGTCTTTGTCCTGATCTGATAACAGGTTAAGGGACAGCTGCCCACCTGCCCCAGATGTGTAACTAGCCACGTGTGTAACTGGGCGTTTACCTAACTGTGACTAACAGCACAGACTGCTTGGGACAGTGGCCGCTCACTGCACCCAGGCCCTGTCATCACTCTCCTGGCAACAGGCTGCGGAGGGAAGATACCTGCAGCAGGGCTCCTCAGGCACAGGGACCAGTGGGTGGCAGGAGTGTCCCGAGGGGCCAGGTGGGATAGGTGGGGACAGTTCCCAGGGGGCTTGGCCAGATGCAAAGGGTCCTAGGTGGGGAGGGTGAGGAAAGGCCTGGATGGCCCTGGTGGCAGGGCTGAGAGGACGCAGAGACCCTGGTGTGCGGGAGAGGGACCCTGCTCCCACAAAGGGCACCAGGAGGTGCTGGATGTTAGCGAAGCAGCCCTTTGGAAAGGGAGCTGAGTGTGGAAGGACAGTGGCCCCTCCTGCACCAGGTGAGGTCCCTGGCGGGAATGCAGGCTGGGGAGGGAGGGGGCGGGGAGGGAGGCCCAGGCATGAGCACATCTGGGTCCTGTCCTCCCAGTGAAGGAGGGCAGTTCCAAAGCAGTGCCCCTCCTTGGCCGTGCTCCCCTGAATCCTGCCGCCCCTTCACACTGAGTGCCTCCCCCGATCCTGGCTGGCAGTGGTGGGGAGAGCACGGGCCAGAGCCCTCTGCACGGAGATCACCAGGCGGGGGGGGCAGCGGCCTGCCCGGGGAGGCCTGCAGGAGCACTGGGTCCACGCCCTGGTGCCCTCTGAGGGGTGGGCCAGGACGGGGGAGGCCATGCTCTGGCTCTTTCTACAGCTCCACCCAAAGGCCTCAGAGAGGACACACTCAGGTTCCTGCTCTCAAAGAGGTCAACTGATTTCTCATAAGCAAGGCTTCCCTCAGGCAGCACTCCCTAGCTGGTCCAGCTTCTGGAGCGAGGTTGTTTTCTTGTCTGTGTGTGGCCCCAGCAGCCAGCATTTGTCTTCTGAGAGCAGAGGAGGAGAGAGAATGCCCTCCCCCGCAGCAAGGTGGGCGGAGGAAACCCCTCTCCCCAAAAGGAAGCCCAGATGTGCCTCCCTGGCCAGTGCTGGTGGCAGAGGCTGCTGGGGAGGCTGGCTGCTCACCTGGTCAGACTCCTGCTGGACTGGAGGGCCAAGGCCCCACCTGCCAGCTGCTCCCCAGAGTTCCCATTCCTCTGACGTGGACATTTGGCCTGGCCAAAAGGCAGCCCTGACACTGAAGGACCTGGTCCACTCCAGGGCTGTCATCTTCAGAGAACATTCCTCTTTCTAAGAGAACATGGCCTCCCCATTTGGAGGCCCTGCCACAGGGAGGCTGACCCTAGAGTGATCACTCAGATCAGGGCCAGAGGTGAGACTTCTGGGCCTAGCAGGGTCCCAAAGCTGGCAGGACAAGGATCCCAGGGCTGGGTCCTCCGGGAGGCCTGTGTCCTCAGGCTGGGCAGCTTTGTGGCCTTGGGGCACAGCAGGCCGCTCTGTCCAGGAGATATGATTTGAGTGGATGCTGGTTCTTTGCCATCTTTAGGCAGAAGAGGCCGTAATGATGCCCCGAGGAGGACAGTGAGAGCTGAGGAAAGTACATGGGAAGTGTAGGCAACATGAACGGCCCTGGCAGGTGACTGGTAAACACCAGCTGAGGAACCACATAAGGCAGGCTCGAGGGTGGAGTGAGGGACCACTGGTCCAGCACTTCCCCTTCGTCCATTGTACAGGGAGGGAGCCTGAGGCCCAGAGACTTGCTTCAGGCACACAGCCATCCAGGAGCCAGGAATCTGGCCATCAACGTCCAAAGGCCAGAAGAAGGGTGAGTGCAGGACGGCCCAGACCACTGTCCTTCTGCTTCCATCACAGGGTGTCACTTGGCCCACCTCATCGGTGACCTCAGCCCAGCTCACTCTCAGCTCTGTACCTGCCCCCTCCCTGTCAGTTACCATGACAACAAGCACCAAGCTGGGTGCCCCACAGTAGAGCTGCTTTCTGGGTTTGCACCAACCCATAAACCAATACAGTTTGTCCACAGTCTCCACTTGTCTCACAGGCAAGGAGACAGAGGCTCAGAGCAGAGCTTGGACCCACTCAAGGCCACAAAGCAAGGAAGTACAAAAATGGGCTGGCCTGTCTCCTGGGATATTGTGGCCTCAGGCCAGCGCTCCCCAAGGATGCCCTGGTCCGCAGAGCTGCAGGACAGCAGAGTTCTGGGATCCATGATGGGTGAGCCCTGGGCTCTCCACCCTGGGCTTCTCAGAGTCTCACCAAGTGTTCCAGGAGATCCTGCAGCAGCTGAGAAGGGCCCTTCTAATGTCCCCCTCATGCTAGCCAGCCACTCTGGTCCATCTGCTGGCTTGTTCCTGACCAGCTGTGGGTCTGCAGCAATCACCCTGCCTGTGTGTTTGCCCCACCTAAGCCTAGCCTCCTGGGTCTGCGATGCCCTGGGGCGGGGTGGGGACCCCTGCCAGGCTGGAAGCTGGAGCAGAGGCAGCCTTGTTTCCAGGCACTCCTGAGGCACAAACGCACCATCAGATAGTAAACGTGCCTCTCTCCTCAATCATCTGGGAATCAGAATCTCCATCTGCACAAAGGTTCCCCTTTGGGAGACACATTAAGTTGGCACAGAGGATTTATAATGTGTTTTCACATGAGGCTTCCAGGAATCCATCTGTCCACTTCCGCCTCCTGGAGGCCAAAATGACATGAGTATCTCCTGAAGTTCTTCCTGGAATCATGATCTGGGCCCCTGAAGGCCAGGAGTCCATGGCCCACCCTCCCCATCCAGACTCAGCGGCACCATGGAGCTGACAGATGCAGGGGTGGGAGAAAGGGCAGGAAAGCTGAGCTGGGAGGCTTTCTCCAGTCAGGGGCTCTCAAATCTGGCCTGATCCCCACCCTGGAACTTGCTAAAAAGGCAACAGCCAGGCCCCATCCTCAGAGAGACTCCCTCCACCCGTGCATGGGGACCCACTGCTCCGAGAGGTGGCATCAGAACTCGGACTGGAGAGTGGGGCCACGGGACCTAGGGGCAGCCCATGCAAAGGCACAGAGAGGACAGTGAGAGGACAGGGAGAGAAGGGCAGGGACACAGGGCTTGGCGGTGGGGTCAGGCCCAGGGCAGTGGGACCCAGTGAGGCTCTGGGCAGCTGCAGGGGCTGGAGGATGGAGCTGGAGATGGGAAGGCCAGGGAGGAGGCTGCCAGACCACCAGCAGGCAGGGGCCATGGCAGGTGACTTCTCTGAGACGAAGCAGATCACGATGGAAACCAGGCACCTATTAAGAGCCTAATGGACGTATCCGCCGGGCAAAGACAGGTGGTATAAAGGGAAAGACAGAGGGAGACCTTTCCCCACACAGAGCTCCACCTGAGTGGAGGACCGCCTGGGAAACAGGCCGGCAAGTGGGACAAGGACAAGGCGTGAATGTCCTTGCGGCACCCTGCGGAGCCTGGAGAGAGGCGGAGGGGCGTGGAAATGAAGTAGCAGGAAAGGCCCATCAACAAGGAGCAAATTGCCTCATGGCAACAAAAAGCCTGACTCACCAATTTTCACCTGTGAAATCTGCAAAAATAACTTTCACGGTAATACAGGGTGTTAGCGGAAGTGTCAGGGTCACCGGTGGGAAAAGGAGACAAGCGGATGACAGAGATGGGTTTCCACACGGCACCACTTGGGAGAAGTGCCACTCCTTGGCAGCAGGCCTGGATGAAAGCAAGTCCGTGCACACGCACGTGACCTTGTGCTTGTGCACATGCATGTATGTCCCGAGAGCACGTGCGTGCTTTGTGCATGAGGGCGCATGTGTACCGTGCGAGTACCCACATGCCTGTGTGTGCCTCCGTGTGCACGTGTGTGTATATGCCTATAAAACAGACTGGTACATACACCCAGAAAGGGTAACCGGGGTGCCTGCCCCCCACTGGCCTCTTCTCTCATGTCCTCTTTTGTTCTCTTCTCCGTGTTTACCCTTGTCGAAGGCTTCCCGAGTGTTCTCTAGTGAACATGATGGACTCTGTCATAGGCCTAACACAATGCATGTTCTTTTGCTAAAACCAGGACATGAGGCTGCAGTGCTCCTCCCGAGGATGCTCAGTGGGAGGCAGGGCTGGTTCAGCAGTAGACCACCAGGAGATGCCTGCCCCCAAGCATCCTCAGCAGCTCCTAGAGAAGGGAGACTTGTCCCCATCAGCCGAGGTGTGTAACCAAGGGAGGAAGGGTGCCCAGGGAATATCGGCAGCATAGAGGGTCAGAGAAGCCTGAGGACTCTGCCGGTTGGGTATCAGGAAAGGCTGCATCAGGTAGCATGGCTGCATGGGAGCAGCACCCTCCACACAGCTGGGTCCTCGAAGGGACTGTCCTCCACTCTTGGTCATAAAGAGCCTGGACAGGACCCCATGCTGGCTCACCCACCGGGAGCATGTTCTGGTGTGTGTTCTCAGCAGTGCTCAGCAATTCTCTCCTTAAAACCCGCTAGCTTCTCTCCAGCTGGTAGACAAGAAGGCTCTGCCTGGTACCAAGCTATGGGAGCCAGCCTGACAGGTGCCCTCCTCTCCACACAGGCTGGTTTTTATTGTCTTGGGGACGTATCCACTTGATTCTCACTTTCAAGGCTTACGTTATTATCCACACTCCAAACTGTCCTTTTCCCTCCCTCTCTGTCCCCATGCCTTTCTGGCCCACCCAGTCACCTCCTCCAGGAAGCCTTCCTGACTCTCAGAGCATGCTCAAGGGCCTCGCCCTTGGACTGCCAGCCCACTCACAATGTTCATCTTATACCCTAGTCTTCTTCCCACCACCTCTTAAGGAGCGCTAGTGGCTCCCTGAGGGCCTCCCTAGAGGGCTCCCTGAGGGTCAGAGCTCTGTCTGGGCTCCAAAAGCCAAACGTGCTGTGTTACATTAGCAATGTCTGCTTCAGGTGAGGGAGTGGAGGAAGAAGGCACAGGCCCTGGATCTGCACCCCTGCACCCCTCCTCCAGCTCCTCGTTGATAGGTTCTTCAACAATTGGGTGGCATTTTGCATCCCTAACTAGACTATTCACTTATTCCTTTTTTTTTTTTAAGTTAATGAATATTTACTATGTGCCAAGTTCTCAGACACACACTCCCTGCTCTCTGGGGTTACTCTCAGGGCTGTGGGAGGGGGGTCAACAAGTAAACAAAGAAACAAAATACAGCTGGTGATGAGAAGGGCAATGGCCTAGAGCCTGGGGGTCAGAGGAGGACTTCCTGGGGAGGTGAGCCTGGCGCAGAGACTGCAATGCTGGGTGGGAGTATCCCGTGAACGTACTAGGAAGGGTGTGCCTGGCACAGGGCCCAGTGAGGGTAAAGGCCCCAGCCAGGAGGAGCTTGTTGCATTCAAGGCATAGAAAGACCAATGTGGGAACCTGTAGTGAGAGACACCCAGAAATTTTCCAGAAGCTCAGCTGAGTTGCCAAGTTGGGGGAGGGAGGGGCACAGGGAGGAAGCAAGACACAGGCTACCTGGGAGGTTTCACCCAACAGAAGATGTGAAACAGAAGGTGCACGGTTCGACATCCCCTCTCAAGGCCCTGAGCAGCCCCAATGCAGCTGGGTGCCAGCTTTAACCCACTTGGGGCTGACCCAACAGTAGCTGTTTTGCAACTGGATGGAAACCCTTCACTGTTTAGACCAGGTCTAAGCAATATGAGCAGCATAAGGGATGCACGTAATCAGGCTGGCTGCTCCCTCTGCTGCCCCCTCCAGCTGGCAGAGGCTGGGTCCAGCATCTGCCTTCCTCCAAGGGGCCACGGGGACCCACTGCAGTGGAGGGCTGACTTTGTAGACCAAGGTTTTGTTTCTATTCTTAAAGGGGGAAAAGGGGCTCAGGCCACTCATGTAAGGTGTGAATTAGGGTTGGGAACCCTTGCTTCTCCCCTACATCTCAAAGTCCACAGCCACCCAGGGGAAGCTTGAGAATATGTATGCCCTCTTTCTCTTGGAATCAAGGGAACCTCTACCTTCTCACGTCTGTGTCATCCCTCACTCCTAGGAAGATGTCCCAAGACTACCCAGAGTGCCTGCCTCTTTCCTCTGGACCCCAAGCCAGGTCCTGACTGTCCCCAGTATCCTTCTCTGGATCCATAGATGCAGCCTCTGGGCTGCTGGCATTTTCCTCTTGGGTACAGTCCAAATGCCTACAGTATGATTTTGGAAATTCAAGCATGGCTTGTATGAACTTGGTTATCTTGATACTTCAAAAACGCTTTTTCAAGAAGAATAAACAGATACCAGAAACCATAAATAGTTCTTCCTGGAACAGGATGAAGGGATACAGGGCCAGCCCAGCCTCAGCAAGAGGCCAAGTTGCTGTGGGACCATGAGCTCCCCTCTTCCTAGCATGGACCACTTCATGGCTCAGGGATCTACATGCAGGTGGTGGACCAGCCCCCAGCAGGGCTAGAGCATAAGATTTGTTGTGCGGCCCTGGGCAAGCTGTGCCCCTCTGTGTGCTTCAGTGTTTCCTCCTTTGGACGAGTAATCTCTAAAGGCCCTACCCCTGGCCACCTCCGATTCTGCAGAGTGAAGTCCTGAGGCTGCTGGGCAGAGAAGTGGAGCTGGCAGCATGGGAGCTGGGATGGCTGGGGTGGCTGAGATGCTAGGGGGCTGGCCCTGTTCCGCTGTCCCCCTGCCCTCGGGGCCAGAGTTCAGCAGGTCCCCTGCATGCTTGTGGTTCCCAGGTAGAAAGGACTCAGCTATGCTGTTGCTGCCGCCCCATCTACCACCTGTCCTTTGGTCATTAGGGCTATGTGACCTGAGTGTGGGCAGAACATGCCCAATGCCCAGGGCCCGCGTCGGGTGGTGGGGCCTGGCCTCCTGCATCTCTGTATCCCCTGCTTCTGGCTCCAAAGGGGCAGCATTCATGGAGGGATCCCAGGTGGAACCCCTCTTTTGTGCCTGCCGGGTGTCCACAGTGCCCTTGTCCTGGTGTCCACTGCTGCCCGTTAGGGCAGCTGGTCTGGGGTGTCCAAGGGGAGGTGACAGTGCTGCCTTCACCTTCTGTACCCTCTCTGTCCTAGGTTTCCCTGCCTCAGGCAGGGCCCAGGCCAGGTGGAGCCTGAGGTCACCTGTCCTCTGAGCACCTGCAGGCCACCCAGGTAGGAAGCAGGGGCTGTCGTGGGCTTCAGTCCTGGAGAGGCCAAGTTGCTATGTGACCATGGGCTCCACACCCCCTCTGCTCTGTGGGGAGGGCCCAGGAAGCTGGAAAGCAGCTGGACAGCTGTGAAGGGCTGTGCTCCATCACAAACCTGTCCAGGTGAGGCTTCTCATTCGGTTGTTCCAGGAACAGGGAAGACTCAGGGCAGGGGGGCAGGGGACCGATGGCCTCCTAGGGATGCTCAGAGGTGTGGTGAGGCGGGGTCAGCGACCACCACCCACAAGGTCATCTGGCTCCAGTTTTCAGAGGAGACTCTGCCAGAGAACTCACATCTGAGGTCCCCTAATGAGTGTGTGTGTGTTGGGGGCATGGGGCAGGATGCTTAGGGCTAGCTGGTGGGGGGTAGGGAACAGGGGCAGAGACTTGGGACTAGCCTGGCTTGGTGGGGCGGGGAGGTGGGGGCTGGGATTTGAAGTTGCCAGCAAGTGAGAGAAGGGACTTCTGTCTCACTGGGTTCCCCTTATCCTTGGACAGCTCCCAAACTCCTTCTCAGCCCGCCTCATGCCTCTGGGCTCCGCCTGGTCCCTAGCCCTGCAGGCTCCTAGTCTGCTCTCCCACTACATCCTCCCCTTTGGATGGAGCCCCAGCATCAGGCGGGCGGGGCCTCGGAGCCCTTGGGCCCCACCCAGGCAATCATGTTCTCTCCTCCGCTCCACCCCCTTCTCCCCTTCAGCCTCCGTCTCCACTTCCTCTCAGTTCCACCCTTTCCAGACCCACAAACAGTCTCCCTGACACCACACCTCTGTTAGCTGCCTTCCAACTTCTTTTTTAATCACCTTTCTAGAACAAGCAGACTGCATCCGCCACTTTTATTTCTTCTGTTTCCGCACACACTCCCTGGCCTGGATCCCTTCCCCTTCCTCAGCCTCTGGAACAGTCTTCCCTCATCTTCCCTCACTGTCTCTGCCTGACCCATCCTGGGGCACCTGGCTAACTCAGGCCCTGAATTCCCACAAGACGTAACTGCTCACAGCAGAGCCTCAGCCTGGAGCCAACCCCAGGTGCTCGATACCAGGGGCGTCCACAGGGGCTCCGTGCAAGGATGCCCGGCTGGCCTCGGCTCTCCTCCTCCTGAGCTGCTCCTCCACAGGGCCCAGCCCCACCCAGCCCCGCAGGAGTCCCCAGGGACCTGCTCACACACACATAGCCCAGCCGGCAGCCACCAAGGCACATGTCCCAGGACTGCCACAAGCCTCCCTCTTGGTAGAGGAGAGCAGAGGCTTGTCCTGCAATCTTTTGGGCAAAGGCACCAGGAGACCCGCCCCTCACACACCTTGGGCAGGGACCTGGGCCAGGTGAGGCCCTGACGGGGGCGGGGGGCGGGGAGGAGGGGAGCAAGGGCCGAGCAGGCAGAGGTGTGCCTGACCCAGGTATGTTCGAATTCCACCTTCGGGAAAAGGTTTTAACTGGAGCAGAACATACAGTCTCCTACGCTTGAGCATCTCTATTTACTTGGCTGACTTCAGTATTTTGCAGAGTTACAGTATGCTTTTTGATAGTTTACTTATATTTTTATTTTAGGTTTGAAGGAGAGCTTGGGTTCCTCCTCCGATTTCCTTGATCATTGTCCCAACCTCATAGGCACATATAGTCCTACAAACCTGACAAGGCACGAGGGCCACTGCGAGGGTCCCTGGGCACTCCCCCAGCCTCCTTTGGAAGGAAGAGGCCGTCTGTGATGGACGGGAGGCATCTGAGCAGGGAGGGGCACTGAGGACCCTGAAGGAGCCTCCAGAGGGGAGGCTGGTCCGGCTGACAGGGTATGAGCAGGCAGTGGGCCTCTGGGACTTCTGCCCTCCTCCCTGGGGAGTTACTGTGGCTCTCTGCCCACGAGCGTCCACACACAGTCAGGGCCTGTCTTGAGCCAGAGAAAAGGATGCTTCAGGCTGGTGGGAAGGGACTCAATGCCAAACAGACACGAGGTGACCTGTGCTTCTGAGACTGTTCCTAGACCAGACACAAACGCTCCAAGGAGGGGTCTCCCACAGTTGCTCCCAGAATCACAGGCTCTTGAAGGATGCCACCACAGTGGCACCCCAGACAGCTGCGGCCACCTGGCCAGCACCCGCAGTTCCTGCCTTCACTATCTGAGGGTTGTCCTGAGGATACCCCGTGAAGTCACAGAGCTGACAGCAGAGCATGTGCCCTTCCCCTCCAGGGTCCCACCCCTGTCCTGGGGACCCTGTAGGAGGGAGAGCTGTGGGCATGGCCTGAGGAGTAATGTTCCTCATTCTCCCAGCCAGAACCAGGACCCCAGGGGAGGGGAGGAGACCAGAGCCTACCTGTGCAAGGCCTTTGCCTGCATTCACACATTTGTTTGCCTAGTTTGCTTGTTTATTCTACCTGTTTTAAACTGAAAATGCAGGGGGAGGGTATAGCTCAATTGGTAGAGTGCACGCTTAGCATGCACGAAGTCCTGGGTTAAATCCCCAGTACCTCCTCTAAAAATAAATAAATAAAACCTAATTACTCCCTGCCCCAACACACACACACAAACCTAAAAAAAGTGAATACATAAAATAAAAATTTTTAAAAAGGTTGCATAAATTAAATAAATAAAATTGAATATGCTCACAAGAAAATATTCAACAATACAAAAGATTATACAAGGAAAAGTAAGTGCCCTTCCACCCGAGGCCCCAACCCTTTCCCAAAGACAAGACACCCACAATTAAGTTTCTTGTGTGCAACCAGCCAGAATTTTCTGTGTTCATGAGATGATTTACATGTGCATGCAGGGGTTTTTTTCCTGAACTAAAGGGCTCACACTTCACACACTGTTTTCAATTTGCTTTTTCTCTGGGCACCACCTCATGATCTGTAACAGCTGCAGGACATTCTGCTGGGTAGCTGGGCTGTCCCCTAGCAAAGGCACTCAGGTGCGGCATAATATGGTAATCACAAACAGTCTTCAATCACCATCTTGACCAAGGGTCTGATCTAAAATATGTGACCATATTTGAAAAATAAACTTCTAAAATTGGATATGTCGGATCAAAGATTATGTGCATTATAAGCTACAAGAGACATCACAGACATGCTCTCAAAAGAGGATGAACAGATGTCAGCAAAATGGCAGAGTATGGAACTCCCAAAACCCTTTCCCAACAAAAGCAACAAGAAAACTGGCAAAAATGATCAGAATAAATTTTTTTAGAACTCTGGAAATTAATCAGAGATGTGGAGCAAACGAGGTAGCATTTATTCACAAAAAAACAGCTGAATATTGCTAATAATTGTAAGTTGTGTGGTGATTTAACTTGGTCTAGTCCCCCCATTACTTCCCAAAGCCTTGAAAAACAAGACCCCAAGCTTGTCATGAAAACACAAAACCTGGAAGTCACTGCCGGGAAGCAGAACAGGGCTGAACTCTTTCAAACCTCATTTCCAGAAAACTGTCATTATTTCACCTGCCTGGTGGTTCCCTGGAAGACTCATTTGCAAGGATGTCCGTATTTGACTTGACTCAGAGCTCACCCTGTACAAAAAGCCTATTCCTGACAGTTGATTTCCCGAAACAATTACAGGCATTTAACTTCACAGCTGCTTCAGGCAGTGGATAACAGTTGGAGCAAATGATTAACTAACCAAAAAGCTTAAAAGACAAAGTTCAGTAAAGAGATGAAATGCCTGCAGGGACTTTTAAAAGTTGCAATGTATTCCTGGGAATCTGGAAGGCCACATGCATGCTCAGGCGCATGCACATGCTTAGGTAAGACTTCGTGCCTCTGTGCAAACAGGAAGTGAGGGCTACGGCAGAGTTGTCAACTGCCTGGCTGAGAGTTAAAGATGAGCCCAAACACGCACGCAGAGCCCCTGGGCAGAGACTGGAGACTGGTTCCAGGCATTTGAGCAAATCTCTATTCAGTCATCAAATGACGACTAAAATAATCAAACAGAAATTATAGTGGCCATACACAAAAAAAGAATACAGACATTACAGAATTATTTCAGAAAAGTCAGTAAACAGACAAACAATGACTTCAACAAACAGCAAGAGCAACCCTAAAAAGGAGTGAGAATCTGACTTCCAGAGTTGCTACATTGAGTTATCTTAAATGTTCGGTTTTCAACAAAAAATTACAAGATATACAGGAAAAAAAATATGGCCCACAAGCAAAAATCAATCACTAACAACTGTCCTTGAGGAAGTCCAGACATTTGACTTTGTTTTAAACAAAAAGTTTAAATCAGTTATTTTAAATATAATCAAAGATACTAAGTAAGGCAACTTACAGAATGGGTGAAAATATCTGCAAAGCACACAACTGATTAGAGGTTAATATCCAAAATATATAAGGAACTCAAACAGTTCAATAGCAAAAAGCCAAACAATCCAATTTTTTTCAATGAGCAAAGGACCTGAATAGGTTTTTTTCCAAAGAAGATATTCAAATGGCCAACAGGTAGGCACAGAAAAGGTGCTCAACATCACCAATCATTAGGGAAATGAAAATCAAATCTACAATGAGATATTGCCTCACACTTGTTAAGATGTGATCAAAAAGACAACAGATAACAATTGCTGCTGAGGATGCAGAAAAAAGATGGAAATGTAAACTGGTACAGCTACTATGGAAAACAGTATGGAGGTTCCTCAAAAAATTAAAAACAGAGCTACCATATGATCCATCAATTTCACTTCTGGGTATATATCCAAAAAAAAAAAAATCACTATCCTGAAAAGGTATCTGCATCCCAATGTTCACTGCAGCTTTGTTTACAACAGCCAAGACAAGGAAACAATTTAAATGTCCATTATCAGATGAGTGAATAAAGAAAATGTCAGACACACGCACTAGAATACTATTCAGCCATGAACAAGAAGGAAATCCTGCCATTTGTGACAACATGGATGGATCTTGAGGGTGTTATGCTAAGTGAAATAAGTCAGACAAAGAAAGATAAATACTGTATGATCTCACTGATGAGTGGAATGTAATGTACAACATGGCGACTATAGTAAACAATACTGTATAGTGTATTTAAAAGTGGCTAAAAGAATAAATCTTAAAAGGTACCATCATAAGGAAAATAAACTTGTAATTACATGGGGTGATGGATGGTAAACTTATTATGGTAATCATTTTGCAAAATATACATGTATCAAATCATTATATTGTAAACTTTAAACTAATACACTGTTATAAGTTTCTAGTTTCAATAGAACTAGAAAAAAGAATTTAAGAAAAATAAATTAAGGAAATTACACCAGAATAATTTAAAAATGTTAACAATGTCTGGCCAAATAAAGAATATCAATAAAAGCATAAAATTATTTTTAAAATAGAAATTCCAGTGTTGAAAATTGTAACTGAAATGAAAATTTAATTAGATAGACTTAACTGCAGATTTGTACAAATCAGTGAACTTGAAGAGAGGTCAATTAATGTCATCCAGGCTGAGGAACAAAAACTAAAAAGAATGAAGGAAAATTAACATAGCCTCAGACACCATCACGTGTACCATGTGCATAATGGAAGTATCAGAAAGAAAAGCAAGAAAGGAAAAACAAGAATATTTGAAGCATTAATGGCTGAAACATCCCAAATTTGATGAAAAACATTAGTCTGTACAATCAAAAAGCTCAACAAACTCCAAGTAGATTCTCCATCAGAAACCAGAGAAAGGCAGGGCAAAAAGCAGTGGGATAACACACACAAAGTACTGAAAGAAAAAAGATATCAATCAACAATTCTTCGTGCAGCAAAACCGTCCTTCAGAAATAAAGAAGAAATTGCCCAGCAAATAAAAACAAAATTCATCATTAGGGGACTTACCCTGCACTAACTACTAAAACTAAAGAGAGTTCTTCAGGCTGAAATTAAAGGACACTAGCCAGGAACTCAAATCCAGATGAAAAAATAAAAAGCACCAGTAAAGTTAACTATATAGGTAAATACAAAACACAGTATAAATGTGTTTTATGCTTGTAACTGTTTTTTACTTCCTATTTGAATTAAAAGACAACTACATAAAGCAATAATTATAAGCATGTGCTGATGAGTACACTATGTATAAAAATGTAAATTTTATGACAATAAGAGTACAAAGGAGAGGGGAGGCTAACAGAATTACAGAACAGCCAAGGTTTTGTATGCTACTGAAATGTTAGTATTCATCTGAACTATATGCTTATAAGTTAAGATGTTAATGTTAATCTTCCAAGCAATAACTAAGGAAATAACTAAAAAAATATATAGTAAGAGAAATAACAAGGAAATTAAAATGGTACTACAAAGTTTCTGTTCAGCACAAAAGAAGGCAATAACGGAGGAACAGAAGAACAAAGATGACAATAACATGAAAAAGAAATAGCAAACCCTATCTTAGTGGTAACTGCATTAAATGTAAATGGATTAAATGCTCCAATTAAAAATTAGAGAGTAGCAAAATGAATTTAAAAACATGATCCAAATATTTGCTTTCTACAAAAGACACACTTTAGATTCAAAGACAAATAGATTGAAAGTGAAAGGATGGAAAATATATCCCATCTTTGGTAAACAGTAACCAAAAAAGGGTTGGAATGGCCAAATCAGTCAAAATAGACTTTAATATCAGACAACATAGACTTTATCAGACAAAACAGACTTTAAGAAAAAAATTGTTACTAGAGATAAAGAAGGACATTTTTAAAAAATTGAAGTACAGGCGATTTACAATGTTGTGTTAGTTCTGATGTACAAACTGATTCATATTTATGTATATACATATATTCTTTTTCATATTCTTTTCCATTATGGTTTATTACAGGATATTGACTGTAGTTCCCTGTGCTATACAATAGGATCTTGTTTATTTTATATACAGAAGTTTGTATCGACTAATCTCAAGCTTCTAATTTATCCCTCCCCCTCCTTTCCCCTTTGGTAACCGTAAGTTTATTTTCTATGTCTGTGAGTCTATTTCTGTTTTGTAAATAAGTTCATTTGTATCATATTTTAGATTCCACATATAGTAATATCATATGATATTTATCTTTCTCTTTCTGACTTACTTTATTTAATATGATAATCTCTAGGTCTATCCTGGCTGCTGCAAATGGCATTATTTCATCATTTTTTATGGTTGAGTAGTATTCCAGTTTAAATATATATAAATAAAAAGATATAATAATTATAAATATATGCACCTAACAACAGAGTCCCAAATTTTAAGAGCAAAAACTTATAGAATTGAGGGGGAGATCAACTATAAGAAAAAAACTGCAAAAACTGCAAACATGAGGAGGCTAAACAATATGTTACTACACAACCAGTGGATCACAGAAGAAATCAAAGAGGAAATCAAAAAATACTCTGAGACAGATGAAAATGAAAACACAACAATCCAAAACCTCTGGGACACAGAAAAAGCAATTCTCAGAGGGAAGTTAATAGTGATACAAGCCTACCTCAGGAAACAAGAAAAATCTCAACAACCTAATCTTACACCTAAAGCAGCTGGAGAAGAAGAACAAACAAACCCCAAAGTTAGTAGAAGAAAAGAAATCATAAAGATTAGAGCAGAAATAAATGAAATAGAGACTAAAAAACAATAGAAGAGATCAATAAAACTAAAAGCTGATTCTTTGAAAAGATAAACAAAATTGATAAACCTTTAGTCAGATTCATCAAGAAAAAAGGGGACAGGGTTTAAATTAACAAAATCAGAAATGAAAAAAGGGAAGTTACAACTGACACCACAGAAATACAAGGGATCATAAGAGGATACTATGAGCAAATATACGCCAACAAAAATGACAAAGCAGAAGAAACAGACAATTTCTTAGAAAGGTACAATTTGCCAAGACTAAACCAGGAAGAAATGGACAATATGAATAGACCAATTACCAGTACTGAAATTGAATCAGTAATTAAACCCCCCCCCACCAAAAAAAACAAAAGTCCGGGACCAGATGGCTTCACAGGAGAATTCTACCAAACATTTAGAGAAGAGTTAACACCTATCCTTCTGAAACTATTCCAAAATTTGCAGAGGAAGGAACATTTCCAAACTGATTCTATCATCACCCTGATACCAAAACCAGACAAGGATATCACCAAAAAAGAAAATTATAGGCCAGTATCACTTATGAATATAGATGCAAAAATCCTCAACAAAATACTAGTAAATCTACTCCAACAATGCATTAAAAGGATCATACATCATGATCAAGTGGGATTTATCCCAGGGATGCAGGGATTTTTCAATATACGCAAATCAATCAACATGATGCACCACATTAACAAATTGAAGAATAAAAACCATATGATACTCTCAATAGATGCAGAAAAAGCTTTTGATAGAATTCAACATCCATTTATGATCAAAATTCTCCAGAAAGTGGGCGCAGATGGAACATATCTCAACACAATAAAGGCCATATATGACAAACCTACAGCTTACATCATACTTAATGGGGAAAAGCTGAAAGCATTTCCTCTAAGATCAGGAACAAGACAAGGATGCCCACTCTCGCCACTTTTATTCAACATAGTTTTGGAAGTCTTAGCCATAGCAATCAGAGAAGAAAAAGAAATAAAAGGAATCCAAATTGGAAACAAAGAAGTAAAACTGTCACTGTTTGCAGATGACATGATACTATACATAGAAGACCCTAAAGAAGTGACCAGAAAACTACTAGAACTCATCAGTGAATATGGTAAAGTTGCAGGATACAAAATTAATATACAGAAATCAGTTGCATTTCTATACACTAACAATGAAATAGCAGAAAGGGAAACTAAGGAAATGATACCATTCACCATCGTGCCAAAAAGAATAAAATACCTAGGAATAAACCTACCCCAGGAGGCAAAAGACTTGTACGCTGAAAACTATATAACACTGATGAAGGTAACTGAAGATGACATAAACAAATGGAAAGATACACCGTGTCTTGGATTGGAAGAATAAATAATCAGAGCTGGAACAAAAAATGGTAAAATTTGTATGGAAACACAAAAGACCCCAAATATCCAAACAATCTTGAAAAAAAAGAATGGAGCTGGAGGAATCATGTGCCCTGACTTCAGACTATACCACAAAGCTACAGTAATCAAAACAATATGGTACTGGCACAAAAACAGACACACAGATTAATGGAACAGAAATAGAAAGTCCAGAAATAAACCCATGCACATATGGTCAATTAATCTATTTCAAAGGGGGAAAGAATATACAATGGAGAAAAGACAGTCTCTTCAATAAGTGGTGCTGGGAAAACTGGGCAGCTACCTGTAAAAGATTGAAATTAGAACATTCTCTAACACCATGTACAAAAATAAACTCAAAGTGGATTAAAGACCTAAATGTAAGACCAGATATTATAAAACTCCTGGAGGAAAATATAGGCAAAACACTCGCAGACATACATTACAGCAATATATTTTTTGAACCAGCTCCTGCAGTTTTGGAAATAAAAGCAAAAATAAACAAATGGGATCTAGTTAAACTTCAAAGCTTTTGCATAGCTAAGGATACCATCAACAAAACAAAAAGACAACCTACAGAATGGGAGAAAATATTTGCAAACAATGTGACTGACAAGGGACTAATTTCCAAAATATACAAACAGCTCATACACCTTAATATCAAAGAAACAAGCAACCCAATCCAAAAATGGGCAGAAGACCTGAACAAGCAGTTCTCCAATGAAGACATACAAATGGCCAATGGGTATATGAAAAAATATTCAGCATCACTAATTGTCAGAGAAATGCAGATCAAAACTACAATGAGATAACACCTCACACCAGCCAGAATGGCCATCATTGAAAAGTCTACAAATGATAGATGCTGGAGAGGGTGTGGCAAAAAGGGAACCCTCTACACTATCGGTGGGAGTGTAGATTGGTGCAGCCAGTATTGGAGGTTCCTTAAAAAACTGAAAACAGACTTACCATGTGATCTAGCAATCCCAATCCTGGGCATATATCTGGAGAAAAATAAAATTCAAAAAGGCACATGCACCCCAATGTTCATAGCAGCACTATTTACGATAGCCAAGACATGGAAGCAACCCAAATGTCCATCAACGGATGACTGGATAAAGATGTGGTACATATTATACAACGGAACACTACTCAGCCATAAAAAAGAATAAAATAGTGCCATTTGCAGCAATATGGATGGACCTGAAGATTGTCATTCTAAGCAAAGTTGGTCAGAAAGATAAAGAAAAATGCCACATGACATCATTTATATGAGGAATCTAAAAAACAATAACAATAATAATAAGGACATAAATGAACTAATTATTATTTATAAATAAGATGATTGATTTCTTGAATATGTGTAAGCACATTTAACTGTCCTTTATGATTGGGCTACTACATTCTGTTGACTCTTATTTTGTAGTAAGCTTTATTCCTTTGACAACTATGTAAGTTTACAAAGCTAAAGATCTAATCTGTTCTTAGAAACAATAATTAGTATATATATATGCGAACTAAAAAAAAATGTGCAGTATAGTGTAGTTACATGCAATGTGTATGTGCAGTTGAACTGTAATAATTCTACCTAATAAAAGTGAAAAAGGAAAAAAGAAAAGACACCAAAAAAGAAAAAAGAATTAAGGAGGGAGAAGAGACAATTCTACAAAAATAGTTTGAGACTTCAACATCCAACTTTCAATAATGGATAAAACAACTAGACAGTAAATCAGTAAGGAAATAGAAGACTTGAACAATACAACTAGACCAAACAGACGTGTATCGAACACGTAACAGTAGAACACATCTTCTCCTCTAGTGCACATAGAACATTCTCCAAAACGGATCACATGTTCACCCATAAAACACAACTTAATAAATTTAAAAGAACTGAAATCAAACAAAGTATGTTCTGTTACCACAAAGGAATAGCAGAAGTCAATAACAGAAAGAAATCTGGGAAATTCGTAAATATGTGGGAATTACACAACACACTCCCAAATAACCACAGGGAAAAGAAGAAATCACAAGGGAAACTTTAAAACGACTTCAGATAAATGGAAATGAAAACGTGATACACCAAAACTTACGGAATGCAGCTAGAACAGTGCTTAGGATGGAATTTATAGCTGTAAACATCTGTATTTAAAAAGAAGAAAGATCTCAACTTCTATACAATATTGTACTGGAGGTTCTAACAGAGCAATTAGGAAAGATTCAAGGTACAAAAGACATCCATACTGGAAGGAAGAAGTGAAAAGATCTCTATTTGCAAATGACATGATCTTGTATATAGAAAATCCTAAAAAATACACATAAACACACACACACAATTAGAACTAGTAAATAAGTTCATTAAGGTTGCAAGATACAAGATCAATATACAAAAATCAGTTGTAATTCTATACACCTAAAATGAACAATCTGAAAATAAAATTAAGAAAACAATTCCATTCACAGCAGCATCAAAAAGAAAAAAAAATGCTTAGGAATAAATTTAATAAAGGAAGTGGACAACTTGTACACTGAAGTTGGAAGAAATTAACTTAGTCTTATACAAATGGTAGGACAGCCACATTCATGGATTAGAAGACAATATTGTTAAGATGGCAATACTCCTCAAATTGATTTTCAGATTCAACGTGATTCCTATCAAAATTCCAGCTGGTTTTATTTTACAGAAATCGACAAATTGTTGTTTTATTTTGCAGAAATTGACAGTCGTTTGTAAAATTCACATGAAAATGCAAGGGACCTAGAACAGCTAAAGCAGTCTTTTAAAAGAACAAAGTTGGAAGGTTCATATTCCCCCATTTCAAAACTTACTATAAAGCTACAGTAGTCAAGTCTGCATAATTCTGGCACACGGACCAACATATAGACCAAGGGAATAGGACTGAGAGTCCAGAAAGAAACTCGGACACCTATGAGCAATTGATTTTCAACCAAGGTGGCAAAGCAATTCACTGGGGGAAAGGATAGTCTTTTCAACAAATGGTACTAAGGCAACGAAACAGTCATATGCAAAAGAATGAAGTTGAACCCCTGTCTCACATCATGTGCAAAAATTAACTCCAAAGGGATCTAAGACCTAAATGTAAGAGCTAAAACCATACAACTCTTAGAAGAAAACACAGTTGTAAATCTTTGTGACCTTGGGTTAAGCAATGGCTTGTTTAGATATGACACCAAAAGCACAAGCAACCAAATGAAAAAGAGATGAATTGGAGTTCATCACAATTTAAAACTTTTGTGCTTCAAAGGACACCATACAGGTATTGAAAAATACAATTTCCAGAATGGGAGAGAATATTTGTATACCATACACCGTAGTCCCCACTTACCCATGGTTTCACTTTCCATGGCTTCTGTTACCTGCAGTCAAATGTGGTCCAAAAATACTAAATTGGAAATTCCAGAAATAAACAATTCATAAGTTTTAAATTGCACACCATTCTGAGTAACGTGATGAAATCGTGCACCGTCTCACTCATTCACCCGGGATGTGAATCGTTCCTTGGTCCAGCATATCCACGCTGTATACACTGTCTGCCCATGTGTCACTTGGCGGCAAGAGCACTGATGCTGGCAATTTGAATACTCTCTTCTTGTGCCTAATTTCTAAATTAAACTGTATCATAGGA
This sequence comes from Camelus dromedarius, assembly GCF_036321535.1. Lineage (NCBI taxonomy): Eukaryota > Metazoa > Chordata > Mammalia > Artiodactyla > Camelidae > Camelus > Camelus dromedarius. The sequence continues at coordinate 16,828,173 of NC_087443.1, forward strand.
ACGTATGTATAGGAAAAAGTGTAGTATAAATAGGGTCCAGTACTATCCCTGGCATCCACTGGAAGCCTTGGAATGCACTCCCCTTGGATAAGGGGGCACTACTACTGTATATAAGGGTCTGATATGCAGAATATATAAAGAACTCTTACAATTCCATAATAAAAGACAAATAACCCAATTGAAATGGGCAAAGAATCTGAATAGATACTTCTCTAAAGAAGACATACAAATTATAAGTAAGCACATGAAAGTTGATCAGCATCATTAATTATTAGGGAAATGAAAATCAAAACCACAGTGAGATACCATTTTACACCTACCAGGATGGCTGTAATAAAAAAGATGGATAATAACAAGTGTTAAAGAAGCTGCTGAGGAACTGGGACTCTAATACAATACAGGTGACAGTGTAAAATTGTGCACTCGCTTTGGAAAACAGTCTGTCAGTTCCTTAAGGTTTTAAATATAGCATTACCAGCATGTACAGTCCTGGGTACACAGCCAAGGTATTCGGAAGCTTATGCGCGCTTAAAAATTGTATATGGTGTGGGAAGGGTATAGCTCAGTGGCTGAGTATGTGCTTAGCATGCATGAGGTCCTGGGTTCAGTACTTCCACTAAAAATAAATAAATAAATAAACCTAATTACCCCCCCAAAATTAAATAAATAAAATTTTTAAAAACTGTACATGGTGGAAAGGTAATAGCTCAGTGGTAGAGCATGTGCTTAACATGCATGAGGTCCTCAATTCAATCCCCAGTACCTCCATTAAAAATTTTTAAATTTAAAAATTAAAGAAAAAAATGTACATGGAGGTTCATAACAGCATTATTCATCTTAGCCACAAAGTGGAAACACCCCAATAGTCATCAACTGACAAATGGATAAACAAAATGTGGGACAGCCATACAATGGAATACGACATGGCTATGAAAAGGAATGGAGTACATGCTACATGAATGAGCCTTGAGAACATCATGCTAAGTGAAAGGCACCAGACACAAAAGGCTGCATATTGTATGTTTCCTTTACATGAAATTTCCAGAATAGACAAATCCTTAGGATCGTGAAATAGATAGTGGTTGCCAAGGGTTGGCAAGTGGGGGAAGGGGGAGCAGCTATTAATGGGTATGGGGGTTTCTTTTGGGGGTAATGAAAATGTGCCGGTTTTGGATAGCGATGATGGTTCTACAACCCCATGAATATATGAAAAAACACAGAATTAATTCACTTTAAAAGGATGAACTGCATGTTACATGAACTATATATTTCAATTTTTTTTAAAGAAAAAGAAAGGGATGGCCCAAGTTGTACTCTCAGGACAGCACCCAATTCACCTCACATTCACTACAATCTAATAAGCGAGGATGCTCTCGTTGCAGACTTAATTTGTATTTCTTCAATTATGAGTGAGACTGAAATAAAAGGACATTTCTTTTATTGAATCGCCTGCTTTGGCATTTTCGCCTTTGTTCAACTGGCTTGTGGATTTTTCTTACTCATTCATTCATTCAGTGATGATATACTGGACATGTGACCTGTACTGTTCCAGGCACTAGCAATACAATCATAAATGCAATGGACAAAGTCCAGGCCCTTATGCGGTTTACGTGGTAGAGGGAAGGCACAAAGACTAAACAAGTGAATATATACCAGCTGGCAGTAAGTGCCAAACAGAGAACTACAACAGGCAGGGTAGACCAGGAATGGACAGGGGAGGCAATGGCTTTGTTGTTGAAATCAGGCAGTCAGATAAGACCTTCCTGATGAGGTGACTTAGCAAGACCTGAATAAAGTAATCCATGTGGATCTGAGGGAGCAGCAAGTGCAAAGGCCCTGGGGCAGGACCATATGTAGTCTGTTCAAAGAACAGACCTGCTCAAGGCCAGTGTCTCTGAGGCAGAGTGAGGGTGGAAAGAGGTCGGAACAGACCCTGCTGGGCCTGGTGGGCTGGGATAAGGCTTGTATTTGTTTCCTGGGTTGGTTGTACAAATTACCACAAACTGGGTGGCTTGAAACAATAGAAATGTATTCTTTCACAGCTTGGGGAGCTGTAAGTCTGGAAACAAGGTGTCAGCAGGGCCACGTTTCCTCTAAAGTCCTGGGAAGAGCCCTCCCTCGCCTCTTCCAGCTTCTGGCGATTGCCGGCAATGCTTGGGGTTCCTTGGCTTGCAGACATGTTGCTTCGGTGTCCACCTTCATTCCCACATGGCCTTCCTCCCTCTTGTCCCTATACTCCCTCTCCTTATAAGGACATCGGTCACTGGATTTAAGGACCACCCTAATCCAGTCTGGCCTCACTTAAACTTGATTATATCCACAAAGACCCTATTTCCAAATAAGGTCACATCACAGGTCCCGGGGGGCCATAGATTTGGGAGGACACCATTCACCCCAGTACAGGGCACCTCTTCAGACCCGTGGAGTCTATGTATGTCTGTGGTGTTCCCTGCCTTTTTCCTCTATTCACACACTCTCTTCACTTCCTGCTGGAGGGTTTGAGGTAGAGGATGACGCAATCGAATTTAAACCATTGTGATTGATTGATGGAGACAAGCCCACAGGGATCAAGGTCAAAGCAGATCAGTTAGAAGCTCCCGCAAAAATTTACATGCTGGGGAGAGTGTGCAGGGGTTGAGAAGTGGCAGATTCTGGGCTTTACTGCGGTGACATAGGATTTGCTCAGTGATGGCTGCGACAGTTTCAGGCCTGAGAAAAGGAAATAAAAGCTATGGATTTGTAAGCACTTTACATAGGAAGAAATCCTTCTGACTCCCCCACAGTGAATCGAGCACAGTCATTTGCTCTTCACCCTTCCCAACCTCCACGACATAAAAGAGAACAGAGGAAAAGTTGTGGAATAGGGTGGGTCGCTGGTGGACACGAGTGACTCACAGTTCTGGAAAACGGAAGGCAGATGGGGCGGGTGGATGGAAGAAGCCACAGAGAAGCGGGAGCAGGAAACCCCACCTTTCAGGGGAGAGGTGGGCATACAAAGACCAGTCAGAGGTCTGCCCCGGAGGTGGGGGAGTGTCGCCCCCACCCTCCAGGTGCAGGATGTAAGAAAGGTCATTACCGGAGTGGGAGGCAGGGGCAGACCCCACATGGAGAGCTATCTTCTTTTACTTTCTTTTTTTTTTTTAACTCTATTCCATTTCATTATTTCTTTATTTCTTTATTAGGGGGTTGTTTTGTTTTTTAGGGGGAAGTAATTAGGTTTGTTTTTTAAATTTATTTAATAAATTATATTTATAGTTTAAATTATATGTAGACATTATATTTTTTAATTAATAGCGGCAATGGGGATTGAAACCAGGACCTTGTGCATGCTAAGCGTGTGCTCTACCACTGAGCTATAGCCACCCCCTGGAGAGCTGTCTTCTAAGCAGCTTCCAGTGTGGAGCCAGGTGCCCGGTGGGAAGCCCTCCGAGTGCTGGCACCAAGGGGACGGGCAGTGCACCTGCCAGCCAGCCCCCTGCACCCAAATTTGCCTCACGGCAAATGCTGACACATCCCACCTCCCCGCGCTGTGTCTGCCTGGGAATTCCACACAGCTACAAGACGCTGCAGCCAGACCCCAGTACAGTAGGGGGAGTGTTCAGCTGGACCCAGACCTCCTCCCTCAAATGGACAGACAGCCCTGCATAAACAGACTGAGAGAAGAATGGACAGCATGAAAGCAGAAAGCCAAATGGCCAAGTGAAGAACCGACCCCAGAGAAAACATATTTTAAGCAAGAAAAGAAATCATAAAAAAAGCAACTGTAAACGAGAGAGACACTGAGAAGCTGTATCCTTGTAGTGAGTAGGACGCTACAGTTCAGGACCAAGAAGCTCTGCCAAGACCCCTCCTTCACCGCCTGCCTCCTATCCAATCCATCACCCGATTCGGGTAGTTTGCCTGCTCTGTATTCCCCATGTCTGACCACATCTGTCTGTCCAACCTCACTGGCACGCCCTAGTCCAAGCAGCCGTCCGCTCTCCCCCTGGGAGCGGCCCTGACCCCCCAGTGCCATTTCACTACTGCCCCCCCCAATCCTAGCCCTTCCTCATCTGCTCATCACTCTACAGATGGGATCATGAGTGTGGCTTCTGCCCACCCCAACTTAAAACACTTCAATGGCTTCAAAGAGGACAAAACCTGATGACCTGGCTGGCAGGGCAGACTCACCTTGACCCTCTCCCCATTGCTGTTGGGTGGCTCTGTTCCCATGCTGCCACAGGGCCCTGCACATGGTGTTCCCTCTGCTCAGAACACTCTTCCTGCCCGGCCTCCCCGGGCCCCCACCTCCCTGCCAGGGATCAGGAGCCTTTTCTCCGCAACTCTTCCCAGATCACAGATCACAGCTACGCTATTCCTGGGATCATCCTATGACTGTCTGCGTCCCCTACCAGACTCTCAGCCGCCTTCCCCACCTCCTTTCAAACAGCTGATTTCTTTTTTCTTTTGATCTATTTTGCATTATCTTGGGCTTCTTTCACTTCACTGCTACAGAAAATTTGAAAACGCCTGCCACACACCACGTGGCCTCCAATTTGAAGGAGGCACTCAGAGTAACGGGCTGAGCCCGCAGGGAGGCCCTGGCCTTTGCAGTCTGGCCTGAGTCCCACCACGGTGTCTTGTTGTCTTGCTGCGCAGGGGTGCCACTGGGTGGGAAGGGAGGCACAGAACCCGAGAACAGGTTACGGAGGTGCATGGAGCTCTGCCAACTCCGCGATCAGGCTGTCCGCACGGGCTCACCTTCCTTCAGACATTGACAGAATTCTGCAAAGGAACCTTCTTTAGAATGAAATAGAAGAAACATAAACAATTCACTCTCAATGCCCAGGAATCGGGGCTCTGTGTGCACCACTGCCCCAAGGGACCGAGGCCCAGGGTCTTGGGCAGGGGTTCTTGTTGGGGGAGGGTGTCTGGCAGGAGACCACGTCCTGGGACGGAGGGGGCCTTGTCTGAGTCAGGTCGTGCTAATTGAGGCATTTGGCTCCAGCCTCTGGTAGTTCCTTTATCAGAGAAAATGCTCCTGCAGATGCTTCAGTTCATGTGTTTAAAGTTTCTTTCTAAAGCAGGATTATTCACTTGTCTTCTTCCAGTAAAGCCCCCGAGGGAGGCAGCACACAGCATGACCCGGTTTTCTGGCGAGGTCTCCAGCTCTGTGGCCCCCACTAAGGGAGCTGGCACAAGCCTTTCACCTCTCTGCGCCTCACTCTCCTCCTCTGGGAAATGCAGCGTGGGATGTACACCCAGGAGGGTGGGCGCAGCTCCCAGCCCAGTGCCTCCCCCAGCACTGCACACCCACGGATCAGGCTGCGGTCTCAGGCCTATGGTGGGCAACCCTGGAGGGAGGGTGGAAAGGGGTCCCCACCGCAGGACACCCCGAGCAGCTTTGACAATCCCCAGCTGAGGTGATGCAAAGACAGGCTCCCAGTTTAGCAAGCACCTGTCACTAACTACAAGGAGACAACTGTTTCAGCGGACGGAGGACAGTCCGGTTTCTGCCTGTTGTCTGGCATAATTTACTCTCAAAAAGTGCTCCCCTCTCCACCCAACAAGACTGCTACAAATAGATTCCTGGGCTCCACACCGCGTTCCCCCCAGACGACTGAACCAGAGTCCCTGGCGATGTCGCCTGGGAACTTACACTTCCCACCAGCTTGAGGGGAATTCTTACGTGCAGTCAGGTCTGAGAACCCCTAGGTATGGCGCGTGCATGTAGCAGGTACCCACGCAGGTCCCCTCACCTCTGTCAAAGGCACATGGAAGGGCATCATGGCTCAGCTATTTCCCCACCTGCCACCTGCGGGCAGCTTCCCGTAGGGCAAGGGAAAGAGAAGGCAAGAGGCTGAAGCTGGGCAGCCCTCAAGGAACAAGGCTTGACCAACCGGGGGGGGCTGAGAAGCCTGGGTCCCGGGGGGGACTTGCCAGCAGGACCTGTCCTGGGACAGGCAGAGGCTCCTATAGCCTGCTATGCATCTAAAAGGACCAGTGTTGAGGAGGGGTCTCCGCCCCAAGGAGCAGAGTAAGATTCATTGGGGCCTGGGCATCACTCAAGGCAGTGCAAACTGTATTGTAATTCTGGGGGCACCTCCAGGGCTGCAGGGCATGGAAGGCATGGGTCGCCCCTTTGATGGGATGCTGGCCCACGAGGGAAGGGCTGGGGAGGCACCCGAAACCCAGAAATCCAACAGGAAGGGCTGTGGAAAGAGGCTGCTCTAGGGTTGGGGACTGGCTCCATTGTTCTGTGACCCCATTTCTGAGACTCGGTTTCCCTTCCTGCCCCAGTCCCCACCTGCAGTGCAGATCAGCCAGCTGCAGCCACCTGGAGCCCTCAAGAGAAGTGTCCTCGTGGGCTGGGCAGCTGGTCCCCTGTCTGCCCAAGGGAGGGCTGCAGCCACATGCTGCCTCCCTGGCCGCCCCCTCGCCATCCTGTGATTTGGGGCTTTATCAGACACTCCCCGGGAGGCACAAGCGCTGGAGCAGGAACACACCCACACATGGACTGAAAAGAAAGAAAAAAGCCACAGAGACTGATTTGCTGTTCCTCATTTGCAGCTGAGCAGGGGGCGCCGGTGTGCATGATGGACGCGGGCAGCTGTGAAAATTGAGATGTCAGCTCAGAGCCCCAGGCTGTGCCATCTCACCTCCAGACTTGGCTGGGGACACGCAGCACAGTCCTGTTAATTGTGCGAACCCTGAGCAGACTGTAAAACATACTTGAACGGTGGCTCAGTCCCATCAGGACTGTCAGAAATCTGGGTCGTTGCCTCGGCATGCCCGGCTCAGCCACCCTGCTCAGCCCATGGGCACCTGCTCCTCCAGGCCTGGACTGTGAGGGTGGATGCGGTGCAACCAGACCAGGACAGGAGCCGTGCTCTGGCCCAGCTCTGCCTCTGGTGGGGTGGCCTGTGCCAGGACCGCCTGAGTGGAGCAGATGGCTCCATGGAGCAGTGTGCCTGCAGGCTCTGTCCAGCTGCAACCAGAGAATGGCCTGCAGGAAGGGCTGGCCGTGAAGGCTAAGTCAGGAATTCTGCCCAGAGGAAGGGCTGGCTTTGCCCCTCCTGCCCTGTGGCAGGCATGACCGGGTTGGGGCTCTCTGGCAGCCAGCACCCTGAGAGTAGCCCTGAGGACCTCCTCATTCCCATCCCAGTTTCCCTGCTCTGAGCAGATACTTTTCTTGTGCCCTGATGGCTCATCTTCTGAACCAGAACTTCCACAACGTGCCAGCAAACTCCCCCCTCCCCCAAACTCTCCTCACTGAGCACACTTGCCCCCTTCCCTCAGGTCCACCCAAGTTCACAAGGAGCCTGATCATGAGGAGACCACCACATCCCTTCTAGTGTCCACAGTGGGGCTGCACACCCAGCCCTGGAAAAGCTCATCGTGGGGAGTGGTTGCTCCCCCGTGCTCTCACAGTGTATGGTGTGCCATTAGGGGTGCTAGGGCTGATACCCCCTAATACCAGGGAGGCTGGGCTGCAGGGGAGCCCCAACCTGCGCTGGGCTGTGATTGCCCGAGGCCCTCTGACAGAGAGGCCTTCCTGATGCTCCAAAGACGAGACTAGGCTCTCAACAGTGGGTATGGTACCCAGAGATACCCAAATCCTGATCCCTGTGACTCTGAAGGGGACAGAAGGGATTTGGGGGCAAAAGGACTAGACTACAAAAGGGACTTTGCTAATGTGATTAAATTAAGGCCCTTGAGATGAGGAGATTATTCTGGATCATCAGGTGGCCCTAATCTAATTGCATGACTGTAAAACTGAAGGACCTTCCCAGCTGTGGTCAGAGAAAGAGATGCGACAACAGGGTAGGGTCAGAGAGATGGACCCGACACCTCGCTGCGGGCTCTGAGATGCAGGGAGCAGTGTGCGAGGCCTGGGGGTGCGGGGGTGCCAGCCAACGGGGAATAGGGACCTCAATCCCACAGCATGTGGAATGAGCACCCGGATGAGCAGGAAAAGACCCTCCCCCAGAGTCTGCAGAGAGGAAAGCCGGCCAGCACCTTGGCCTGAGTCCCCTGAGGCCACGCTGGCTTCTGACCCACAGAACCATACGAGGATAAGTGTGTGTTATTGGTTAGTTTTCAGCAGTTCAGGCAGCCACCCTGTGCACATCCCTGGGGCCACGGCAACCAGCTCTGCGTCAGAGCACCAGGGAGTGGCAGTGGTGGCACCAGGAACACCTCCTGGGCTTCTTGGCACAAGCCCATCTGGACGTGGGCTCTGGAGGCCTCCCATGCCACCCTGCGGCCACACACACAGAGCTGACAGTCCGCCTGTCTGTCCCTGCTGTGCTCAGGAGAGCGTCCTGGGTCTGGTACCACCTTCCCCACCCTGCAAGGCTGCTGGGAGGACTGAAGGGGACCTACGTGCCAGGCCGTAGCAGGTGTCGGCACAAGTCAGTACCCAGAGAAGATGCCTCCCTCCAGGATGCCTCCCATGATCCCAGCTGTCCAAGGAGGAAGTGAGCTGGACAGCAATACCCAAGGTGGGGAGCCCAGGTGTTGGAGGGGATGCAGAGAGGGCAGGGGGGGACAAAGAGGGGTTGCCCTCAGGGCCCTCTTAGGCAACTGCACTGCATCAGTGGTGCCGAGATGCCCGTGAGGGGCCATGGACCCCCCAACATACTGACGGTGCCCAGTGCAGCCTCTGCATCTGCCATGGTGCCCGCTGAGGCCACACTTCCCTCTCCCCACCCCCAAACCACTCCTGCTCAGGGCAGGCTTCCCCTAACACGCACCTTTCCCGCGGGCCCCATTGCCCTGACCCAGACCAGGCTGCAGTCCGTGGTCTGCAGTCTGCAGCTCTTCCTGCCTGGTCCTTCCAAGCCTAATCTCTCCATTAGGGGCTCACAGAGGCACTGCTGGCCTGCCCCTCTCCAGCTCCCTCCCTCTCTTGTACCTCTAGTCCAGTCCCAACTTTGTCTGCTTCTCAGAGGACCTGGAACTGACACCTTCACTCCAAGGTCACATCACCGCAACACCAGGTCTCTCGGGCCCTGTGCGGCAGGAGGGGGCGGGGGGGGGGCTGGCGGGTCCAGCAGGTGTCCTGCCCAGAGGTCGCCCTGGTAGTGCCCCTCCTAAAGGCTGTGTTCCCTGAGCACAGTGTCTATGGCTAAAGCAAATCTGGAACACTGGCTGTAGCTCAAGGTCACTGTGGGGTAAACTTCAAGCAGGGGTTGTCCCTGGAGCCCCCGAAACTGTGGCTAAAGGAAGGGACCAAAGGAGGCAGGCAGCCTCTTCAGAGCACACTAGCAATGACATGAGTGACACTTGGTATGTCCCAGTTAGGGTCTGACCACATGGCCCCCTTGCATGGCTGGTAGCCACACCCACCGGAGGCCCCTGGACCCCAGCAGCCCTGGCCACAGAGCCCAGCAGGGAAAGTTGGGGACTTTCCTCCTGGGCAGAGGCCACAGCATTCCCAGGCATTTGGAGAGGAAATTGGGCAGCACTGGGGTTTCCAGCACCCTCCTGGGAAGTCCCCTCAGCCACCGCCTGGTCACTGCCGGGCAGATTCGAGCCCAGTCCAGCCCAGCCCAGGCCAGGCCCTCTGGTTGGCCTGGGTGGAAATGCCACATGGGGAGGGGATGCAGGAAAACCCTCCCAAGGTCACTGTCCTGCCTCAGCCCCTCCCGGGAGCCACCACCAGGCACCCTCCCCACCCCCGGCCTTGGCTGACTACACTATCCACACACCCTCGCTGGCCACCTGCTCAATGTCACTTCTTCCTGCCCCACCCACTGCCACCACCCTTGCCTCGCTCGCCACTCTGGGCTTGGCCCCTGACAGGGAGGGTCCTGCAGACTGGGCTGTGGCGACCTGGCCCCAGTCCCCATCCAGCCTCAGGGCTGCGCCTTCATCCAGTTTGTCCAAAGGCCCTGGATAGTCTGTCACCCTCACCCCCTCTTAGACTGTCAACTTCTGGGGACAGGGGCTACTCCTTGTGGAGCCTCCTGCATCCCACAGCCCAACTCATAGGTGCTCACCGTGCCCTTGAGGACTGAATGGCCCCAGGATCAAAACATCGCAGCTTTGTCATTTACTCCTCACAGTAACTGCTATGAGGAGTGTTACTGGACCGTTTGACAGGAGTGCAAAACTGAGGTCAGAGATGTGAAGCAGCCTGTCCAAGGACACAGGACACTGGTCAGGGTCAAAGTCAAAATCAAAGTCAAATCCACTCCCTGATGTGGAGTCAGGGCACCCTGGAGGCCGGGGCTGGAGGGGAGAGGGAAGCCCAGCCTCAGGGCCACCAGGTGGCAGGCGTGTGGCGGTTCCTGGAACCCTTATCACTTTTGGCTCCTCTGGGAAGACAGCCCTGGAGGGAGAGCCTAGGGCCACTAGGTGCCAGGTTCCCAGCTCTGCCTGCCCGCTGACACCCTACTCCCCGAGGAAGGTTAGCCCAGCGCGGGGCTGGGGCATCAGTGCTATCCGGGCTCCTCTGGTTGCCAGGCAACACTAAAATTATGGCATGCATGTGAATTAGGGAGGCCCTTCCAGCCTTCCCTCCCTCTCCCCTTCCTCACCCCACTGCTACCTCTGTCAGACTGTTTACAGTAGAGGCTGTGCACCATGTCCCCTGCTTGGGTGAAGCATGGCAGGAGGCCCCCAGGTGACCCAGAGCAGACCTGACTGCAGGCAGCGCAAGCCCACTGACCATCCTGGTCATGCCGAGCTCGGCCTGCTGTGCAGCCTCCCCTACACTCGGCCTGGTGGGCCGGGGCTGGACCTGGACCCATGTGAGCCTGGGGCTGGGAGTGCTCAAGGACCCTTGCCAGGGAGGGGAGCTGGGGAGGGGCAGACCAGAGAGGACCCAGGCCCCCAGCCATGCACAGCCACCTTGCCCTGGAGCACAGGTTACAGATCATCTCCTTTTACAGAGGAGACCAGAGGGGCAACCACTTGTGCCAGGCAGGAGGCGTCAGGGCTGCACCCCGGCCACCGTGTGCCCCATAGGCTCTCTGCTGGAGGGGATCATTTGGGACAGTCCCCCTCCACCAGCTCTGGACATGAGGGAGAGGGAGGAGGCCCAGGCCTGAGTAGGCACTCAGTGCTGGGGAGTCAGGGTCTAGGGGGTACAGGCATCTGGGGGAGACATGAAGCAGGGGCCAAGCTCCAGCCCTGCAGCCCCCAGGCTGGACACTGCGGGCATCTCTGACCAGCACCTCCGTCTGGCATCCCTGGCACCTCTCACCATTCCTGCCCTAAGGAGGCCCCGAAAACCACTGAAGGCCCGCAGGGCCCTTTGTCAGCAAGACGTGACAGGGTTGAGCAGGCCAAGGAACTCAGGCCTTACAAGGGGTGATGGATGCCACCTGGCCTCACATGAGAAGCTCAGCAAGGAGAGTTGGCCCATCAGCCCACCTGGGGGGCTCAGGGCGACAGAATCTGGGAAACTTGTGGACGGCGGCAGTAAGCACTGACCCCGGGGAGCCCAGCTGTCCACCTCACAGATGGGGAAACTGAGGCTGGGGTGTCAAACTGCTTGCCCTCGGCCCAGCCAGGTGGTAGGCCTTGGCTCTGGGCTGACCCTGGTGGCCCAGAGCATGACTCCCACTGCATTGTGGGAAAAAGAAGAGGGAAGGCGTGTCTGGTCACTGTACCAAGCCCAGCAGAGGCAGCCACAGAAATCGCCTGGGGTGCTGCTTCACGGGCCAGCTCTATGGGGCGCTGTGGGCAAACTGAGAAGCCAGACCTGCCAGGGGCGTGGCTGTAGGGCCTCTGAGCCACAGCAGGTACCCACAGAGCCCAGGCCTTTGCCAGAGCATCCCTGCAGCATCCCCTTCTCCCCTGCAGTCAACAGCACAGCCTGGGGCCTGCCCACACCCCTGGCCAGCCCTTAACCTCTCAGTCTCCTCACCTGTAAGATGGGGGTGGGAAGGGCCCTGCCTCTCAGGATTAGCTGAGTTACCACACGTGAGACGCTCACGAAGTCCCATATGTCCTATGTCAGAACAGGCATCATCGGTCCTCTGCCCACACCCCGAGGCGAGCACCCCACAGAGCAGATCTGGGCCTGCCCCACTGAGCCCGGAATGCCCACAGCCCATGTCTGCACCTCCCAGGCCAGAGGGCAGGTGGGCCTCTGAGGGCCGCAGCCACAGGCGAGGCTGAGGGAGGCCCTGTGGACAGACACTTCCTTTCTACGGAAAAGACTCCAGACATCCCTGGTCTGGGCTCCGGCTTCCTCAGACTTCGACTCTGTGGCATTTTGTTCCCCCACGGGAGGAAGGTGGAAGTCAGGAGGGGTGCAGTCCCGGGTGTGGTAACCGGCAGGAGGTGGGGGCTTGGTGGGCACAGCCGCCAGACGTGGGACAGAGGATGCGCCCCAACCAGAGTCAGGGCAGCCTCGGGGCAGGACCCAGCCTGAGCCAGGGCTCATGAAGACCCAGGCAGGCCTCGGCCCCAGGCCACCAGCCTGGCCAGGACTTTGGCTCCGGACCTGGGATGTGAAGTGGCCGAGAGCACAGGTCTCAGGGACCAGGCCTGGGGAGTGGAACAGAAGGTAAGGCGAGGCCGAGGACCCAAGCACAGAGCAAGGGCAATGGCTTCACTGGGGGAGGGGTGGGAGGCATTCGCCTGCCATCAGTCAGTGGGTAAGCAAAGGTCGGGCTGGGGATGCACGGAGCAGGGAGGGGACATGGCATCCATGATGAAGTGGACACCACTGGAGGGGGCACTGTGGGGAACTGGAGGGAGGGGTAAAGAGAAAAATCTTGGTGGGCAGGAGGCTGAGGGCTCCCTGGACAGTGAACATGCCTTAGGGGTGAGTGAATGGAGTGTGGTCTCACCACATCGGATGTACCCTCCCCAACCTGGGACTCCCCTTGGGCTGTGAAGGGCCAGGGGCTCCTGTCCCTGACCCTCCCTGGGCTATAACTCCACCTACATCTGCCCAGGACCCTAGAGACGATGAGGGCTTGGAGGTCAGCCAGGCGGGTGAGGTCCACCCTTGAATGCCTGTCTTGGGGACAATTCTGCTCACTTGCCTTGACACTTAATGAAGGGCCCCCTGCTGTGCGGGGCCTAGAGCCAGAAGGGCAGGAGCTGCAGTCTGGGCCCCATGCGCGGACAGAATCTCCGAATGAGCCGTCTCCCCAGTGACCGTTCTGGATCTTGTGGGGGGCTGTCTACTCCTGACAAAGACCCCCACTCGCCAGGTCTGACTCAGCCTTGGCCCGCCACTCAGAGGAAGGCGGGCAGCCAGGCTGTGGTCCCCAAGGCCACACCATGGAACCTGCCTTTCCCACCATGGCACCTCCAGCACCACGAGGCCAGCGGTCAGACTAGAAGGACCATGCTGGGGTGAGGTCCCAGTCTCTCAGACACCGCCTGGAGCTCTGGAGACAGCCAGGCTGGGTCTGAGTCCCGGGTCTGACCCTCACTGCTGAGTGACTTCCACTGGGTTCCCCAGCCTCTCTGAGCCTGCTCTGTGCTTCCATAGGACTGGAGAAGGCCACTGTCCTAGGGCATCTTTGAGAATAAAAAGGTCTCATATGAAAGCTCTCATCCCACCCTCTCCTTTACCCAGAGTCAGAGATCCTTTGTCAAATGATCCATTTAGGGAAGGTCTCCACCAGGTACGACCTCCCACTAATGCAGCGGCTTCTTGGCCCCAAATGTTGTTTTGCCCCAGGCAAGGAGATAGATGCCAACAAGAGACATCTAGCCCCCAAGTATCCAGGAAACCCTTCTAAGCTCCCAAGTTCCTGATGCCAATTACAGGAAATCTGATTCATCTGTGCTCAGTAAGTAACTGGGTTCAGTGACACCCGAGTGATTGTCTGAGCTGAGTGTGGGGGGATGACAGGCAGGGATGACCTGGGAAGTGAGCTCCCCCACGTCCTGGCCCTGGGCCAGCCACTAACCTCCCAAAAGGGTTTTAGGTAAAGGCACGAACCACAGCCCCTGAGGGCCATTCCAAGGGTGCAGTCGACCCTGTCTGCCCCCATGATTCTGCCCCGTGATTCTGTGACTGAGGCGGAGGGTTGGCCGAATGCCACTGGGCAGCTCTCCAGAGACCAAGGCAAATGCAATGAAAAGTTCCTGTTTGCCGTTGAACTCAAAGGTCCCTGCACTGTGGCCTTTGGGCCCCATTACAGTGAGTGTCCAGGTCCCAACTTGACTGGACATTCTGGGCTGGCCCTCCCTGGCAGGTCAGCATCTGGGAGCAGGCTTAGAGTTCAGTAGGGCTTGGTGGGCTCAGATCTGCAAGCTGTGGTCTGGGAGGATTCCAGAACCAAGAGGAAGAGTCTTATTCCTGTCTAGGCCTGAACCCTGAGGCTGGTCTGTTTCCTCTTGCAAAGTGTTCCCAGACTTTAAAAGAGATCAGAATCCCCTGGGGGGTTTATGAAAACACTTACTGCAACCCCCTCCCCTAGAGCATCTGATTCAGGAGGTCTGGGGCGGAGCCTGAGAACCCCCGTTTCTAACGTAATCCTAGGGGATGCTGATGCTGCTGTCCTGGGACCCCTCTTTAAGAACTGATCTAAAATCACAGCTGGGAGATGGCTTGAGAACAGAAAGAAGGAGGCACTGTGCTCAAAGCCCAGCGCCCCTTCCGGCCAGAGGCAGCCTCCGGGTCAGCAGGAGCCCAGGCCAGGCTGGGCAGGGCTAGGAAGTAGGTGGCTGGGATGAAGGCCACACTGCGGGGGAAGAACACCCCAGCCTGCAAAGCAGGAAGCCCTGGGCCTGCTGTGCCCTTGCCCCCACTGCCCCCCACACCAGACAGGAGCTTCAAGAAACTCGCTTCCCCCACACTGTGCTCGCTCCCGCCTCTGGTCCCTGGTCCACTCCCACCAATCTCCTCAATGCTTCACCTCAGGGGAGACTCTCAACCCCCAGCAGAGCAAGCCCCTGTGATCGGTCACACACCTCTGGATGCCCCATCACAGTGCTGACTCAGATGTGCAGCAGTCCAGATGGCCCGCCAGTGTGCCCACCCTGGTGGCCTCAGCACTGCAATGTCGGGGGAGGCAGCTTCCACCTGTTCACTCAGTCAACAGACATCTGGGTCCGAGTGCCTGGGGTGGGAGGGGAGTGAAGACAAGGCCACCTGGACACTAGGAACCCTTCGTTCAGGTACCACCACACCCTCGCTGTCGGTGCCTCAGCTCCGAGCCTGGGACGAGGCCAGGCTGTGAAAGGCCTCCCAGTCAGAGAGAGGCAAGAAAGCTCCTAGGTGTGGATTCTGCTCCCAGTGGCTTCTTCTGGCCAATGAAGTCAGAGACCCCTGCTCACTGCCCATCATCCACACCAGCATCAACCCATCCATAGGGGGCCTCATCAGACCCCAAAGGCAGGACAGGGGCAAGGCTCAGACCCCCAAACGTCAGCATGGATGGAGCTGGGCGATGATCTGGAGTCTGGAGTCCAGGGACCCTCTGTGCTGGCCTTTCCCACAGGCCCTGCCCCAACAGACCCTTCCTTCCCATAAGACCCAGGTCTGCGCCTCCAGGGGCTGCACCGGACCAGCTCCCAAGGCCCTTCTTCATCATGCATCCATGCCACCTCAGGCCCTTCACTGGGAATACTGTAGGGACTGCATGTGTGCCCCGCCTCCCTCAGTGCTCCAGGTTCTTCTCCAGCTGGGAGCCCTGCCACATCCTGAGGTGCTCCTTGTCTCAACCTTGCAAAGGAGCCTCTTTGGTTTCGATAGGTGGTGGCACCCGCACGGGCCTTCAGCTTCCCCTCCCACCCCCTCTCCTAATGCACAGATGGCTCACATCCATGGACAGAGAGAAGACAAGACAGCTGGGAGGCACTTCTTCCCATGTCCCAGGCGGGCCTTACTCCATGCAGCCTCTTCACCAGCCTCCCAAACATTTGTAGGCATTTCTGCTCCAACAAGATCTAGCATTCGGGGGAAAAACAAACCTCACCTGCTGTAAGACTGCCCCTCAGTATATCAGGACTGATGGGAAACCTCATGGGTGTGACATCACAATGAGGAAACCGTCTGACTGAGACTCAGTGATAACCACAGTAAATACCAGCACAGTTAACAAGGCTAAGACCTACCAGATAAAGGAATTCTACAGTAAATACAGGGCTATCCCTGAAAAAAATGGTAATGAAAACTTGAAAAGGAGTGTGGTCAGGTGAGGCTGCTGAGTTAGGAAAACAAGCACAAATCGCGAAGATCAGAGGAAACTCGTGTCGGCAAAGGAAAGAATTGAGCACTTATCCTCCATTTTTAATGAGAAGATTAAACCCAAATAGCCCTGGTTGATGAGGGAACATTTTTTCATATTAGAATTCCACAAATGCATTTGGAAGGAACAGTTAGAAAGGTTCCATGTTACAACCCTGGATGTCATACTCAGACAGTGGCTGTCAATGGCTGAAACAGTCAGAAGGATGGACAAAGGAATGCCAGGGCAGGAGGGTCTATCTCCCCCACGTTCATGCCCACGGCAACAAGACCCACCATGATATAGACTCCGGCTATGATGCAATGCAAAGAATATAGCAGCACCATGAAGCGCTCTTGCTAAGAAAACATGAACCCCCACAAAATGGAGTTGTTTGAGCTGAATTCCAGTCCGGAGGAAATACCAGGAGTGGAGGAACCAGTTCAACGACACTGAGAGGAAGCAAACACAAGTCTTGAAAATAGGACCTTCCACAGACGGCTCACCAAGTTTCTGCAACAAGCCAATGGCTTTATAAAAAAGGTGATCAGGGAAGAAGGGGCTGCTTTAGATTCAAGAGGCTTAAGAACAATGCAAACCAATGAAAACGAATCTATGTATATGTATGCATGACTGGGACATTACGCTGTGCACCAGAAATTGACAACTTGTAACTGACTATACTTCAATTAAAAAAAAAAAAAGAAAGAAAAAGAAAAAGAACAATGCAAACCAAATGCCACATGTGGATTTAATTTGGTTCCCAATTTTAAAACTGACTGCCAAAGGCATTTTCAAGACAATTAAGGAAAACTGCGTGTGTACTGGGTGTTGGATGATAGCAAGGAACTGCTGTTAATTTTGTGAAGTGTGCTACTGACCGTGTGGTTGTGTTTGAAAATGGCCTTGTTTGTTTGTTTTAGAGATCTATACCAGAGTATCTAGGGGCAAATTATGGAGCTCAGGAAAAAGAATAATAGAAAAGGAAAAGACAAGAAAGAGGGAGGGAGGGAGGAAGAAAATGTGCAAGTGAAGCAAGCTGGTAAAATCTTAACTGCTGAATCCGGGGAATGAGAATACGCGGGTTCATTATTCTATTCTCTTTAACTTTCATTGCAATTTAATTTTCATAATAATGGTTAAATGTAAAACATGGTACCAGCACATGAATATACAGTCAGAGCAATGAAGCCAACAAGAAAGTCTAGAAATAACCCCAAACACATATGGCAGCTCAGTATATGATAAAGGTGAGATTTCAAATCAGTGAAGAAAAGGTAATTAGAAGTGGTGTCAGACAAATGGGTGGCCATCTGGAAAAAAATTAAGTTGGAGTCCAGCAGATGGATCAAATATTCACATTCAAAAAAAATGAAACAGTAAACCTACGTGAAGAACACACGAAAACTGCTTTATAGTTTCACAGAAGAGAAGGCTTTTCTGTTAGTTTGAATCCCATGAAAGTATTGGCAGACAAGCATTATTGCCTACAGAAATAGTAATTTCACATGATTTCATGTATGTTACAAAGCCCCAAAACCATTTTTAAAAATGATGGTTCTGGCTACATACATTTTTTAAAACTTTGCCTGGCAAAAATCGTAACAAACAAAATGAAAACACAATAAATCGGGGGAAAGATCTACAATTCACACTCCAAAGTACGTTTCCTAATATTTAGAGAACTTCTATGAATCAGTAAGAAAAATGCCATTAACCCCACAGGTTAATAATTCAAACACCAGTTCACCAAAAAGAGAATACCAGTGGATCTTATACATATAAAAATACGGTCAATCTCATTCACTAAGAGAAATGCTAACTAAAATTGCAACGAGATGCAATTTCTCCCTATCAGATTGGCAAAGATAAGGGGATAGGGAGCTCCAGGTACTCAAATAGGTAGAGGTATAAATTAGAGTCGCTGTGGACAACAGTTTGGCAAAAATTATCAAAATCATCATTGCACCTCCATTTCACCCTGCTACTCTATGCCTAGGGATTTATCCTACACCTGTGCTCACACTCAAGCAAAATGATACCTGTGCATGGATCCTCACTGCAGCCCTGCTTATAAAAGGAGAGCGGACACAGCCTGAATGGCCACCTTTCAGCACCTGGATGAATGGTTTATCGCACATGCATCATGAGGAGACCGCACAGGTGCTCAAAACAGCAAGGCTACTCTAGGCACGCTGAGATAGGGGCTCCGAGGTGAAGCCAAGCCAGTGCTTGGCCGTCGCCACCACGTGCATGACAAGAACTGATGTGCTGCCGGTGTGCAGGGACCAGACAGGTGGACGGGTGCTCAGGAAACAGATAACTGCAGCTGGGAGGAGGCGAGAGCTGGCCAGGGATGGGAGGAGACGTGCTCCACGTCGATCCGTCTTACTTTTTGAATGCTATTAAAATAAATACAATACCAGGATTTGTAAATGGAAAGGGAATTCTAGGGAAAGGAAGAGCTGGGGAGAATTTCCACCCACACGATCACACACAAGCCATGCCTCTCAGTCATTCCAAGAGCACCCCAAACTCAATACGACTCCCTTGATCTTAGCCCCGCCCCCAAGCAGGCCTCCCCAAGTGGGACCCCTAAGCAGGCTCTCTCTTGGAGGAGGCACAGGACTGTCCACGTTGGGGCTGGGACATGGCTAGTGTGGCGGGTCAGCTGCCCCTCTGCTGGAGCCATACACGCGTGGATATGGGTGAGCCGTGGAGGTGGCGTGAGACCTCAGTCAAGCCACAAGTCCCCTGGCTCACATCAGGGTGACATGTCATCGGTGGACTGTCTCCCCCCCACTTTCCTGGCATTTCAAGACACACTAGTATGCGTCCATTTTGGAGCCTGGGAATAGCTGGTCCTTCTGCAGGGAAGTCCCTGCCTCCCGATGTCCACACGGCATCCTTCCTCCTCCCTGCAAAGCCTTCCCCGTGATGCTGCGCTGCTCACTCTACCCTACATGGAAGCCCCCAGCACCTCCTGCCCCCACCAATAGCCCCCTAATGACCTGTTGTACTGTTCTCTATCTATTATTGGATTTTGTCTGCACTCCCAGAGCCTGGGCCCGGCCTGGCACACAGCTTCCCGCACGCATCCCCATGACAGGACGATGACCGGACACCTGCCTAGGCTCTCTGGGTTCTTCAGGGGCTTTGCCCGAGTCCAACTCAGGGAGGGGAGAGGTGCGCCGCACCTTGGCATGTGGGTTTTACATGACTCTAGTGGTCACAGTAATGTGGTAAGGAGGGCAGGCCTGGGTCCATGCCACCCCTCCACATCCGTCTCACTCTGTGGACACCTGAGCCCACACTCCTCTGCGTCCCAGTCCCCAACTCTGTCCTATTTGGCCTGAAGACCGATTCAGCACCAGTGTCCTGTAAAGCAATGCTTCTGCCCAGGCCTCCCCTTCCTCCCTACCCCGGCCGTGCATGCACAGATAACTGGGCAATGACAGCTTCCAGAGTCCATGCACCCTCTCCTTTTCAAGCAGGCCTGGGACAGACACATTATCATCCTCTAACACCAGCCTGGGTAATGGTCTCACTAGGCTGTTTATCACTTTTATTCCTGCAATAAAATAGCTCACTGAAGCTGGGTTCCTCTTCTCTGGGTTCCCACAGGGGACATGTAGGCCCTGTTCTAGCCATCCCTGCTGGCCTGGGATGGGTGTGCTCCCGTGGGACTGGCAGACTCATGGGGCCACAGCTGCCCTCCTCCCACCGCCCAGGGCCAGGTAGACCAGGCAGTCATGTTTCCAGCCAAGGCACCCGGCTGCAGCCTAGTAAGGGTGGTAGGCTGGGGCCAGGACACGAGCGCCTCCGACGTCAGAGCTGCAGAGGCTCGGAAGTTTCCAACATTTACAACCCCTGGCGCAAGTCACACACCCCAGGTGAGCTCAGGGCAGCTGGGGGGGTGGGGCAGGGGGGTGGGTGTGTCTGGGAGCACAGACAGAGGCCTGTCCGCCCCTGAGCCACTCAGGGACCCGGGGCTCTGAAAACCCTGTTTTAGTCAACCCGTTACCAAAAGATGGGGAAACACAGGAGCAGTTTAATTCAGTTCAACTCAGGATCATCTGAGTAGGCGTGTGTGGGAGATGGGGGACTCACGGGCGGAAATGTCCAAAACCAGCACTGCCAAACGAGCCAGCCTGTCCAGAGGCCTGAGGTGAAGGGCAGGGCCAGGTCTTTACACCCTCCTGCTGGGGCAGCGTGAGCGCTGAGGTCCGGCCCAGTCAGGGCCCTTCCCTCTTTGCCCTGCCCTCACACTCATGGCTCACCTGGTACTCACAGCCCTCAGTTCACAAGGGGACAGCCCTCAGGGGGACAACGCAGGAAGCCACCTGCCACACTGCATCTGAAGCCATAGGTTGCAGTGCATTTCCTGTGGCCACACCAGGTGCCAGGGGCAGGTTGCAGAGGGGGTCTGGGCTGAGCTCAGGCTGGAGAAGGAGGCCAGAGGGAGTCAGGATGGGCAGGTTTGGGCACAGAGGCTACCACTTCCCTGAAGCCCCACTCTGCCTCCACTTTATGGGACCAGAGGGGCTTCGGTGGGAGGGGGCTGGGACCCCCAGCTCAATCTCATTACTTGCTGGGTTTGGGGGGCAGAGCCGTTGGACCTGGGCATCAGGCAGGCCTGAGCTCCAAAGCTTACTCTGCAACCTCTTAGCCATGTGACCCTTTCTGTAACCCCCAGTGGATCCATCTCTGTCCTCCTGGCCCTAGCTCCTGTCTCAGAGGGGACCCTGAGTCCTCCAGCATCTGGAACCTCGAAGACTGAAGTAGCATCATGAGCACTGGAACCTTCTACGAAAAACGCCGCTGAGGCTACCAATCTATGAAAACTGGAGATCCCCAGCATCATAGGGAAGCACTCTGGAGCCTAGTCGGACCACCGGTGTCCACTCACCGCCAGGCTGTGCTCATGCCAGGCCCCTCCAGCCACAGTGACAGGCACCCTGCCCTCCCAGGCCAGGCGGCCAGGTGCTGCCAGGAGGGCCTCCCGCCCAAGGCTGCTCCAGGGGCCCAGAGCTGAGGCACTGTTAGATACAGGTTTGAATGTGGCCAAGCAAACCGAGAGGCTTTAAGGCCCTCCCTGGACCATTCTTGAGAGGAAGGAGTGCCATTTGGAGCATAGAGGAAGAAAAGTTCAAAGTGTGCAATAGGAACTTATGGTTACTGGGGGGAAAGTGGGTGGGAAGGAATAAATTGGGAGTTTGAGATTCACAAATATTAACTACTATATATAAAATAGATAAAAACTTATCTATCTATATCCAACATCCTGTAGTAACCTATTGAAAAAGAATACAGAAACAAATATACGAATATATGTATGTACATGTATGACTGAAACATCATGCTGTACACCAGAAACTAACAGATTGCAACTGACTACAATTTTAAAAAATATATGGCTAATGTAACTAAGGGGTGAAAAGTGTGCAACAGGGAAGACAAAACAGGATAAGGAGGGGATGGGGTTGGGAAGAGGGGAACAGCGTGGCTTGGGCAGGCCAGTGGCGTGGATGACAGGGCACTGTGGGGGGCCTGGCAGGTATAGGGTGGGCTGCCAGAGGATGCTGCCCCAGGGCACTCTCAGGGGCCAGGCTCACAGCCCATCTTTCACTCACCGTTGCCCCTAATCATCTGCCTCCTCCAGGTCAGTGCCCTGTGCTGCCACCCCTGAGCTGGGCTGCAAGAAGCCAGGAAGAGCTTGTGGGCCCTCCTGCTGCCGGCCATACCAGAATGGGGACCCCAGGGAGCCAATCAGCCCTGGG
Source organism: Camelus dromedarius (assembly GCF_036321535.1). Taxonomy (NCBI): domain Eukaryota; kingdom Metazoa; phylum Chordata; class Mammalia; order Artiodactyla; family Camelidae; genus Camelus; species Camelus dromedarius. The sequence continues at coordinate 16,850,083 of NC_087443.1, forward strand.
CAGGACAGCGGTGGGTGGGCGATGAGACGGGGCGGGGGCTGGAATGTGGGCCCCAGACAGCCAGGCCAGGGCCCCTCACCCCACACTACCCTCACTGGCCTGGTGCCAGGACCTTCTCTCGGGTCTGATGGGCTCTGGACAGCCCTCAGTCTCAGGCTCTCCCACCTCTGGCTGCCCAGCGTCCCGCCATGGAGCCCAGGCTGACAACCGTGATTGTTGGTCAGGTCTTCTCTGGACAAACTGACAGAGCCCCTCCATGCACCAGCACAGCCCTCAGTCCAGGGGCCCCACAGTGAGCAGCACAAAGCAGAGGACTCAGGCGCATGCAGATGCACCCAGGAAGATGAGGCATCATGGCAAAGTGGCCAGGGCCGTGGGAGCCAGACCACAGGATGCCACAGGCAGAAGCAGGCTGGACCTGAGGTTGCATACCAAGCCCCTCAAGGACTACGGAGAAAGCAGGCAGCCTCTTGCCTGGGTGGGGGTGACAGTGGCACCTGCGGCAGGGTGTTACTGGGGCTCACCTAGATTGCTAAGACCCCCTACCAGCCTGGGGCACCTGTCCCCTAGGGCAGCCAGCACACTGTGCCATTCACACCTGCAACCTTCT